>NC_141755.1:98961776-99575735 GCF_982258835.1 Parasteatoda tepidariorum | reverse complement strand
TGATTGTTGCCACAAGAAAAGATGCAACTAAAAAGGAAAAAAAAAAAAGAGTTTATTTTTGGACAGCGAAGTGGTGACAGTAGAAGGTTATCAATTCGATTATTCGAGAGGCTGTAATAAGACGCTCCAGAATGGGCGCTGTTTTCGTTCCATGTCATTATTCGTCTCAAAAGTCTTGCCCTGACGTATTTTTTCGGAGATGAATAACTTCATGAAAGAAGAAAACTATTTTAGAGCCAAAGAAATATTGTACGAGAAATCAGAACCAGAAATATAAATTTTTTGAAATAAAGTAAAACAAAGCAAAAATAAATTATTAAGAATCATCGTCTCGGATTCCTTGAAAAATGTTCTCATTTTTTTTTTCCTTCTGATCACCCTTCCTCTTAAAATGGGAGCCAAAACTGATGGTCCCTCAAGATAGAAGGAAGAAGTGTTTTGACATATCCCAGCAAGCTTTAAGATTGATATATATTTGGACTGCGCGGCGCCCTTTTTGGCTGCTTTTTTATTCCATTTTATTTCTTAGTTTAATATTTCAAGAAACTGGTGCTGCAATCAAGGTTGTAGCCGAATTTTTATGTCGTTTTTTTTTTACATTTCTGGAGAAGGGGGTTAATAACCCTCAATATTTTCTCCAGGGACCATGCCGTGGCCCTTTCTTTTCTAATTTGTTATCGTGGCACCCGAGTGACGTCATTTAGGTAGGCAACGGCTTGAGCCAATGACAAGGATCATGTGAATGTGGTGGTCGGAGGCGTGGCCAAGAAACGATATCGATTACTTTCTGTTCAATTTCATTTCTGGAAAGAAAAAAGGGGTTCTTTTTGTCCTATTTATTTTTTTTTTCCTTAGGAAAACTTTGCGATGGACCTCTCTTGATGGATGTTTCATTCTCGACCGTAGCCTGTTTTTCCTTCCTTCCTTCTTTTCCTTCCCTTTTACTATTATTTTTTTCTTCTCTTTGTTTCATTTTTGCATGTTTCTTTCTTCGGTTTGTTTGTTTATTTTATGTTTGGTGTTGCTTTGTTTTGTCTCGGTTCATTTGCGACTCCGCTGAAGAATTCTGCGCCAAGTTAGCTTTCCATCCTCCCAATCGCGATTTCACGCTTGAAGCTCGTCTCGGAATTTTAATGACAGGGCCATCTAGAGAAAGCCCTGATGGGAGGGGCGATCACTGTCAGCCGAAGCAATCAGCAGAGTCACAACAATAGGAGTCAGTCTCTCCCTATGCTCGCCTGTCTATTTATTCATTTTTTCTTCTTCTTAATTTCGGGGAAATAAAGTCTCGGATCACTTCTTATAGAACCGATTTCTTAGAGTGCAACCTCATTGATCGCAAGGGCATGCATTCGCAGATTGAACGAGTGGAAATAACACAACTTAAAAAATGAAATTCCATGGAATAATGTTTCTTATCTTCATTCATGGAGTTTCAGTTTCACCTAAAAAGCAATTTTGGTCTTGCAAATGCTGAACTCATTCGGGAATAAAGGACACACAGCATTAGATTTGATTTTTTTTTTTATTCTCCTTCCATGTTAAATGTGGGCTTTGATTTTGCATCAAAACTTAAGAAAATATTTCTGTTTTTAAATATATATTTATGTTTCCTGATAAGTATTTGATATTTTTTAGCCTCTTATTTTATTAATATCTGATGGAATTTAAATATTTAGAAGAACAAAAAATTTTTTTAAGAAGTTGCTGCTTTAAAATCCGAATCTAATCGAAATGAAATACAATGACAAAAATTGTTGATTTATCGTAACTTTAAATTAAAAGAGGCTCTCCTACTGGGAGGGAGGCATAGCAAAGAATAAAATATTCGAAAACGTCTATAATTCTGCAAGAATTTTGGTTCATAAATTGAGCAAAATACTTGGATTGTTAATCAGATTTACTTAGTTTATTTTGTTATTGCTAATTTATTTGAAGAATATTTCAACAAAAATATAATTAAAGTAGATATAAAGCTTAATTTTTTTTACTCAGAGGACTCAAAATTTTCTTAAAAACAGTTACATTTGTATTTCGGTTGGAATGATTTTGTAGCTCAATTAGGATAAATATAGAAGCTTTTAATCCTACGTAAACTTAACAAAACATGAAATTAACACCAAAATTTGCATGAGTGAGTGGATAACATTGCTTTAAAAATGAAATTCCATGGAAAGATGCTTCTTATCTTCAATCGTGGTGTTTCAGTTTAACCTGGAAAGCAATTTCGGTCTTAAAAATATTGAAATCATTCAGAAATAAAGCATTAGATTTGACTTTTGCTAAATATTCTTCTTCCGTGTTGAATGTTTGACTTCTAGTATTGAGCCTTAAATAAATTTTTATAATATTTAATAAATTTTTAAAAATGTATTTGTGTAAATTATGTATTAATGTTTTTTAATAAGGATTTGACAGAGTTGACCCCTTAAGTTCATTTATATGTGGTTCACGATGAATATTTAAATGAGTAAAGCTTTTAGTGTATGCCACTACAAAATCCAAACTTAATTAAAATTAGATAAAAGGATAAAAAAAACTGATTTTCAAATTGAAAGAATGAGCCGTGGTGGCTCAGGGGATAGAGCATTCGCCTTCCAATGGGGTGAACTGAGTTCGAATCCCACCGATGGCTGGTTGATTTGAATTCCGCACCCGGTTCGCACTGACCACAGTGCTGACGTGAAATATTCTCAGTGGTAAATGGATTATGGGTTAGAGTCCCCTTGCCGACAGGCTAACCGTGGGAGGTTTTCGTGGTTTTTCTCTCCATGTAACGCAAATGTGGGTTAGTTCCATCAAAAAGTTCTCTACGAAGAAAAAATTTCTAGCAATTCTTGATCCTGGAGTTCCCTTGTCCTCTGGATTGGGTTCAAAATGACAAGGCTGTGGAGTTGAACATTAGTAGCCGTAAAGGACGGTTATAAAAATTAAAAGGGAAAGTGAAATCTGTTACTGAGAATAAATAGTAACAATAAATCTGTTGTGTCAAAATGTCGTTATAATTGTGCTAGAATGCCAGCTCAATAATTGAGCAAAATGTTTGATAATGTTTAAAATTTAAGAGTGTTAATATCTCTGGGGGAAAAAAGTTCAGAACCTATTGTTCTGAAAAGGAATCAAAATGAGATAAAATAATAAGGAAAAATTGATGTACTATCATTTAAAATTAAAGAGAATATTAAGTTTTCCTATTGGGGAAAAATTATAAATAAGAATTGAATGTCTGAAAATGCCATACAATAAATTTGCAATGCCATACAATAAATTTAACTGAGTGAAATGCTTGATAATTTAATATTGATAATGTTTAATCTATTAAGATGTGGGCGAAAATGAGTTCAGAACGTACTCTAATGAACAAGTAATTAACAAAACAAAACAAAAAAAAAAAAAAAACTAGCGTCAATTCCTACTTAGGTCAACAAAGAAAATTTTTATTTTAGTTACTTTTTATTAACTAATTGCAATTTTTTCTCCCATATGAAACTAAAAATAATTAAATTTAATGAATGAATTAATATTTGAAAAAAACTGTATTAACATCAAGTGTCACCCACTGCAAGTTTAAAAAAATGTACAGTCGCACCCCGATTTAACGCACCCCTATTTAACGAATTTCACGATTTAACGAATTTTTTTCAACCCCAGCAAAAACAGAGTCAAAAACCCCTAATTAACGAATAATTAACCCCGAATTAACGAATTATTTCCACATCCGGAAAAAATATTTTTCATTAATTTTGATCAGAAAAATATTGTACTTTTTTGTAATTGGCAGATTTTAAAGAGAAAAAAATCTTTCCTGGGAGGAATAAAATAAAAAAAGTGCATATTCGTCTCAAACAAAAGAAAAGCCCGCAACAGGGAAAAACAAAATTCGTCGTGGGTAGGTGGGCAGAGTCAAGAAGACATTACACTTGCAAGGTCATTTTCCGGGGGTTTGGCACGTGGACTATGAGTCAAACAGGAAATTCCTTTCTTATCTTAGATAGTCGTTTATAACTAGTAATTTTTAATAATACATATGTACAAAAAATAATTTTTTTTGAACCCCGATGTTACGAATGACCCCGATTTAACGATAAAATTTCCGGTCCCGATGAATTCGTTAAATCGGGGTCCGACTGTATTTGAACTTCAATGCATGAATAAAAAGTATTTTATGAACGATTGAAAATTTGAACAAGATATATATAAAGATATATATAAAGATATATATAAAGATATATATAGAGATGTAGGGAGAGTGAACTTATAGTAGGAATTGAAAAAGAATTCAAATGAAGTAGAATGTGAAAAAATTGATATACTATTATTTCAAATTAGAAGGAAAAGTTAAGTTCCCTTACAGGTGAAAATTAAATAAAAAGGAATTGTAAGTAATGCAAAACAGAGGAAATTTGAAAACAATTGCAAAATTACAAAAGATTACAAAAAATACAATAAGAGATTTTCATCATAAAGTAAACATAAAAATGTGATTCAGATGATTACGTTTTAAGTTTTACTAGTCTATAATCTATATTAGTTACACAAGTTTATAAGTCTATAATTTATATTATATGCCTATTTTTTTAAAACGATTCTCTAGAGTTAAAAAAAATGATTTTTTTTCTAAAATATTTCAGTTTAACAAGGCGAATTAATGTAAGCTAATAAATGTAAAAAAAGAAAAAAAAACTTAGTTAAAACTAATAATTAACTTAGAAAGTTTTACACTTTCTAAGTTAATTATTTCATTAACGTGTTAGGTAAATACTCACAAATTAATATTTTTTATATGTACAGTGCGCAAAAAATAAACGGACTGCCCTAAATAATTTTTGATCTTATGATCTGATTTTCACGTTCTAAGACTCAATCTTAATGGTTTAAAGGGGGTGACCTTAAATATGTTAATCAATTAGTACGGACAATATTTTGAGTTACGAAATAAGACACAAAAACGCACTTTATTTAAATAAGCAGGTCTTTTTTTCGCATTTCTGACCCTCAAAATATAGGGGATGGCCGCAATCTAGGAAATATGGTCCCAATAGTTTTGTCTGGAGAACGGTCCAGTTTAGACCCCTTAATGTCAATTTCATTTTTTGCTTATTCCGACATACTTCAAGAACTATCTAAGTGAATTTGAAAAACTTTTGTACACATTGATAAAATTTGTTTATCCCAAGATACATGCAAAAATTAGCTTTTATTAAATATTTATTATTTTATTTAATATTAGACGAAACAATTTTTAACTGTAAGGTATGTACCTTTTTACATCATGTTAAACAATTTAAATTTACAGGGCGAAATACAAGTTTGAGCGAAATAGGTCGAATAAGTCCCTGAGATATCCAATTTTAAAAATACGTCTTCTTTAAAAAGTAAACAAACAAAGAAGTGAAAATTGCTGAGATTCCTTTTTAAAACATTTCTAAACACGTTCCTAAAGAAAATTATATAGCTGAATTGAGAAAGCATCACTTACCAAGAGCAAAAAGTTATACAGACTTAATTGTGTAAAGATTCACTTAATTTTTTGCATTATAGAATGAAATTAACTTAAAATTTAAACTACGAAGTAATATTAATGTCTTATATTTACAACTTTCGCTACGTGCATGTTAGATAAAGCAAAATTCTGATAATAATAATCTTTTTTCTGAGTGCATTGAGGTTACAAACAAATTTGGATTTCTGAAGATTCACTCCATAAATTTTGCTACCGGGTATTTATTTTATATTTTTTATAAGACTTCGTCTTTTTAAAAAAAAAAGATCTTTAGATTAATTTTTTTTTCTATGTAGTATATAAAAATTTTTAGTTTTGGGAAAAATCAAAAAAATGTTTCAGCAAAGCAATACCAAAACTGTTTAAAGGATTTTTTTCAATTTCGTTTCTCAATTTTTTGAGAAACAATGAAACAACAATGAATGAATGAAACAAGAAATGATTTAATGGAAATCTATTAGTAATCATGCCTGTCTATGAACACTAGATTGCCCAAGGAAGTAATTTTGACTGCTTTTTAATTTCAATTAAAAAAATAAAGATGTATATAATGACACAATTAAATAGAATTTTATTAGAATATAAGACTTTTTGCCCAAGATATTTTTTTATAGTTAATATTTACTAATAACTTGTAATATCACTGTAAATATAAAAATATTAAAAATTAATTTTAAGCAAATTTCTTTACGCATTAGTTATTTTTTCGCAATCCAGTCATTTTAACTGTTTTTGGCCAATATAGATATATACGGTCAGTCTTTCTAGAGTTAAAATCGATCTCAGGAAAAAAAAAAGTTCAATTTTAAAATATGTTTTTAATAATTACAAATAGCAATGGGTGGGCTTCATAAATATTTTAAATTTAATTAATATAAAAATTTAAATTAAAAAAAATTCTTAGAAAATCAAATACTAAATTTAACAAACATTTCTTAATAATTAAACTAACTTAAAGTTCTTAATATTGTAAAAGAAATAAGATTTCACAAGTTTTACGCGGCTTACCTAAGTAATTCCTTTAATTGTTACACTTATGAGTGGAAATGATAAAATATATCATCAGTTAGTATAAAAAAGTTAAAGTTATTCTTACCTCTTTTTTACTCACAGTAATTGCTCTCCGAGCACTATTTAACGGCATTAAAATAATAAAGGCATTTTATGTTAGGTTTTTCCAAAGTTGTTTTTTGCTAATAACAATAATTATAATAAGAAAAATGATAATTATAGTAATGAAAAAGACACAGTTTGTATGTTTTAAACTCTATGCAAAGCTTTAATTTCTGACTAAATATACTACATTGCTGAAATTTTTTTTTGGACTGTTAACAGACAAGAACCTTAAAAGCAAATTACTAGAATTTCAAAAAATTCCTAAACTGGCAAGATTTTTTCCCCAAAATAAAAATCTATAAAATAAATAAGGAATCTAAATTTTTGCATATTTTTATGTACTTAAACACTGCAGCGTAGGAGTAACTTTTCAAATACTAAAAACTTAAATTTAAAAAGCTTCCATTTTCACTTTACGAACTGTTGCTATCCTTCGTATTGACATTTTTTGCTATTTTCATTATTACCACATTGAAAGCTGGCTAACGATCGACAAAGTGTAACCTAATTGCCCTGAATTACAATCAAACAGTAATAAAAGTATTTACAACTGCATGTACTATAGAGCTATAGAATAAAAGCAATCTTAGTGTATTTCAATGCACTAATACACTAACTTATAGCATTTTAATGTTTCTTAGTGTGATTTATGATTTTGTATTAACTATCTTCTTCGTTACTAATTCCCTAAGAAAAATAAAAAGCCACATTCAGCGTACCTTAACATTATGTAAAGCTATATTAGTTATCCACCCGTAAAGAACAATCGACTTAAATACAGAAAAAAATAACTTAAATATTATAACAATTCTTGAACTTTCATAATATATATATATATATATATATATATATATATATATATATATATATATATATATATATATATATATATATATATATATATATATATATATATATATATATATATATATATATATATATATATATATATATATATATATATATATATATATATATATATATATATATATATATATATATATATATATATATATATATATATATATATATATATATATTATTATTATTATAAATTAAAATATAGCTCATATTTTAATTTATTAAAATTTATTTACATTTTCATTAACTAAAATTATTTACCAAAACTTTCATTTACATTAAGAACAACAATAAAACATTACTACAGAAGAGATTTTCAAAAAAAAATTTTCATCTGTTATCTTTCCTTAAGAAAATTCCCCGTTGAGTTTAAAACTAATTCATCAGAAAAGTCTCTTTGGACCTTTTTCTTTGATTAATTTTCCCAACCCATTTTTCGAGGCATATAAAAGAATAATCAAAATATATCAACGAATCGGTGAGATGGTCGTTTTCAGAGTATCTTCTTCAGGGGGCAACCACACCCAGTTGGGTCATTCTTCATCTTCTTCTCCAAATCCCCCATCTTCCTGAAGAATCATCATCTCCATAAGAGCAGCCTCTTTTTAAATGACATTTCATCATTTTTCCTCTCCTTCCTTCAAAGACCATCTTAAATTCTTTCGATAAATTGGTTCGTAATTAATATGCGTGTCTGATAATGTATCGGTAGAGATTGGCGAGTAATGAAAATGACGGATTTGACTTTTTCACTCGTTTTTCGGTTCTTATTTTAGTTTTTTTTTCTTATAAGACGTTTTTAACTTTTTTCTCATCTCGTGTCTTTTGAGTAGACAGAGATTTGATTAGCGTCGTGTCATTTGCGGAGACTTGTCACGTGGTTTGATGTAGTGGATGACGTCTCTCAGAAAATTGGTGTGTAAATTAATGGAAAAACAAGGAGGTGGTTGTTGTGCAAATAGTAATTGCTCGTTGATTTTTTTTATAAGTTCATTTTTTATAGCATTACTGAAAACTTATTTCAGATTTAGTTAATATTTTTTTCAGAAATATCTAAACATATTTGTATTAACTAATCAGAGTGTTACAAATAAGTCAGAGGTTTTTTATTAAAATAAGATTTTATTAAAATATTTTTTACGAATCTTTCTTTCAGTTTTTTTATTTTTTTTATTGACTGGATATCAAATTTTCAATTTATTTCTAGATTTGATATCCACTCAATAAATATAGGTCAAAAATTCCTACGAAATTCCTTCATATTTTAAAAAAATATTATAAATACATATTTAAATTTATGCATTTGTGACGTATACAGTTGTTTTAGACTTGTTTCTCACTTATATAATATTCAGGTTTAAAATTTAAAATATAGCTTGCGGTATTCAACTATTTCTTTACGAAATTTAGGTGTATTATTGCTAAAATTAAGCATGTAACTACTTTAAAAAAAACTCATCAGGAATACAAAAATAGTACCTTAATATTAAATAAAAGGATGGAGTATGATAAGCAAAACAATATATAGAACATCTTCAGAGTTAAAAAGAAAAATAAAGAGATAATTAAATAAGTAATTAAAGTAATTCACGAAGTTTATGAATTATTATTTACCAACTTAATCTTTAAAAGTATGTAACAGAAGCTGTAAGAGATTTTTATTTCTTTTTCGTTTCTTCATTCTAATATCTATTTAATTTGCTTGTTCTTGGTATTACAGTTTATGGTTTTGTTTAAATTAGATTATCTAGAAATATCTTAGCTATTATTTTTCTATTAAAAATATTATCAACCATTATATTTGATTGTATTTAAAATGTCAATATAAATCCCCTTCGAATTTATTAAACGAGTTTTAAGTGGTTATAAAATCTGTTTTACCTAAATGATTAAAAATATATTCACTGTATAAAAAATATATGACTAAATATTAATTAAATAATTTATTACTTATTGAAATACATTATTTATTAAATTATTTATTTATAAATAGAATACTTTATTCTTGTATATGTATATTTGCGATGTTTCTTGTTTCATAACTTAACCTTTTCAAGAGACTAAAAAAATCGGCAATATATTATTGATGCCAGTGATGCTTATTAGATTGTGGCAATTATAAGTCTACTGGTATTGTGCAAAGAGTTAATTCGTCAATGACATATTAATATGGTCGCGTGAGGTATGTAGTATGTATTGTGGTACTATGCTTTTACTATTCTCCGAAACGAATAACGAATCTTACTCTACGAATAAGCATTTGTAAAGTATACGAATATGTACTTTGTTACCAAATTCATTACATACTCGTTAGAGAGATATAACTTATAGTATTATTTCGTTCATTTCTTTTTTGAGTAACCCGGAATTCCACTTTTGAATATTTAGAAAACTTTCAAATATTACGTAAGAATGCTTTTTTGGCAATTTTGAATTACTTCTCCCCCTTGCTGGAAAAAATAAGCCAATTACAACCATGCTTACGTAAGAAAACCACATGCCTCGTATTTTTTGTTTTAAATGTCATTTGAATTTTCTGAAAATGTTATAGGAAAACGAAATAGACTTTTTTTTCTAATTTTATTTTTAAATTTGAAATTTTCGAATTTTTTTTACATTTTTCTTTTACATTTAAAAAATTTAAGGTTATTTTAATGCGTTACGTAAGCATTAATCATACCCCTTCCCCCGTTAGGCGCTTGAGTAATATTTAAACGATCCTAAATTATCCGTTTCAGACCCTTAATCATAAATTATCTTAATTACTTTTTTATTTATTTTGCTTAAAACAAAATTCATGCAGTTAATGCGATAAAGATTTATTAATTTATGCAATTAAAATTTAATGCATAATTAGTTTGAATCGAACGTAGATAGCATTAATCTTATTCGTAAAATAGGATAAGCATTTACCAAAACAGTTATAATAACTGAGTTTTTAAATTTCATTATATGTATTATAGTGAAATATTTCAATACAAGAATTATGCTATTAAATTTAAAGTAGATTCACATATTTGTTTAGTTTTAGTGACATACAATATCGATTGATTTTAATTGTCCTGCATTGTGTTCTACTTCAAAATATTTTTTTTATTTGCTGTATAACTAAACACGAGATAGATTATTCCTCTTATCTAAAATATGACGCAAAATTTTAAGAAAAAAATTAATGTTTTATGTAAAGTGTTATCGATTGCTTCCTTTTACTTTTCGATTTAGTGATGAATTTTAAGAAGAAAAAAAAACAATTTAAGTGACAAAGAACGAAATTAGATTTTTTCACTATAACTTTGATATAATACAAGTTTTTTTTTAAAGACGCCTAATTTATTAAGAGTGAATTGAAAAGGACGTGTTGCTACATCTTTACCTTTCCATCTAGTTCTAAATTTTGCAGTAAAAAAAACTGATTGACCGAAAACGAAAGAGATTCCTACATTTAGTGTCGAATTCCAAGACAATAACTATTAATTGACCAAAATTGAATTTGATTCTTTCATTTATCGCCAAACTCCAAAATATGGTCTACCGATTGATTGAAAAAAGAATAGATTCCTTCAACTTGCATTTCATTGAGTACCGATTCTTTTAAAAAGAAAACAAAACAGACACTTATGTAGAAAATTATACTCTTAAGTTACTTTAATCAAGACAATTTTTTTTTCGAATATTAAATATTACAAACTACTTCAGAAGTACTATTTTACGCCTAAAGGAATGCATAATTCCTTTAAACTGTTTAAAATACTGAAATTATCAGCGCAAAAAAAAAAAAAAATCTTTTTAAGTTGTTTGCCTAGTGTATTTTTTCCCCGAATTAAACATTTAATCAATAAAGTTCATTTATGTGTTTTGCATTTTTTATAGGGTTATTTCTTTTATAAAGAAATATAGATGGGGGGCGGCAGAAAAAAGGATAAAGATAATAGCAAAGCAGTTTTTTTATGATCTTCCAAGGAAAAAGTTTCGCTTTTATAAGGTAAACAACACTGATTTGCTCCAGCGTTTTGGCGCTTCATCTTTATGCTTTTATTGTAATAGCCTGAATGCGAATATTTATCACGATTATAAAGTTTGCCCGAAAAGAAACCCGGGTAAAATACGGAAGGAAAAGAAAAATTTGTTTATCGTGGCTCCGCGATCACCTTTACAGCAAACAATCATCTTTTACCACTTTTAATGTACTCCCCCCACCCCCACATCCATTCTTTCTCTCTAACTCATTTTAATGGGGGAACCTGCTCCAAGGTTTGAGCATTAAAGGTTTTCTGAAATATACGACACGATACGAAAACCTTAAAAACTGACAAAAAGCCTGTAGGTTATGAGTCTATGAGTATGGTGTGGGCTCGGCTTCAGGCTATTTTATGCAGTTTCATGGCAAAAAAAGGGGTTCGCGGGGGTTGCAGGGAAATTTTTTATTCCATCCTTAGCAAACTTTAAACTGTCTGCAGTGTCCAATTTAAAAAGTTCTAAGTGGAACATTAAATTGTTCTTAACTGCTCATAATCTTTGTTAGATAAGAAAATTAAAATTGCGTTTCTTTTCTTTTTTGGAAAAGGAACATTCTTTCTAAATGGAATTTTACTTTTTGTTCTTTTTTTTTTAATATATCTGAATAGTTGAAGGGAACTTTTATTGTATACTTCACTCCTTTATAGCCTTTATGTTTCTTTAGTATTTTGATTAATTTTAAGAGCACTTTAAAAAAATATATCTGAAATGCAGTAACATATTTTTTTTTCTCTCCAGAAATACCAGACACTTTTTGAATACATTTATATTTGGTTTAATATTAAAGAATTTTAAAGTAAACATATTGCAGCACAATATTACTCACGTCGTAAAAATGAATCGTTGTTAAATTTAATAATCGTTTAATAACATCGTAAAAATAAATCGTTGTTAAATTTGATTACACGATATATAATACCGCTTTGAACGGAAACTTGCTTCATCCAGGGAATTAACCTTTCATCCAGCGAATTAACATCCAGCAAATTAACCTTTGTTCCTCAGTGTTGTGACAGCCGAAACTTAAGACCTGGCCTTCTTCAGATTTTGATACAGATAACCCATTATTAGTCGTTCTCTCTAGTTAATTTTAATGGTTTAGAAAGCCGATTGGTTTGGCTATGAACACCTTTTTTGATATTCTTAGTGTTGATTAGATATCCAGCTCATCTTCACCTTTGGATGTTAATAAAAATATCTACATCTTGATTTTTGCTTGTTGTGTATAATTCTTTATCGGTTAATGTTATAGACATTCTGACTAATACAACACTTATTGAGGTTATAAAACATGCGCAAATTGATATTATGGTTCAACGCTGTACCGTGTTTTAAGTGAGTGTAGTTTTGGATCAAATGCTTGAAATTTTAGATTATAAAAATTTGTTTTGCAAAACTTTCAAAGTGTTAACTAATTATTAAATTTTGAAAAAAAGAGAAAAGTAATTATATTTTGGTTTTTGCGTGTTGTTTATAATTCTTTATTGGTTAATGTTTAGATATTCTAATTAGTACAACACATATTAAGGTTATAAAACATTCGCAAATTGATATTATGGTTCAATGCTGTACCGTGTTTTAAGTGAGTGTAGTTTCGGATCAAATGCTGAACTTATAGATAATATAAAATTTGTTTCGTAAAAACTTCAAAGCATTACCTAATTATTACATTTTGAAAACATAGAAACTCATTGTGTCAATTGCTTACAATATTGCTTAAAATATTGATTGAAATTTTTGATACAGTTGAACCTCAATATCTTACAAATGTTTATGAATTTAAAAAATTTTCTAAGTAACGCTTTGAAAAATTGATCGCCTTACGCAAATTTATCTTTCCTCAGATTGATTACACTATAATTTAGTTGAACCTGAATGTAGACCTCATTTTAACCTTGATTTAATACCTTATTTTAATCTCATTTTATGGCTTTATTAAAAACAAAACAATACTTTACAGCATTAGGATTTGAATAACCAATATTATAACTCAGTTATGAACTGATTTTTATGAAAGCCTATAATAACGGCACTAAATAATGATAAAGGAGATAAAATTTCCCCCTTTTTAAATTTCGACCATACATGGATTATAATTAATATAAATATAAGTAAAAAAATATTGGAGCCAAGAAAATTTTCAAAAAATCTTCTAAAAATTACGTTTGTGACGTATAAAATGCTTTATTTCATAGCAATAATTTATCTGTTATTGAACTAAATTATAGTTGAACTAATTTATAATGAGCTCAGAATCAAAGCATGTAAATTTATAAACATAAATTAAAAAGATATTTAACAACAACATTATAAACAATCCCATTTCGACGAGGTAAGTTTACTTGTATAAAAATAGTTGCTTTGAAACTACATATAGGTAATTCGTAATGTATATAAAGAGTAAATAAAACATTTAAAAAAATTACCTTACTATAAAACATATGTCTTAAAACTTTTTAAAACCTTCATAAATAAAAACTCTTTTTAAAATTCCATTTAGAGCTTATTTCCATTATTCTGTATCCATAAATACTCAATAGAGTTTAGGTGCAAAGAAATACATTTTACTTGAATTAATAACACAAACCTTATAAAAATAACGAATGTTTGACTTAAAAACAAGACAAGACCAAATAACATAGCTTAATTTTCACTATATAGTAATATACTATATAGTAATATACTATATAGTAATACTATATAATAATATTTATCATATAATACATAGAAAAAATTCTCCTTATTAAAAAAAAAAGTTACAGAAGTCGTCATTGCTGTTTCAGTAAATTTTTCAACCAAACGTACTTCTCACTGTCGTAACCCAGAAACTATTTAATGAAAATATGCATATTTCTAGAGAAATAATTAAAAAATATTGCGATATCAGAATTTTTTGTGCCACGTAATTCAGTTTAGCAATCCCAGAGAATTATTGATGCAAAGAAAAGAATTACCGTCATTCGGGGCTACTTTGTGCAGGATTTCGCAGTTTTTGAACTTTGACATGTAAAAAAACTATGTTAATTCAAACTTCAGTAAAATTTATCTATATTATATTCATAACTGGACTCAGACGAGTGAATTTGATAAATATTGGCATTATTTGCATGTAATATTTGCGAATAATAAGTCAAAACATACCTTGCACAAAGTAGCCCCCAAATAGGGCTACTTTGTGCAGCGATAGGAATTCAGTTTAATAATCATGTTTTTAGTAAAATATTGATATAAAATTGTTAAAAAAGTTAATTGTTGACATTTTTAAAGACAAAAACATCAAGATATGTAAAGATATTAGTTTGAAAATAATTTTCAGCGTTAAAAAACTATTTTTTATAAAGAATTTTTTTCTTAAAAAGAATGTTTATTTCAAAACATTTGAGTTTAAACAAAAGAAAACCATATACATTTTTGAACATTGAAATGAATAAAATTTTAAAAATAATAATTATTACATATTCATTAACATTTATAATATTGTTAAATTTGAACATAACATCCTTGAATGAACATGACAGAACTTGCTCTTCAGTTTCTGTCAAAATTACCCGATGTCCTATAAAATATATTTTTATGTGTTAAATCGTTTGATTAAGTCATTAGAAAAATCTTTGTAGAAGAAAAATAATAGTTTACCGGGAAGTTTCACGTGTTTCTTGTGAATTTTGTTAGAGATGGTATTTCTGTGGATTTTGTACTTCCGAGAAGCTTCTGCAATCGACATACCACCAACAACTGCTTGCAAACATTGTTGCAGCTTTTCTAAAGTGTAATCACGGTAGTTTCTCGTTCCAGGTATTTTTTTTATAGCGTCTGACCATTTTTCTGTCGAAAAAAAAATGAATGAAACTTTGCACAAAGTAGCCCCAAAATGCATTTTTTTTCATTTTCCATTTATTTGTCATTAATTTTCAAATTTTTTTAACGCTAACATGATATAATTGTTTATTAATATATAAATAAAAAATTTTGCACTTACGAAAATTTTTTTACCAACGTCTTTGCATTTCACAGCTAAAGTTTCCATGCACACTTTTCGACATCCGACGTCCTCGGAAAGTTGTTGGCATTGGATGAACGAAACACACTCTGAGATTGTTTTAAAATTCGAAAAAATGTTTGTAGTAATGGAAGAGACTTCTATCTTCAAATTCCACACATTTTTAACGTGAAATAAATATAATACTGAATAGCAGCACTTGAAAAATGCCAAATTCGAATTTGAACAAAGTAGCCCCCGCTGCACAAAGAATGACGGTACCGCAAAAAATAAAATAATTTTTTGCTGCCATATACTCTTATAAACAGTCTTTTAATATTTTTTTAAATTTTTTAATTAGTTTCAGACTTATTAAATTTGAAAATGAGTATGTTTTTACAAAAGTTTAACAAACAAAAGTTTTTTCCCCTCTCTTAGGTAGAACCAAAGCCAAATATTCTCCTCGAACCTTTTCCTACATTATACCATGTTGTAATATCACATGTTTTTCACACGTTGTACCAGCGATAAGTTAAAGGTTAAATAATAGGAGCTAAACGTTAATATTTATATAGCCTAATATCAAGTGTTCTTATAACACAACTTCAACTAGATTTAAGGAAAAAGAGATGGCAAAGAGAGAGCTCAGATAGCAAAGTAATCTGAAAACAATTCGGACAAAAAAAATAAAGAGCTTTCTAATAATATTAAATAGAAAAAATTCATACCTGATGAAAGAATACCGTTTCGAACTGCTTTTGTTTTCTCAAATATCTCATTATCTGTTCTGTGAAATAGTCTGAATGGCCATTATTATCAATTTAAATCAAAGTTTGCAAGGTTTAGGACAGAATGGATTAATCAACCTTCCTGTTCAAAACCCCTTTCCCCCAAAACTGTCTTAAACTGTCCGAAACCCTTTTATTAAAATTGTCACAATTTTAAAAAAAATATTGTGAAAAATAAAAGGTTACTTTTTGAACAAGAAACAAAATGAAGACAAGTTTTTGTTTCATTAAAGAAGTTCATTATTATTTTTTAAAATTGCATTATTTATTCTTTTGCAAAAATATAATTTATCAGTATTTAAAAGCATATTTATTCATATTTAAGGGAGAAGGTATTCATTTCTGTTGTTCAATGAATTGTGGAGCTTCAAAAGTTGTAAATCTTTTCCGATTGTATTATTTTCCCTTATAAAGTTAAAGCAAATAGTATAAAAATTGTAAAATATTTATTAATATATGTAATTTTGTGTACAATGGTTACACCTTTAAGAATTTTTACCTTTTACTTAAGTTCAAGGGTTTGGACACTTTAAGACAGTTTAGGACAGTTTTAGTCAGTTTTGGATAGTTTAAGACAGTAAAACCCACGTGTCCTGTCCAAAATCAATTTAGGACGTCTAAAACCTCAACCCTATAAATTCTGACTACTTTTACTGAGTTCAGGTGCTCAACGGGTTAATGGCAACGAGTTCGAGGGGGAGTTAATTGTCACGAGGTTAACGCGTAATTTACATTTCGAACAAATATTCAGCGTTTTTGAGAAAAGGATGCAAAATTAACTGTGTACAAGACGCGTTAATTAGCAATCATATGTTAAACAACACTATCACATTTTGTTAAAATGTAACATTAATTTTTTTTAGGTAATAGAAACTTTCATATTGGATTCAAATCTTGATAAAAGGAAAAAAAACTTGAATAAAGAAAATTGAAATAAAAGATCTGATTGACTGTCTGACGATGAAGGAAAATATGCAATTATGTGAGTTTTTTAAATTCATAAATAGTCTACTCTTATTTTGCATGTTTTTTATAACACTAACTTCGTAGTGTTAGTACTACACTGGCTTGCAATTGAAAAAACAATGTAAGCGCTTCACGATAGATTTCGTGAAGAGTGGCTCGCCAATTTTTTTCTTTCCATTGCTAATGAAGAAACAGAGTTTCATAAAATCGATAAAAATAAATTTTTAATTGCAAAACTTTTTTTGCGATATATGTAGCTTATCATACATAGATGCCAAATACATAAAAATCTCAATTTGAATTATTTTTGCTTATGATAATTTTTCAATTGCACTGCAGTACAACGTCATAACGTATATTTTATTACGTTAAAACTACCACTTAAAATCAAAAAAAATTTTCGTTATCTTCTTACGCTATAACAAATATGTATTTGTTAATCTTAGAAACAAATATGATTCCGATCATTGAAATATGAATGAATATTTAAATATGCAGGTAGAATTACGAATTTTACAGTAAAGTTTGGTTTTCAGGAAGTCCTTTCTTTTTGGAAATTTTAGTCGATTAAAATGAGACAAAGACCTCTTGTTATGTTTAAGAAATCTGTACCAAACTTTTATTTGTTGTTTCTTGTTTTCATGAAATTCAGTTCTAAAATAACTTCTGAACAGTAATTGAAACATTAAAGAGCAACAGTTTATTATTAAGATTCAAAATTATTACAATTTGTTTTTGTTCAAACGTTTTTAAAAACTGTTTTTAGGAAATACTTAATTTTTTGAGGTTAAATTAAGACAGCAGTAAGCAAAAATATTGTTGCTATAATTAATTTAAATTCGTTTTTTAAACTCATTTCTTAAAATAAAGTTTTCATAAAAATTATTTTCCTTAGATAGACAATAGCTTTTCCTGGAGTTTTTTTTTTTTTTTTTACATTCATTCTATATGGGTTCATATAATTAAGAATATTAGAAATATTTATTTATCTATGACTTATTTACTTTTCTTTAAAAATCGATCGTTAGTTTGATTTGACAAATATTCGATCGTTAATTATATTGGAACAAATATTTTAAATTTAATCAAAATATTGAATGAGAAAAAAATAACCTTACACATTTTTTTTTAAATTTGAGACTATCTGTTTTAAAAATTCAATATCGTAAATTTTCAATTAGAAGACAAAAGTATTTAACGGTAATTGAAATTGATACTTACATTTCTATTTCAAGTATTTTTTGTTTCTTATATGGAGAATGGTTCATTTTAAATAAAAAAGAAATAAAAAATCTTTTATGCTTTTAAAAAAAAAGGAAAACTTGCTCTCAAAATTTCTTTTTTGATGATTGAGAATTAAATTTAGATGCACATTAGATTAGGCTAAAAAATGAGACTTTAAGAGTAAAAAAAGCAGCAACAAAAAAAATATCGGGCAACTATATATTTATAAAAAAATAAAGAAAAACACACTGCTTACCTATCTTTTTTTTTTTCCGTAATTTAACTTATTCTTGCCAATTAAAAGTAACTGAATTAAAAGTTACTTAACGATTATTTAATTTAACTATGATTTATTATTTCAATTTATAATTCATAAAAATAACTTTAAAAAAATATTTTTTTACTAATTTGTAATAAAAAGAATGTTGCAATTAAAATTACTGTTATGAATTACTCATAACAGTAATTTATGAGTAATTCATAACATAATTCAAGATTTAGATATTAAAATTTTCTTTACATATAAATAGATATATTTACATATAAATAGATATCTTTACATATAAATAGATATCTTTACATATAATAGATATTAAAGTTTTAATATCTAAATCTTGTAAAGTCATGAGAGTTTCTTCAATAGTGAAAAAAACAATGGAAAAAAAAGACCTGAAAGAAATAATTCTTTTTCAACCCAATGAAATGGAAGAAACACTTCTTAAAAAATAAATATTAAGTCAATTGTTTAATCGGTTTGTAATTGCAATCTAGTTAAAATAATGGCATTAATTTTAAAACTAATTAATCTATCACTTTAAAATAAGCAACAACTATAAAGAAACAACTTAAATAAATTTTTAATGAAAATAAAAATGGTTTTACTATTAATTTAATTAACAAAAATAAGTTAATAGAAATAAATTTAACGAATTCCGTAAGAACTTAAAATAACTAATTTTGTAATATTTTATGTAAATAAGTATAGTAAATCCCAAGTTTATAATATAACATGAAGAACTGTTGAAACAGCGTAAACAAAATTTTATTAATACTACCAAATTAGCAATAAACTACTAAAAATAGATATATTGAATTCGCAATTATAAAATATCATACTAATTTTTTTATCAAATCAAACAGTGTTGAACATGATATGATCTTTAATCTTGCTTTTCTTATTTTTTCTTCTTTCTTTTGAAGTAGGCATAAGAAACTTGGCATTCTGGTTCTATAATAAATTTATTTTGTTTAAATTATGCTATTCTTATAACAATTATAAGCGTAGTATTAGTCTTTTTCAGTTTCTTCCACTTCCTCCAATTTCTTTTATTTTGTCAAATTTCTCCAGTTTTATTTTAGTTACTTTCAAAAAACCAACCCCTTACCAGTTACTTTCAAAAACCAACCATTACAAAATGCCAATCCTGATTTTAGTAAATATTAATAAAACATTGCAATATACTGAGTTTTAAAGTGCTCACAATCTGAAAAGGATTAAAGGTTATTTTCAATTTTTTTAAAAATTAAAATTTATTAATGGTTATTATGGCTATTATGTTTATTATGGCTTTATTAATGGTTAAAAATTTTTAACTATGTTTTTAATTAATACCCGAAGTTAGAATGAAATAATTCTTATAGAATGAATATTCTTAAGAGCCACTCTTATGAAACTGTTCTCAATGGAACAAGGGAAATTAATATTAAGAGCGAAAAAGTTAATAGTTATGGTAGGAAAGCTGTTTTAAAAACCAAATTCCATAATTTCTAGACTGCGGCTTTTCCCTACATTCAGCAGATTAGTATTTCAAATCATTCAAAAAAATACGTTTATTCGAAAAGAGTATGTTTTGCGTCTGATTTAGTAACTGACAATATTGTTTGTACAATTTAATTACTACATTAAATGTAATCTTTTGAATTATCGAGATTATATCGTGAAACGTGAAAATTCAATCATTAAATAAAAAATTTGTAACGTGATCTCCAATTTTTTTTCTGTGCTCTGTACAGATTATCTAATGGCATTTATATTTGACTTCATGAATTACAGGGAAAAAAAAACTTTTTCATTACAAAAAAGACACGAAAAAATTTAAAAACGTAATAAAATAAGCAGAAAAGGAAATGGAGGAAATGTGTAAAATAATAGAAAAAGTTTATGATGAATTATATGTTTTAAACAAAATGACTTGCTTCAAGTAGTACACTCGCAGAAAAATTATCTTCAAGTTTTGATTTTTTCATTAAAAAGTACCTAAAAACATATCTTTTTAAACTTTAAAAAAAAAAAAAACATTTACATGATTTTTTTAATGATAGGATTTCCAAAAACCATACGAGTTTTTGAAAATATCATTCAAAAAATCATTTATATATGGGTCATTCTCACGAAAACTGTCATTTTTCAGTTCATAAAATCCCAAAAAAGTAAAGTGAATAAAAAGTTTTGAAACTTTTTATATTAATAGAAATATGTAATGGCATTATAAAAAAAGTATATATCCTATAAATTATACTTAATATTTAATACTTAATTTCACTGTTTAAGAAGTGAGGGAATGATATTTTATTTTAATACATGTTTTTCCCTAAGTTACAGCTACCTCAAGTTTTAAAATGTTAACATACTAAGTATATCTAACATTTATTATAATTTAGTTTTATATTTTTAATAGTTTTTACAGGTTTGGGAAATAAAATGAGCTGGTACGATTGAACAAAAAAATTTTTTATAATATACTCATCTTGAATCATTCAGCCCCTCACTTCAGCATCATTCCCTCACTTTATACACTAGTGAGGGAATGACAAGTTTAATAAAATTTAAAAATGACAGTTAGGCCTAATTAATTTCTGAAAATCACATACAATTATATTCATACAAGAAAGCAATATATAATTATCCACTTTCTCGATGAAGTTGTATTTTATTTTACTCTAAAAAACGACATGAGGAAATGACAAATGTAAAAAATTTTACCTGGTTTGATTCATTCAAATTAATTCCACAGCAAAGTTTCTTTAAGTTGAAGATGGAAACATACTGCAATTTTGTTCTATGATGCCAGTTGTTAACTGCTAAAGTTTTTATTAAAATATTTTTATTCTAAGAAGATTGCAGGTGATAAAAACATAGTTGTGAGGGAATGACGCGAAACACTGGGTACTAAGTTTAAAATAGTGCTGAGTTAATATTTTTATCAGAAATTAAATTTAAAATTGATTTTCTGAATTCTATATTTCAGTATTCTGAAATAAAAAACACGAATTTGTAAATTTGTTTATTTTTATTTCAGAAATAATTTTTTCTTTTTTTAAAATCAACAGTGGGGGCAAGTGAGGGAATGACATATTGGTATATTTTAATTACCTAAAATAAATAAAAAATAAAAGTTGATAATTTTATTTTTATTCTTTTGCTAGCTTGCATTCAGAAGGACACTTTTCCGAAAAACTTAAAATATACTGGGGACATGAAAATGACTGTTTTTGTGAGAATGACCCATATATGATTCTTAAGATTATAATCATATGAATATAATTATGAAGTTATATTTTTAAGTTAAAAATATTACATTTATAAAAATATTATAAGAAATAATTATAACTTTCATCAGTAATTTTCTTTATAAAAAAGTAGTTGATTTAAATTAATGATTTTTTTTAAATCAACTAATGTAAATCACTCCAACCCTGTTGTTCAGCACCCTAATATCTCTAAGGAAATTTGCGTAATATTAAATTTTTGACTTAATATTAGGAACTATTTTTTTGTATGCTGTCCATATTAATAAACTTTCATTAACATTGTTGTCAATATTGTTTTCACAAAAATAGATCTGCGGCAACTGTTGTGCGCTGAGGCTTAACAAAGAATGGGTTACCTTTTTTTAACCAATTAAACACGCGCTTGAAAATTATACTTTTTTTAATAAAAAATTCAAAAGATTTAAATTTATAATTTCTTTTAAGAAAATCAAATGATTTAATTCATGCCAACTCTGTTCAACATCCTAATATATAACTAAATTTTGTTTAATATTGTTTAAATATGTTTTTTTTATGTCACAATTTAGTTATTAATTTGTTACATGACCAGATTTTAGAATAGCCTTCAAGAAGTTGTAAAACATTTGATAAACTTTATAAAAATATTTATGCAGAGAAAGACAGTATGCGAAATTTTTAATTAGCCAAAAAGGGTTTTTCATTCAAAATAATTTTGAAAAACAATGACGAAATTTTGTTTAATATAAATTTTTTATGTCACAATTGATGCCATTTTCTTTTAAGTTATCCAAATTAGTTACTTATCATTAATATTGTTTTCGCCAAAATAAGGCAGCAGCAACAACCGATACGGACCGAATGGGTTAACCTTGTTAACCCATTCAACACGTGCTGAGGTGGTTCTAACACACGTTTTGGAAGCCGTTAGTTCGTTCACCTTTTCTCCAACCCTTCATGGACATGGTATGGGGGCCCACCTCTTTCGATCCCACTGATGGAGGGGGGGGGCCCTTTTCCCTCTCTTCCGGCACCTCTTTCAACTCTACTTCCGTCCGGATAACGCAGCTGGGATATACTTTTTTTTATTATGACATAACCAACCCCTTTTTCACCAAAATTTTTAAAAAACTTTTTTTCTTTCCCGGTAGGTACGGGTTAGAAGAATTGGTTTTTGACTGGGAAGAGGATCTTGAAGGGCGAAAAGGGGTTCCCGGTTACATGTAGGTCAAGGACGAGAGATTGTCTGTGGTTTCCGGATCGGGTTAAATTTTACCCTTCTAGCTCTAGCTCAAACTGCTCTTCGTGTTCAAAGAGTTAACATTTACCGTTAGCCAAATCTGTTGGTAGAAATTCTTTGTTTAGAACCCGCATAGTGTAAGTATTGGTCAAAATATACAAATTAGTTTATATTCTAGCTTCATATTTTTTTGTTTTTTTTAATAATGTTTGACGATTTTTTTAATATTGATGCCCTTTTTAATAATGTTATTATAACTAATTAGTTTTTTTTTTCGAATTTCTATCAATAATTTGAATTTGTTCTATAACATTTTGAGCTCTAGCTCAAATTTCTCTTTCTGTTCAAGAAATTAACATTTAGATTTATGCACCTTTATACAGCATTACAGTTTTTTTACTTTCTTATACAAAAAGTAGAAATTACTGTATGATACTTAGGTTTTGATGGACTTTCAGGTTATAGTGATCCATATATTTTTGTAGGTACTCATTAACTCATATATTTATATATACACAACAATTTTAAAATTTCCTATTTTCATTTTTAAGAAAATTCTTGCTTTAGTAAAAGTTTTAGTTTGATAGTATTTCTTAGAAATCTAAATATATGTAATGAAACTGTACGTGTTTAAATTTTCCAATTTATAAGCTGATATCATCATTATATAAATATTTCTTAGAAGCATCTATTTATTGGAATAAATAGAAAGCAGTTAGTGTAGTTAAGAAAAGTGGTTATAAATTAAAAAAGACGCAAAATATATCGAATATTATAAATCACATTTGAAAAAGGGGAAACTGAAAAAAAAACCTGCTTGATTGCCTGAGTTTCGATGCGGTCATCTTTTAAGTTTTGAAACTTCCAATCACGATCATAACCAAAAAAGAGCAAAGGAGATTTTAGAAACATCTGATATTATTTTATCTGATGATGATTTTAGACCCATCAGTATATATATATATATATATATATATATATATATATATATATATATATATATATATATATATATATATATATGCTCTTATTGTATTTTTTATATGCATTTTTGCCATATTAAAACACTTTATGATTAAGCCCTTTTTACAGGAAAAGAAACGTAAGATGTAAAGAGATTATTTAAGACTTTAAATAAAGTATTAAAAAAATTAGTTTCCATGCAATACTGAAATTGTCAATGCTAAGTATTTATAGAGGGACATGCATCCTGCATATGTTACTATTTAAAATGACATAAATAGTAATTTATTATAAATACAAAGTATTTAATTAATTAACCATTATAAAATATACTGATTAATGAAAAAAATTTTGGAACTATTTATTGGATACATATTTTTTATTGAAACATAATTTAAATAAAAAATAACTTTCTTACATTTCAATTTTAATATCGAACATTATTTTGATAAACAATAAAAATTTGAAATTATTTTTCTAAACAAATTCACTAATTTTTAGAGGTAAATTTATTCCGCTTTCATTTTTAGAAAACCTGTCACCAAATATCTATATTTAAAAACAATAATTCTGCTGTTTCTTGAGGTAGCAAACATAGTGCACTATAAATATATCTGATTTCTTTCATAAATCTGACAGTTGGAAAACTATTTATGGATATGTAAAATTTTGCTGTCATAAAAGTTTAGCCCAAACTAAAATTAGTATTACCAACTGCATAGAAGTCATAGCATATTAATTAAGGATTATTACTAGATATTAAATTGCATAATTTAAAAGCGAAAGTATAATACCAAACAACTCATTATGTAGAAATAATGACACTATTTTTTAGAAGAATTATTATCAAGTTTTATTAATTCATTGAACTCACTTGAATTTGTCATGCCAAACACTTTAGTAGCATTTTTTTCATTTATTTTATACTCAAATTTGAATAAAAGATCCCAATGGATAAAAAAAGCATTGTAGCAATCATACGTAAATTTTGATGGATTAAACACAATATTTACGTTTACAAATCTTACTTTTTTTCTTAAAGTAAGCAATATTCGTTGGGAAAATAAGCAATATTCGTTGCAATATTCGTTCGTAAAGTAAGCAATATTCGTTGGGTTCAATGGGGAAAAAAACTATTTTGGGTCAAAATCGTTATCCCAAAACAGACATTTTAAGCAATAGAAATCAAAAAATTATGAATCTAGTATTCGAATATAGATTTTTTTGCAGATTAAAATATAAAACTGATTAAGGTAGATCAATATTAGTTGGAGTCAGAAACAACTCAATTTACCAATTAAATGTATGCTGAAAGAAATATGCACATGCAAGTGTAAGTTAAGTTGAATTAACAACATAATTTACACTTTAAAATGATAAGAGAACACTTTTTTCTCAATCTAGTATTCTAAACTCAATATGCAGATTAATGTAAATTTAAAAGCGAGAAAAAGTATTCAATGTAGCATAGTTTAATGAGGAGTAAATAAACATACTTATTGGAAGTATGCCAAAAAAATGCACTTGTTTAAATTAATTTGATAAGTTGAATAAATATCATAATTTACACCTTAAAATATTAAGAGAACGGTTCTCTTTGAATCTAATATTCTAAATACAATATTCAGATTCTAACAAGCTTAAATACAAAAATATTTAACACAGCATAATATTGGGCTAAATCGTAAGAAACTCAATTTAGTCATTGAATGTATGCTAAAAGAAATGCACATGTAAGTTACATTGAATTAACAACATAATTTACACCTTAAACTATGAGGAAAATGCCTTTCTTTCAATCTAGTATTATAAATAAAATATGCATATTATTGCGAATTTAACTACAAAAATATTTAATGTAGCATAATATTTGGCGGAGTCATAAACATCTTATATATTGAAAGTATGATAAAAGACATACATCAGAACAAATTTGCAAAGTTTAATTAATAACATGATTTATACTTTAAAATATTAAGTGGAAGTTTTTCTCTCAGAACAGTAAAAAAATATCGATTATAATTTATATGATCAGATGCAAATTTTATTGGGCAAGGAGTCACTACACAGAAAATTGATAATTGCATCTCATTTACAAAAAACAGACTGCCTGTGCAAAATAATGATTTCACATTAATTTATTGATTGAAAAGTTTCTTTTTAACTCACATTTTTAATAATTTAATGAAATGGCTTTATTATTTTATTAAAACTTGTTTAAAACTAAACTTAATTAAGTAAAACTTTATTAGTTAAAATTAGCTAGATATAACTTATTTGGCTAAATTAAGCTTAAAATAGTTTTACGCAATTATTTTTTAAAATAAACGTTTTCATAATTAATGATTTTAAATAAGATATGCTTCCATTTTATTTAGGCCGTAAATTTTTGTCTGATTAGTTTAAAAATAAATTTCTCTTGCTACCCGTTAGTGAGTTACAAAAAATACTGGAAGTTATTTATAATACAACCTAATATGATACCAAAATAATGAAATTTTTATCTTGGATAAGTCTTTTAAAAACTTCATTATTTTAGATAAAAGATATTGCGCTTCTTAGAAATTCTTTTAAATAAAACAGTTTAAGGTTAAATCTAAGACATATTTGCTATTGCATGAGTTAGAATTAATTTGTGATACAATTATTTATCAATATATTGTTTTGTTATGAAATGCACTACACTCTACATTCTTACTTTTGGATTGATCTCAATTATAAATTTAAAAGAAAACTTTATATTTAGTTGAGTATAAAATGCATGTATAATCATTTCTTAAGTTTAAATAAATTTAAAACTAAATTAAGTTTCATTTTTAAATTTTAACTAATCTAAATTTCTGGTTGATATTAATATTCATTCAGTTTAATCTCCAATTAGATTCGGTGAAATTATTTTCAAACATCAACTTTAGTTAAATCAATTATTATGTCTATCAAATTCCAAATTCAGTTGACTCACCTTAATTTCTTAATAATTTAGAATTTTTATTTTTCCTCATTGTTACTTAAAATTGAATTTTACATTTAATGGAATTTTAGTGCCACATTTAGTATGATAAAAAAATTTTTTTAGATCTCAATTTTAAATTTATTGGGTTTTAGAGTTTAATAGAATGCTACTCTTAAATTTAAATAAACCTCAAATTGGATCTACTAAAGAATTATTCTTAAATTTAGTACTTTTATTGCATTCAAAATGATGCAGCGCATATGTTAATTATTATTGTATTTTAAAATATTATTAAAACAATTTGTAATGCTTAAGGTTTATTAGTATCATTCAACAAAAGAGTAATACATTATTATAAGTAATGCAAAAAAATTCTCATATGATTAAATTTTTTTTTTAAAGATTTTTATTTAATTTATTATTTTTAAATTAGTATTTTTAATTCAGCATTTTAAAGTTTTTCATTTATTACGTTGACGTTTTTAATTATTCTTAATATAATATATGCCAGTTGCAAATGAAACTTTTGATTTCAAGAGATATTCTGATATTACCTTAAAACTTAGAAATTATATCTTCATATTCTCTAATGTGAAGGCAAATCATAAAAACATAAATAATGAATACCCGTGGCGTGGCATAATCTGCGCGAGCAGATATTTATATGTTTTAACTAACAGAAAAGCTTCGTTTTTGCAATAATAATTATTTTGGCAAATGGAAGAAAGACTTTTAAACTAATTCAAAATTTACTTTTTAATTTTTTAAGTTCTGAGCTAACATAAAATAAGACATAGAAACCAGATTTTGCCACCTTTATATTTTGATTCCCAACATAATAAATTCATTTTCATTTTGGTTAAAAAGTAAAAACTGAATAATTTATTTAGGTCGCAAGTTTTTAAAACAATTTTTTAGTAAAATTTAATGGATTTCTCCATTTAAACACAATTACGCCCATTTGAAAATTAATATGCATTTTATAATTCCCATTTAAACATTATTGTTCCATTTAATTTCTATTAAAGTAATTTTAGCTGCCATTCAAGCTTAAGCGTATATTGATAAAATTTTGAAATAAATTTTGCATTGTGACAAAAATTTGTTCGATTTAAAAAATATATAATAATGTGACAATAATAATAAATAAGGTCTTTTCCGACCGATTAAAATATTATCAATGACCTCATCTTTAAAAAGCAACGATTTATTTTTTAACTACTAGATTAACTTTAAAATGAAAAAGAGATATGACTTATTTAAATAGAAATTTGAATTGAAATTTATATAAGCTTTATACGACATGATCAAAACCACTCTGAAAGCTCCATTTAAGACACGACAGGTTTACAGTGATATGCTTCATTATGTAAATGTCGATTGATACATTTGCTCTACTTGAAATCTTAATCAAGAATTAAGTTTTTTTACCATTCAGCATAGATAATTAATTCATACATACTCTATTAAAATTTCTATTTCTTACCTTTTGGCAACTAAAGTTGGGCTTTTTTTTTTTTTTTTAAAGAAAGTATTGGCGCCATTCAATGAAAATTAGGCAGAATTTTTGACTGGGAAATTTTTAACTTGGAATATAACCAGAAATATGTTCGTACGTTAAAATATTTGAACATATATTTGAGGAAATTTTATACAAAAGTGCATGTTTTATAACAGGTGGAAGAGCAAGGTGACTTTTCTTCTACCTGTGATTGGGAACATATTTTTTCTGAGATTGTGACGTTATTGTTATGCTAAAAGAAAATTTTAACTAAATAATATTCAAAATGCACTGTTATTTCTTAGAAAAAAATGCTTAAATAACAATTTATTTGATCGTTATTTAACCATATCCAAACAAAACAGTTAAATAACCATAAATAAGATGATATTCAAACTGGTCACTGGGAATAAAACAGTTTATTAAATGCTTTTATCTAACATGGTTAAGAACCCAGAATTTTATTATATCCAACCAGGCCCACCTAGTGAAGCTACTTAGTTTCTTGCAACTTTGTACTAATTATAGCCTAGGGGTGAATCTGTCAATCACATGACCAACGGAACGAGGGTTCGAGTCCCAACGGTGACATCACAATATTTTTTCTATTTCCTTTAACACGTAAAAAAAATTTCATCTTCTTCACTCTCAAATTCAACGCCCATTACCTTACGAAAGGTCAAGCTCCAATGTCCAGTTAAATTTCTTTTTTTAACTGTTTTGAAAAAATGCTGATTCAAAATGGTTAAAAAACCGTATAGTATGTATCCGTGTTTCCTTTAACCATACTAGTTGCAAGCGGCTCTTAAATCATAAAGGTAAAAACGTTTTTTGCAGTCAACTTTACGGTTAATTGAATGGACAGACTACTGACAGTTATTTTACCGTAATTTTGGAATGAAAATTCTAACAGCTGATTATTGTAAAGCAAAAAAAAAAAAAAAAAAAAAAAAAAATAGATGAAAGTTAATAGTATTATTATTTATTTTTACACATTTCTATTATATATTTAATTAAAACAAATAATCTTAATAAAATTTTAAAATCCTATTAAGCATCCTTATGCACTCATTCCTATTGAAACAATTTTTCAGGATAACATGAAGTCGCATATTTTTTGAAAATATAAAGCAGAAAAAATATTGCTTTCTTTACCTCTGAAGTATTAATATGCATACATTAAAAATGACTTATTAATGTATGCATATTATTACATGACTTTACATGATTATTTTTGATAATATGATATTACATGCTCTATTCCATGATATAACAGGACTATTTTTGATACCATGATTAAACAATAATACGGAAAAAATGACATGATTATCTTTAATTTCTTAGAACATAAATCAAATATGAGTTAATCACTCCCACCCCTAAAATTTTCTTTAGACATTACTATCTATGAATTACTCCTCAAGAGGTGCTAGTATGGATATACTAAGATTTTAACATGGATATTAGCATCTGGATTATTTTTAGTTACTTAATTGAATAGTATCATTAAATATAACATTACTTTTTATATCTAGGAGCACGTATTAAAAATAAATTAACAGTTTTCTCTTCCCCCACAGTATTTGAGGAAGGTTGTTTATACATTAATAAAAAACAATAGTTACTTGCTAACTGAAACTTCAAAAACATAAGTCAGAGAATTTTTTTTTTAAATATGAATAATTCTATTGCTTTAAAATGACTTATTTTAAGAAAATATTAGTTTCTTTATTTTATTTTTAGAAATCATAAATAGTTTAAAGCATAATTTTAATTTAATTAGCGAATAAACACATTCTTAACATATTAAATTATGTTTTTAAATATTTTGATCACTCATAAAACCTTAAAATTTTCAATTTAAATAAAATAAACAGATATTTTTCTTTTAAAAAAACCTCAATAGGAATTAAGTTAGAATTTATAAAAATTTAAAAATATTTTATTACTGCAAGATTTAAATATTTAAAATGAAGTCGATATCAATCAGTCAATTCATAAGTATTGCTCGTCAGTAGTAAATATTAGAAAAAATAATTTTGCTACTATTATAAAAACAAATGTTTATATATTTAATATAGTAGTTAAATAATTATAAAAATTTAAAAATATTTTATTGCTACAAGATTTAAATATTTAAAATGAAGTCGATATCAATCAGTCAATTCATAAGTATTGCTCGTCAGTAGTAAATATTAGAAAAAATAATTTTGCTACAATTATAAAAACAAATGTTTATATATTTAATATAGTAGTTAAATAATTATAAAAATTTTGCGAAATAATTTCTTATGATGAAACAAAGTCAGAAGATGAAAATACGAGAAAAAAAATTAAAAATATGAAATCATTATCAATTATTGGAACAGAAATGTAATTCAAAGCTGACAATTAAAATTAATAAAGTTTGACGTTCACCCAATAGGATGACATAATTCATGCGAATTCAAAGTTTGTTATCAAATTCGTATAATATTTTTTTTGCTCCTTATTATTCATTTATTTAAAAAAGAGAAAAAAATGGTTTTTAAAATTTTAAGGTTAGCTTTCATATGATATAACAAGCTAAATTTTTTCATGAATAAGCTCAAACTTTACTTTTTCAATTAAAATTCAAAACCTTATTGTAGTAAAAATTGTTCGTATTTTGTATTGATTTTATTCAGAAAAGTTTTTTTTTCTGTTTGAAATTCTGTAAAATTTTAAATTAAGAATAAATTGGTTTAAATGTAAAATTACATTTAATCTTTTCTTTTTTTATTTAAAAAAAACTACTGTTCATGAATTAAAAAGACGAGAGTAATATGAGAACTTATGATTTCTACTATTAATAAACTAAAAATAAATATTCAACGTAGCATTATTCGCAATTTTTACTAATCACAGGTAAAACGTAACTATAAACTCTTTGAAAATGTATAGTTTTAAGCTAAGTTCCGAAATATTGTTTTACGTCGTTTATATACTAAATACTTAAATAAGAAGTTTTTTAAATATAAATTGTTTAATAATTTAGAAGAATTTAGTTAATTCTGGAAAAAAACTTTTTAATGCAATAAGAAGAGCAGCGTAGCTCTTAGACTTGCAGAAATCATCTGTCCTCCTTTCTACAAAAAATTTTAACCAATAAAATAAAAATTTGAAAAACGTTTTATTATTTTTGTCAAAATTTTCTTTTACTATGTTTACCGGTTTGGTGGGAATAATGTACTGTGAAGTAATGACTTTTAAAATTCTGAATTAAACTCGTAATTGAATTCTTTCTTGACTTGTTATTGAATTTTTTTCTTTTATTATGATGATAACTTTGAATGTCTTTAATGGGTAAATTTTACTTACCGTATTCATGTTTTGAGTTTTGATTAGCCTAACCTAAGATCTGCTAATTAATTAGTTTAATTAAAGCAGATGTTAATTTAAACTACGAAAGAAAACACTACACTTTTCTTATATCACTTTTTTGGTCTTCTAGTTAAGAGAACGATGGTCGCAAATTTAGTATTGGTCCCAATATTTAAGTTTGAACGTTCAAGGTCACTGTTATTTTTACTTTTTGCATATTTTAAGATATTTCCGGAACTAAATACATAATCCGAAAGTAATTATTATTCATCACTCTCAAGTCATAATTATTCCCTCAAAAGTGAAACAGTCGTTTTTTTTATTTTATTAAATTAGGATTTCTTAAGATTTAAATAAAAAAATTTTATATTTTGTAAGGATTATTATCCATCTAAAAAATGTTTAGAAATATTCATGACACTATTATCCTATTCTTTAAATACAATTATTATTATTTAATAAGAAATAAATAACTTGTACCCGAATATATAAAATGATTTTTTTTTCAAGCTTAACAGACTACGGAGTTCTAAATGCATTGAGTCTATATTTATCAGGCTACGTACGTAAAGTAGATTAATTTAAGACTAAATAAACATTTACACTAACTTTATTCAAATTTTTATTACTACTTTTAGTTTTAATTTATCATTATAAATTCGCCATTATTAATAATTATAATTTCAATTAATTATAAAAAATTATTATTCTAATTTGATAAAAAATTCTTAAATAAATAATGTTTATAAAAAATCATTATTATACATCTAAATATAACTTAAAATACACTAATGTTTGTGAAAATTGCTACACCATAAAGAAATTATCAGAAATTAATGCAATTTATTTTACATTACTGATAGTGGTACAAAGACATGCGCTATCTCTTTGCAACTTGAATAATTTCTCTTACGCTACATGTTATTAAGTTGTATTCAATTTGCATAATTTCTTCATGGTGTAGTTTTAAAAAAACAAGAGTGTAAATATCGTTTCTTAAGTATTAAGTAATGAATATAGCAAATATCCATCAAGTTATCAATGAAGCAAAAAAAAAACATAACATTACATTAAGGGATATCGTATGTTTCTTATTTGCTTCGTTACATGATGTTTTGTTAATAACTTCAAACAAATTTTTGCAAATATTAATATTTGCATATTTTACCTTTCTCAAATAATTGAAGAAATTAGACTTTAAAAATATTGTCTCACTCGCAAATGATGTGAGTAACAAGTTAATTGATAATATTCCTACGGGCAAATATTTAATACCTAGTAGAGGCTACACTATTTAGCATAAAGCTCTGGAAATTAAACATTAAATGATTGCATATTCAAGGCTTTAACCAAGGTAAAATCAGTATGCCTAAAACTTCTGAAACCGTCAAATTATACTCATCAAATCATTATATTCATTAATCAAATGTCATTAATCATAATATCATTAATCAAATTAATCAATTATTTCAAATGTACGTGAACGATATTTATTGATATCGTTCACTTACATAGATTTAAATTTAATTATTGAAATATAATAGACATAAATTCAAAATGACATAAAGCATGCTATAAAGTGTAGATTATAAAATTTTATTTCAACTAAACACTATTTGTAAGATTAAAAATTACCCGGTCAATGTTTTACTAATAAGGTAGTTTTCACAATGAGTGGAAGACCGTTTAACTCTTAGCACGAATTTGTATGTTGTAATTATAACAGTTGTTATCGTTTCAATAACTACTCTGAGAAAAAAATATCGTCGATATTACCAGAATATGGTTTTTGTTCAAATAAGGAATAAAAGAAATGTTTTATAACATGCATTAAATTTTAGTAAGTGAGACAAAATTACATGGGTTAAATTACAAAATTGAATTTTATCAGGATACTTTAGAGCTTGGCCAAAGAATACCTATTCTTCTTTGCCATGTTTTAGAGAATGGCATAAAATCCATTTATTCAGTTGAAGTGACTTTTCAATTTTGTATTTTTACTAAATATGTCTGGTTTTCAAAATTATAGAACTATAATTTTGGAATTAGAGAATTATAAGAATTATAATTAGAGAATTATAAGAATTATAATTAGAGAATTATAAGAATTATAATTAGAGAATTATAAGAATTATAATTAGAGAATTATAAGAATTATAATTAGAGAATTATAAGAATTATAATTAGAGAATTATAAGAATTATAATTAGAGAATTATAAGAATTATAATTAGAGAATTATAAGAATTATAATTAGAGAATTATAAGAATTATAATTAGAGAATTATAATTAGAGAATTATAAGAATTATAATTAGAGAATTATAAGAATTATAATTAGAGAATTATAAGAATTATAATTAGAGAATTATAAGAATTATAATTATAAAGAATAAGAATTAGAATTATAGAACTATAATTTTGGAATTTTCTAGAATTATAAGAATTATAATTATAAAGAATAAGAATTAGAATTATAGAACTATAATTTTTAGAATTATAAGAATTAGAATTATAGAACTATAATTTTGAAAACCAGAATTTCCAGTAAACAGTAATTATTTATGAATGGTTTAAATGTCTTTATTTTAGTTTTATTATTAGAATTATGTGTTTTTTATTAGAAATGTCTTATCACTACAGTATGGTAATTTTATAATAGTTTGTTATTCCGTGTAGAAGAACCTCTCAATAATGTAAGAAGTTTACAGTTTTCCAAAAAATTTTACATTTATAAAAAATTTAAAACTTTAAGTTTTTCAATAAATTGCTCAAAAATATTACATGACACTAGAATATAAAACACTAGAAAGACTGAAATTTAGTATATACCAATATTGCAGAAAAACAGTCAAAATGACTGGATTGTGAAAAAATAGCTATGAGTAAAGAAATTTTTTAAAATTAATTTTTTATAATTTTTATATTTACAGTGATATTACAAGGTATTAGTAAATATTAACTATAAAAAAATTATATGATGTACAAAAAGCCACAACATTCTAAGAAATTGTGTCATTATATGCATCATTGTTTTTCTCATTGAAATTAAAAAGCAGTCAAAATAGCTTCCTTGGACAAACTAGTGTTAAAGTTGTAAATAATGTTGAACGAGAACGTTTTTAGTTTGTTTTTCATAAAACTAAAACCTATGTGGGCCTATCAACAAGAAAATAGAAGGGTTTTTGCTTTAGAGTACTGGTACAAATCTTACAGGTAGTCAACTTATAGGGGAAAGAGTTATTGTTTTTTCTAATAATTTCTTTAATAGTGTTATTTTGTCTTTTTCTTATTCATTACTTATCAAAATACAAAAAGATAACTATTTTCATGTTAGAAATTATATGTACCCCATTCATGAGAATTGAGATTAATTTTAGAAATTAATTACAAATCATTGCAAAATTAGTTTATTAAAGAAATTAGTTTAAAAGTCTAATTTTAGTCCGATTAGTTTATAAAAGAAATGTTTATATCACTCTGGGAATGCATAAATATAAGTGCAAGAAAGCATGCAATTTGAAAACTTAGTATTGAATCATTTATAAAATCTTAAAACGCTATATAAGTAATACTTTAGCTATTTATGTCAATTGTTATCAGAAATACATTAAGTTTATTGCAATTCATTTCAAAATCTTAAAGCACAGCACAATTAATACTTTCAGCTATTCATGTCAATTGCTATTACAAATTAAGTGTATTGCAAAAAATTTCCCCCAATTTGTCAACAAAAAAGTCATTTTAGTTTAGCTTTTAATACTATTTCACTATTTCAGTGAAATTCAATTAGATAACATAATGGTATAGATAGTTTCCTGGAAAAAAAATTTTTTTTTTTGGTCAACATAAGGAGAATTTAAAATAATACACAATACTAGTTATTTCAGAGCAGTCAAAAAAGACAGTTCAGATCTCATAAATTTTATACCTCTTTCTATTACGTATTATATGCTATGTTTTTCATAATAGAGGTCAAATTAAACAAGTGAGCAACTTGACAGGTGGTCAACTTGACTGGTTTCACTGCATTAGGTAAAGCAGAACTAAACTTGAACTTAAAAACACAACACTCACTCAGATTTCACAGTGGCGCAGGCTTGTAACAGGTATCGAAAACTTTAAAGCATTTCTTCCAAGTTTTTGATGTAGTTTGTTTATTAAATCTTAGCTTATTTTTTATACGTAATCTGAATTTCCACCCTGTTCATTTCATTTATATATTTAATAATAAACATACAACTCGACAAATATTCAATTAATGCAAAAACTGCTCACGGTAATTGTTGAACAAGCTTCGTATTTTGAGACAATTATCATGTTACTGAGACCAGACATTGAATGAAATAAATTTCTTCTTTGATTTGTATGTTCGTTTTTTCCTATCTTTTTGTATGATACAAGAACAAGAATGGCTCACAACATTTTAACGTGAAAACACATGCAAACCGATCTCATTACTATGCAATAAAGTTTTCAACCATAAGTTATACAAAATAACGAAATGCTTCATTTTCTCTTTGCTGGTGACGTCATTTTAGCACTGAAATTTTTACCACATGGTCAGAAAAAATTTTTAAAGTCCCTACTAAAGAGAGTTTTGACCACTTTCATGTATATTTTTTCCATATAATTATTGTATACAATCAATCAATTTAATTCTACTATTTGGGATGTTTAAAAAAATTATAGCATGGAAATTAATATTTGTCGTCCTTCGTGTCTACCGCCTGTTTAAGTAGTTTTAAACCTGACTCGAAAATTATATTGTCCGACATGCATTTGTCATGTAAAATATCGATCAGACATGTATGTTTTAGCCTGTTATGCCTGTCCGAACATGTAAATATTCATTAAGAAATGTCGAAAATACCGATTAAGCGTCCACAATAATAATATGGATCGACAAAGAAAGCTGTACTATTATATCCGTTTCAGAACTCTTTAGATACATGACAATTTGGCTCTCTTAGATACGCATCCAGCTTGTCTGATGAGATGCAATGATCTAATGCAAATAATTATTGATCAGAATATTTAAATATCGATCCATCAGTCGCAAATAGACATAGGTTGTTTTGATACTTCTGTTCATTTTTCTTTATTAATAAATTATATTGTTCTTCATTTACTTCATGCATTACAATTCTTGTGAAACAACCAAAGAGCAAAGCGAAAAAACTCCTCTATCAAATCTTATTCAGGATTAATATAGACTGGTGTCAGAAATTAAGAGAATTTGCAGACTGGGTCGATTATCTCTAGAACTACTGGACCGATTTTAATGAAATTTGATGCAATACAAAACAAATAACCATTCAACAATTGTAATAATATACTTTCTTAATAATATTTAATACTTCTGATTTATATCTAAAATAAGAGTTTAAATATAATGTTACATTGTTAAAGTGAATTCACTTCAATATAATAGGTATATTTATACTTTATGTTTAAAAAAAATAACTGAAAAATGTTTGGAGATGTGAAAGTGTGATCCGGTCTTGTATTGAGTAGACTAACATGTCAGGCAGGGCATGCTATTTTTTTTTTTAAACCTTGGTTTAAAATATAAATCAACCTGTACCAAGCCTGTTCCAAAGTACAGGTATTAAAAAAATGAAATAATTCAAATATTTGATTTAAATCTTAATTTTTATAGTATATATAACACTGTAAAGCTGAGCAATGAACTAAAATAAAAAGCAATTATTTAACTTCAAAAGCTAATATATAAAAACTAGAGGGTCCCACCTGACCGCTTTGCTAGCCCCCCAAACTGCTTTTGCATTTCTTTTTCTGGTTGGTTAGCTATTGAACTCTCATTGGATGCTTTTGTATTTAGCCTATATTTTTGTATATATGCTGATACTCTGCCTAGAAAGGAATTCGAAAAAAAAATACATTGTATGCATACTTTGAAACTTTTGATTTATATGCATTTCATGCCATTTATATACATTACGATGTGGTTTAATACATTTCAATACCACACAGAAATTACATTTTAAATAAATAATTTTTAAAACTTCTCTATTTGTTTACAGCTTTCATGCCTATATTTCTCTACCACCTTAATTATGAAGCATCAATAAAACTAAAAGATAGCTCTAAATCTTATTGAACTTTTGTAAATAATTAAGCATATTTTTAAAAAATTTAAACAGTTGTTTTGTTGATATGACTTTTCATTTCTTGCCAAAGCATTACTCAATCTTTCAGTATTATGTTCATTGTTGCCAACACAAGCAAGAAATTTCATTGGTTATTTAACAGTCTACTTGCATTTGCATTAGTATTTAATGTTAAGTAGATGTTTCTTGAAGAAAATTTTTTTTTTACATTTTTCCCCTGCTGTTTCTTTATGGCGTAAGAACATTTACAGTCTCCAAGAAAGGAGAAAATAACGGTACTTTGCGTTGATACAAAATTAAGTTTTGAATTGAAGTGTTCTTCTAATTATATTATTTACTGTTGTTATTTAAAAGTTCACCAAAGCCTCTGTCTATCCTAAGAGGTATTAGTTAACGGTTAGCTTGGGGCTGTTTAGTATTTTGCGCATTTTAATATTTTGCGCAAATTTCATATCTTGGAAACAAGGGAAGATATTTTTTCACTATTTGACAAAAATGCTTTCTTAAAGTATCTCTTATAAACGATGCTTATTTTTTCTTTTTATTTATATTTTTTAACCGAGGTTGAACAACCGACCGAATTATGGGCTTACGACTACCAATGTTCAACACCGTAGCCTTGCAATTTTGAACCAATCCAGATGATAAGGGAGCTCCTGGATGAAGTATTGGGAGAAATACTGCTTTCGTGGAGGACGTTTTGATGGAAATAACCGGCATTTGCGCTACATGGAGAGGAAAAGCACTAAAACATCCTACGGTTAGCCTGACACTAACCCAAGATGTGTCTACCACTGAGGATATTTTAAGTCAACACTGTGGTCAGTGAGAGCCTAGTGCGGAATTTGAAATGACCAGGCACCACTGGGATCAAACCCGGTTCACCTCATTGGAAGGCGAACCCTCATCCCCTGAGCCACCACGACTTTATATGAATGATTTCGCCAAAACCGAAGAAAGTTTCCTTTATTTTTAATTAATTTTTTTTACACTGTAATCGGATACATTTATAAAAAATTTGAATACATGATGAAATACTCGGACACAATAATGAAAATTCGCATAAATCTTATTTATTCGATCCTTATTAAATAAGAATTGCTTGATCCAAAATATTTTAGTTAACTTACGTCGTATCGTCAAACCTTTGACGAAATTCATATCCTTAAACAAATAAAGACGCTAATTTTTTATATTCATTTTTAAAAAATTTTCTGTCAAAACCGGATAAAATTTATTGAGTTTAAATATCCAGTGTACCGAATATATTTATACAAATTCAAAAATTTGCAAACTGCTTATTACCCTGATCCCAATTTTATTATCAGATGAATTCTCAACCTACTTCAAAAACAGAGTTTGCCTAAAAATCTTTTCATTCAATTCAATTAGAAGAAAAAGAAATAAATTTCTATAGATCGATAATAGATTTAATTAAACATTTGTCGTAAACGTTATTTACCTCTGTAAAATATGAATTATGAATACATAAATAATTATATATGATCAATTTCGTGTGAAACTATCCAAAAAAAAAAAAAAAAACAGTATCTCTCTCAGCCTCTCATCATTTTCTGTTTAAAATGAAAATGCTCTAAGTGCAAAGCAAACAAAAGATATTGAACAAATAGCTATTAAAAGCGCATTATTATCGCGCTAATAGCCTTTTAGTTGCGTATATGGAGCGCTACTTTATTACTACTCCCTCATCATTGAAATTTTCTAAATTTTATCGTTTCAGCCAATTACAGAACATTGAATATGACCTTCTAGGTAGCAAAAAAGGTGTTTTTACTCCGACCTTACCCCCCCCCCCTCCTTCAGATTTCCGCTGCGCATGTCGATAACTTATTCTGTACCTCCCTCACCCTTTTATTTAAAACGTTCCAAAAAATACATGTGCAAAAAATGAGTTCCGCATTGTAGATTTTTCTTGGAATCCGCATAAGTAAGGTTCCAGGCGCGCATAAGTGAGCGACTCCACCAATCGGCTCTTCTGGAGAGTCATGTGATCTCGCTGTTGCTATAGTAACGGGATGCAGATACATACGATGAACCGGTGAAAAATCGTTCGAAATGAGAAAGTATGAAAGAAATGGCATGTTGCATAAGTAAAAGAGGGGGGGGGGTGACTATTTAGAATCCGATAGTCAGAGCCGAAAATAATGGATCGAAGCCTCTATTATTAAGGACAAAATTATTGTGTTATCCTATCAATTTATTACCGATTTTAATTCATAAATGAATTAAAAGTTACAGTATCCAATTAAAAAGTTACAGTACTTAAATATCCAAATGATAGGCCTCAACGTACCTGTCTAAAGCAATTTAAGTACAAGAACATGTGATCGATTGTCGATCGGCTGATTACCCAATTACTTGGTTTATACATTTTTTGTATAATTTTTTGTATTTTACATTAATAATAAAATTAATGTATTTTGACTAATGTCTCATTAGACAAAATACATTGTGTCCGATTTCTTTTAGTTTTGATAGATTTTTGTAAATGTTTGATTTTTGGTTAAAATGTATTGTGTCTAATTCGAATAGAATCTGCGAAAAGATGGGTACCAATCGACTCTGAGGGGTTAGGTACAATAAGAGAAATCATAAGTATTATTCTGTTAATTGCAAATGGTTAGCAGAAGTCAATTTTTTGCAATCTTCGCTATACTAGAAAATAAAGGTTAAGTGTGATCCCTAATGTTGGCACGTTTAACTATAATAGATAACAAATTTATTACAACATTAAAAAGGTGATAAATTTAATCAAGTATTCTAGTTGCAACACGTATTCAAGTTTAATAAGTTGAACTATATTAGATAACTTTATTGTAACATTAAAAAGATGTTAAATTTAACCATGTAATCAAATTGAATAGTAGTATCTTGCAATTAAGTTTAAGATGCTCAAACTATTGTTCACCTGAACCCCTTATTATGTTTTCAACAAATTTTAACAGTATTGTAGTTCAGCTATATAGTTTTTAATGGGGATGGTGTCCTCCATTCCCTAATAACGAAATGATTTCCAGCGCCCTATACCTCTTTAAATGCTTAAGCATCTAAATATGGTTCAACAGAGAATCTTATCAGAGTTCCAACAAATTTGAACTATAATATGGTTAAACAATATAGTTTCTTCATGAGGGGTCATCCCTAACTTAATCAAGTAGAGATTTTAAGTGACGTATAGTCCTTTAAATATTTTTGAACTGAGCACTACTCTAAATTTGTCACAAATTTGAATGTTATGGTTTTAAGAAAGTACTTTACTGAGTTGTGTTCGCCCATATCCTAATGAAGTAGAGATTTTAATTGCCCTACAGCCACCTAAATATTTATACCTTTTAGTATGGTTCAATGGAGCCTCATATTATAGTTAAGCATTTTTATAGTTCAATATAATTTCTCCTGGTAGGGTCACCTATGGCCTAATAAAGTAGAGTTTTTGAGTACCTTTAAATCCTCTAAATATTCAGATTACAACGAAAACCTGCCTAAAATTAATTCAATCATAAAAATAATAAATGATGGGTGAGATAAAAATTTATAGATTATTGAAAGACTTGAGCGAAAAAATTTCCGAACGATATTTCTGTGAGAGAAGAAAGTGAATAAAGAAAGAGCACAAAGCTATTTGCATAATTTTTAAAAAGTGGAAACATGGCACAGATCTAATTTTTGAAGCTCAGGCAATAATTAAATGTACATTTAATTCACGCTAAAATATTTATAGTAAATGTAAAATTCTGCCAGCGGGGAGAATCAATATACATTATAGTCAATTGTTTCTATAAATAAATTAAAAAAACTATTTTTTACCTACTATATATTTTGGACATTCATTCTAATAACTGATCCAATGATATAGTTAATTTTATTGAATTTTTAATGAAATAAAATATTTTTTATTAATTTATTAATTAGTTTTATTTTAAATTAATGAAATTAACTAATTAATTTATTTCAAATAAATAAAAATAATTAATTGATTTTATTTTTAATTAATTTTATTTAAATAGTTTTTAAAATTTTGAAAATATTGATAAATGAAAAAAGTTTCAATTTGTCGCTTACTTACTTGATAATATTCTTATTTATTTAAGTTATATTTTGTAGTTAAGGAATCACTATTAATATTAATTCCTGTAGTTTAGGAATTATCCGTGATATATAAGCTATATTTTTGAAGATTAATATAGTGTTTTAATGCTTGTTCAAATGTAACGATCTGAAAAACTTTTATTTTAAGAGAAAATAGGTCATTTTTGTACTTGTGTTTATCTATCGTTAAAATTATTTTTAAATAATTTAGACAGTTTATGAAATATTTTTGCAACAACATGCTTCATAAAAACATATTTTCTAAAACGTGAAACAATGAGCTGTCCAAATTGCGATACAACCACATTTTGATAATTTTTCCCATAAATATATTGTTATGAGCTACTGATGTCCCTAAATTTAATAAAAACAAACTTGTAAGTAAAAAAAATTACTTTTAATTACACATGAGACAGTGAGTTCAAATTGCAGTATGAGCACAACGCTGATACTTTTTCTCATAAATTTATTGCCAAAGGTATCTCAATTTTCTAATTAAAAAATTATAATGCTAATTATTTTTAACAATAGGTATTTTGTATAAGTAATGAGTATTAAATGTTATAGCATGAGTATCAGCAGATTTCAAAATTGGTTATATTAAACATTGTTTCCACTTTTTCAGAAGTGCCCGTTTGCAAACGTCATATTTACAGGCAGAAAAATTAAGTTCTATGCATTTGCCTGACCAAAAATATGTCTTTAAAATAAGTTTTGATCTTGCTTTTAATATCCCTTGATACCACTCAAAACTTGCATAACATACATACGCGGACAATAATAATTCCTATACTGACTATCATATATGATGGTAATTTTCCTCTATGAAAGTTCCGGTCAAGCCCATTCAAATTTTAAAAATTTGTCTTTTTGAAATTATTTTAGGATAATAATTTTCAATGATTTCAAAACGTTATACATAAACACTTAAAAAATTTATTCTTCCTAATTTTTGAGCGAAACAGGGGGCACATCTCAAATTGTAGTCATCTAAAAAATATTTTAATAAGCCAAGCAAGTTCCAAACAATTTCGGATAAGGTTTTGAAGATTAAAATAAAAAAATAAGCCAGTGGTTTAAAGCCCGATCTTATTATCTTCATTTAAATCATAAAAACTAAACGAACTTGGTTATCTTTCTCCAAATATGGATATTTATAGTAGTAAGAAAAATAAGAATATTTCTGAAGTAAATTGTTAAAAATGTTTTAAATAAGCACAAATAAAATTTATTTATATAATACTGATAACAAGAAAACAATTGTAATTTATAAAAGAAATGGAAGAAGGAATGAAAAAACTATGAAGATGATAGCTATTAAATGCTTGCATCTATCTAAAATCTATCTGAAACTGTATTATCTAATATTTGGCAATTATATTTACTATTTACTGTAAGAAATCATTTGCATAAGAAATAAAATTTTTCATTGTAAGTGAAGATACCATGCTTCGGAATTTGACAGTTTTTAATATTATACATTTATTAAAATATTGTTTTAATGTAATATTATTTAGCACAAATTATTCCGTTTTATTTTTATGGTTTAAACTAAATAGTTTGATGAGGACTGTTCAGTTTCTGGTATTTTATATCATACGACTTTGAAAGAGATTATGGTGAGCAAAATAACGATTAGGCTGAGTGTGTTTATAAATATTATATTTATCTTATTTATACTATTATATTTATCTTATAGATCACATGTACCGGTGATTATAGACAGGGCCTGATCTAGAAATGAGGGGCCCTTAGTCGTTATTTTAAACAAAATTTACCCATTGTTTAATTATGATGTATTTTTAAATTATTTATGACTTAAGTAAATTAGATTTTATATTTATTTCAATATTTGTTAACTCTTAATTCTAATTAAAAAATCTTAAGGAAAACACAAAGAAATTGTTTGTAACATTTTAGGATGCCCAGAAATGAGGGGTCCCTAGACCTGGGCCTCTCAAGCCATTTGATAAATCAGGTTCTGCTTATAGACAGGACCCGATTAACCTTTGAAGTTGGGGGAAGCTCAGACTAGTTTTGGGAACCACTTTTTTGTTTGGGAAAAGTCTTCATAAATTCTATGCACATCAAAATTAAACTTACTAATGCTACAAATATTATTTGCGAAAGTATCTCAGAAACCTTTATATTCTCACCTTTCTCCTATTATGACATATTAAACATTATATATGGTTGCATGTGATTCAATCTATGGGGTTTAATCTGAATTGGAGGTACCATTTCGTTACTGAGCTTAGCAGCTAAATATGCATGGGTGAAAGTAAAACGAAAAAAAAAAAGAAATGGCAAAAGGAATTAATTTTTGCCTAGTTTCTGGCATAATTATCATGCAAATAAATAAGTTAAATATTCGAATTTTAAAGAGTGAAATCACAAATTTCTAAAATGTGAGCTCTAAACTTTATAACATCTATCATATCTTCAATTTCTTCTTTTTCTACCTTGACTAACATGTGCTGTTGAAGCCTGAAATAGACTTCTGCTCTAACGTTTCTTAATTAGTGCATATATTCTACCGATTTAGCAAACCTTTAAAAAAAAGAAAAAAAAAAAAAGGAAAACTGTTCTCCGAAACAATTTTTTTAAAACTCGTTTTAGGACCCCCTTATTTTTTTCTTTTTATAAATTTTGGAGTGGCAGCTCGAGTTTCTCGAGTCTTTTCGGTAATCAGGACCTGATTATAGATCTGACAAAAACAAATTTTGACAAGGTTAATTCAAGTTAGTTTTTACTTATTTATTTATTTTTTGCCAGCACGAGTAAAATTACTGCTGTAATATTGTACGTTAAATTATAGAAATATTGTGAAAAACAAGTAATTTTAAATTTGTCAGAAGATGACGATTAAATTAATATGTCTAAGGGTAGAATATTTCAATATTATTTATTTCTAAAATTATTTATTCTCTATTCTATTGCTTTATTCCGAATAAATATTAAATAAATTAGCTAATTAAATTAGCAGCTCATTAAAAGCTCTCATTCCACATTAAAAATTTTATACACTGCATCTGATGATAACTATTTTAAAATTTGTTTGTGTTGCCAGTGAATCATGCTTTGTCTCTACTATTTTAAGTTTTTTCCCATATAGAAAGTTGTTTTTCTACTATTCTAACCTGTAAAAAAGTATGGTCGAAATTATCAGAATACGATGATATTTACCTCGTTTTTTGCTCTATAAAATTGGTAATTTTATCACAATACCTTAAATACCAAAAAGCTCGGTAATTTTTACGGAATCACTGTCGTAATCATTTCGGACATTTCGGTAAAATTAACAATAAAATATGGCTCTAATGTGTGATAAAATTTGATAATTTTATCACGATACCATAAAGCACAACTTAATAACCAGTTATTAGGTTAAATTTGCTTCTCAGTTTAGTATATTTTGCTAATTGTGTTGTAATGAAAACTATAATTTGGAAAGCCAGAACTTTTAGCAAACTATTATCATGCAAACGCGAAAATTACCAATTGAGTGGCTTAAACACCATATATTTTGGCTTCATTTACTATAATATTTTTAACTAGAAATGCCATTACCATAAAGTATGGAAATTTAACAAGAATTGTTTTCTCCGTGTAATCAACTTCTACCAAAGTGAACATGATTTTGTTGGCATAAGTTTTTTCCCCCTTCAAACACCGTCTGAAGTTATATACGAGTTCAGTGTGCAACTTAAGTTTAGGCAAACATAAAATTTTTCAATAAATTTTAAAAACTTACTTACTTTCTCAAATAGTTTCACTGAGGGTGTAAAAAAGTGATAGTACATTCATAGTACAGAAAAAACAATTACTAAATAATAAAATAACACTTTTCATATGTTTAGCCACAAAAGTTTATGCACAAATTACACTATTCATCTAAAATATAAAACCGTATAAAATAGAAAAATTTAATAATTGATGAGAAAATCAGTTTCCTAATAACTGAAACATACTGTTTTGCATTTTGAAACATCCTCTCTTATTTTTAAGTCAGTCACTCTTGATTTTTAGGTTTTGATAGAGCTATAGTGTTCTTAAGCGATAGCAGGTTATATTGTTTTTCCCTACTTTTGATATTAGATACTAAAACTTAGAGAAAAAGAAATTTGTGCAGTATTCTAAGTTGTGCTTAGTAGTTGGCAGTATACTTGAGGTTTGACGATATCACATGTACTTTTTTGACCACTAAAATTCTTTTATCCAGTTGGGTTTTGAATATAAAAAAAAACATAAATTCATATTTTCTATAAAATGAATCTTCTGTACTCTTTCTGAGATCATGCCAATAATATCTGTAGTCGTCTTATTCCATTTCTTTTGTGTCTGCACTTTTTGTATTTGTTCGTACTTTTTTGTATTTGTATCTGTAATCCATTTACTTTTTAATTCACATGCAGTCTCCGGTTTATTAATATTTCGTTTGTTTTTGATGTGGTTTAAGAAAAGGAATTCTGTCCATTTTGCATCGCTTGCTGTTTCTGGGGTTCATGAAGTCAACTACGAATGTTCCCTTTGGAACAATTTGACCTATTTTATTTTAGATGTTATTTGGTGGACTAGTTTGATTTGAAGACAATTTCTGATATATTTTCTGTCTTACGTGGCCCTTCATATCGTATTTGAAGTTTGTAGTTCCTCCAATGAGCTACAGCTCCGTATATACCTCGATGAATTTAGTTACATTTTGAAATAAACTTATTAACATATTTTAATACACATACTCATAATTCAAATATTCACAACTACTTAATGATTAGCCTGCTTTGAGTTTGGTATCGTAAAGGAATCTTCAATGCAAATCTAGCAATTCACACTGACTGCTGGAATTGTTAAAACCTTCTGACCAGGTACAATTTGACACAAAACTAGAATGCATATTTTTAAAAAAGTAAAATTCGATCTTTATATTTTTCTCTTTTAGTATTTAAACTATTCCTAAATCTTTTAATCTTAAATAATTTAAATATTTTCCTTTCTGATTATACCAAATAGTACAGTGATGGAATCTGAATTGTTTGGCAATTTATAGATGATCTGGGCCTAAACATTTGTGGCTACTAAGAGACATCAAGGGTATCAAAATAGAGGTTTTGCACATAAAGTGTTTCCAAGCGTAATGTTTACAAAATTAATGCGACTACAAGCATAGTTTTATCCATGTGATTTTTTTTTATATATTAGAAAAATGTGTTAAATTTTTCGATTAGAATTTTTACTGAAGCATTTTTAGAAACTTTATTTGTTTATTATTGCTTAGTTCTTCTAGATGAATTTTGAAGGTTGCACATCAAAATTTAAAGTTTAAAATAAAAATTTAAAATAATAAATAAAATTGAGAGTTTAAAATACTTTTCTCAAGCATATTCTCAAAAATTGTTTAGCTACAAACGATAAAGATATTTCGACGAATCATAAAAATATATTTACTCTTTATAAAAATATTGATAATAGTAATTGTTCAAATTACACTCGAATTTTAGAAAACTTAAACTACCAAACTATCAAAACTAAAATCTTCAAAACCCATATTATTAATGTCGAATAAAAATTTCTCAATTTAACGGCTTGATCTTAATTATAAAGATAATTTTCTATGTTAAATTACTTTAAAAAAACTGCGAAATAGATCTGAAATACCTATCAATCATAAATTGATACATAAGTGGTATTTGACCAACATCAATACTTGAAATATCATACAAATAATGTTTAAAGTATAAACTATTTCTGAGATTGCATAATTTTAGTAATAATTCCTAAGTTTAAAAGTTTCGTTTTGTAATATTATCGTAAAGCATTAACAATGATTATGCAGTTAGCTTTCATAATATGACTCAATATTAACAAAATCAGATAAAATAAGATATAAAAGTACATTTCAATTTGTAAAATTTAACATCTCCATTCTAAGTATAGGTTGATTGTATCTTTTCATTTTTTAACAATATTAAAAATACGAAATTTAAAAATCAAATTATGCATGGTATATTTTTAATTAGTTTCACATCATTCTATGACCTTTTTCGCAATATTTAAGAGTGAAAATATAAAAGTAGGACATACTAAAAAAAAAAAATTTAGTATTAGACTGAATGTAAGATTGAGACTTTTCGCGCGCTACTCTGTTCGGGTGTGAAATTCTGTTCCGTTTGGAAACTGCTACATTAAGGCTGTTTTACAATGACTCTGCCTTCACATAATACAGAGTTTTTAAACGAATAATATGCTATTTATAGAACTGTTGAGAATTTTTAACAGTTATTGTAAGTTAATTTTTGCCTATATTTAGCAAAAGCCTTTCATGCTAATCATGAAAAGAACTCAAACGTAAGGAAAAACAAATTTTCTGAGACGGAAAAATGTTTATGCTCTAGTTTTTAAATATTTAAAAAGTTATAACAATTTTCAATCAGCAAAAGCCTATAACAATTTGAAAACAAAAAGAATTATTCATTGATTTTTTAGGATTTTCATCTGTGGTGAAAAAATATCGCCAATTCGATTAATTTTTGTTGACGAATTTGAAAAGGATAGTGATTTTTACAATATTTAAGATATTTGTCTATTATAAAGCTAACATAACTCTTTTTAGAAAGATAATATGATAGTTCATAATTATAGCTTTGCCACGAATACCTTAAGTTTTTTTTTCTTGGTAAAAGTGTTTTTGAAAAACCACAAATGAGTGGATTTTAAGAAACACGGTTTTGAAAAGCAGCTAATGAGTGGATTTTGAAGAGCAGTTGATGAGTGGATTTTGAAAAGCAGTTAATGAATGGGTTTTGAAAAGCAGTTAATGAATGGGTTTTGAAAAGCAGTTAATGAATGGGTTTTGAAAAGCAGTTAATGAATGGGTTTTGAAAAGCAGTTAATGAATGGGTTTTGAAAAGCAGTTAATGAATGGGTTTTGAAAAGCAGTTAATGAATGGGTTTTGAAAAGCAGTTAATGAATGGGTTTTGAAAAGCAGTTAATGAATGGGTTTTGAAAAGCAGTTAATGAATGGGTTTTGAAAAGCAGTTAATGAATGGGTTTCGAAAAGCAGTTAATAAATGGGTTTTGGAAAACACAGGTAAGGAATGGGTTATGAAAAACACAGTTCATGAGTGGGTTTTGAAAAACACAGTTCATGAGCGGGCTTTGGTAAGCACTGTTAATGAGTAATTTTTGTAAAAAATGAAAATTGCAAATTTTTCATAAAAATATCTTATAACTATTTATGCTTTCAAACTGAGTATTTTTTTTCTGTATTATTCGATGTACAAGTTTAAAAAAAAATATGTTTGAAAAATGTCATTGAAATATATCTTGAAGTAAATAAAAAATATATAATGCTCTTGTTCTGTATCACTTTATCACCATTTACCCCATTTCAAGGTTCTATCTTTAAATAACCATGGTTGGAACTTTATGCAGTTTTAACACCAACCAGACGACGCGGACAACGCCTCTCTATAAACTAGACCCTTCCACTGTAGAAAATAAAAAATATCAAAGTTCGAGACCCGTTTTTTTTTCTATAACATGTTTGTTGCTTTTAAATATAATTTAATTTCTTGAAGTTTTGAAGGTCCAAGTATTCTCTTCCAAGTATCTTTCTTTACAAATGGTTTTAATTAAATATGAATTAATTCCTTTTAGTATTACATTTTCCAATTTTGTAATTAACGTTGATCATTATTTTAAAATTATAACTGAAGCTATGTTTATTCGTGTGTTTTTTTAATTAACTGTCAATTTATGCAAACTGAACTATAATACATTTTAATATAAAGCATCGTAATTTGTTCTTTCCTAAATTTGCCCTTGAACAATTTTCATACATAGTATATTCTTTTTCATATGATTTTTTCATATGTTTAAACAGATGTAAAATGCAAAGATCGAGAAAATTTGTCTTGAGTGTTGATTTGTTATGTCTTTTAGGATAAGTTGCAGTTGTAAAATTTAAAAAAACACTATCTTAAAGTTTTGAAATTATTAAATATTTTTTTTAACAAATTAACTTAAAATGTTTAGTCATACAGCCTACTGATTAAAAAAAATACCAATCTTTCGTAAAGCAATGTAAGGATAACTGATATACATTTTAAACTACGTGTTAATGGTGCAGTTTTTTGAGTATCTCTCACATATTTACTGATAGAGTTCATGTACAGAAAAAAGTTATTTTCTTTTACATTTAACTGTAACCAAAGTCGGCAAATTTAGAGTTTAAAAGCTACTATAAAATCAAAGAATTTTAAACAATCTTATTTAAGAATTTTAGGCATACTACCTTCTGATTAAAAACAAAAAAGAAATAAACAAAAAGAATCTAATTTTTTTTGTAGAGCAATGTAACGCGGCAACATTTGAAATTATGGATTTATGGAAAAGTTTTTGGAATATGATTTATATATTTACTATACTATTAGAATTAAAATACATAAAAAAAGTGCTTTTTTTCTATTTGTATTAAATTGGGAAAATTTAGAATTTTAAAGCTACTAATTCTCTATCTTGTTAAGATAGCTTTGGAATGTTATTGATTTGCGCGCAATTTGTAAAGTTTTCAACTCAATTAGTGCAAAAAGGCACAAGAAAAGTAAAATGTAAAATTAATTCTTATTAATTCGATTATACGACGACATACAAGGCAAGAGACAGTTATTAATTCCTTAATAATAAAAATTTACTCTTACGTGTGCAAGAATTATGCATCTAATTTTTATCAATATTTTTAGTCAGTTCATTTAAAAAAAAATTTTTAACTTATTTAAAGGGAAAAGAAAGTACAATTTTTAATTTAGCAAATTTATTTGGTATGGAAAGGATATTAGAAAAGGATATTAGTAAAAAAAATTTTAATTCAGCTATAAGTGAGAAAATTAACAACTTGTTATTTTTTTTTATAAATTTATTTATTCTCAATTTAAGAAAATATGCTCATATTTGGATAAATTATGTTTCATGATAAAGTTAAGTTCTAATATTTATTTTACCAAAAAATATGTATATATATTAAATATCCAATTTAGAATTAAAGGAAAAAGATGCAGTTATTTTGGATTATGATATTGCAGTTATGAGTGTAAGTTACTTTGTAAGTTACAGTTGTGTGCTAGGCATTCTGCGTGCACAGTATGTGTGTAAGTTCTGAAGCTTCAGTTACGTGCGAAGGCACTAAATGCCCTAATTAAGTATGCAAATTCTAAATGCCCTCTTCATGTATGCATGCTGTGAATGCTCAGTATGTGCTTGCATTCTGTTTGATCTTAAGTACCAAGGGCTTATCAGTTAGTAAAGTTATTTCAATTTTCTCGTAAATGTCAATTTTTCCCTTCAAGGAAAAAAATTCAGTTTAACAACGATTATTTTAGATTTAGAAGATCATTGATCGATTAAAATTTGAACCTTGACAGTTTGATTTATTTAAAGTTAAGATTTAAAAATCTTAAAAAATAAATTGAGCAATATTACCGAAAACTCAGCAAATTAACATTCACTATGCTATTATAAAATTTCGTTAGCACCAATGAGTGTTTCAGCTTGCTAACAAACCAGTAATATAAAAATTTTGAATAAGTTATAGCATATCTCACAACCATGATTGCATTCATTTTCAAATAGAAATCAAGGATAACGCTTTGTTATACAAAGAATAACTATTTTTTATTTTTTACCACACAGTAGTAAAAAAAATATCAGTTTTGGAATTAAATGAGCTTTAAAAATGAATTGAGAAAATTAACTCAAGAGAATGTTTTGCATGTAATATAATATCCAAAGATACTATTAAAATATTGTATTTATTTTATAAAGTCCGAGCAATAGATAAATAATGAACCTCGTAACTAAATTATGTGAACAGTTATTAAGAAAGTTTGATGCTTAAGGTTGATTTTAAATGTTTTTTAGTTAACGTATTAAAAACATCTTGTGTATTTAAAAAGTCTCAAAATGTTTTCAAAGAAATTTAAAATTTCCTTCCTTCATCAATGGCACGACAGCCCCGGGTGGGCCCTGGCCTTCTCAATCAACTTCCTCCAGGCCTGTCTCTGCCTGGCAGTTGTCTTCCAGTTTGAGACTTTTAAGACTGAAAAGTCTCTTTCCACGCAGTCGGCCCATCTCAGCTTTGGTCGACCTCTGGGCCTTGATCCGATGGGCTGAGCCGAAAAGATTATGTTTGTCGGACGCTCTCTGTTCATCCGAATGATGTGACCAGCCCATTTAATTCTTTGAATTTTTACGTACTTGACAACTTCAGGCTCTCTAAGGGCCCGATAGAGTTGTGAGTTTGAACGTCTGTACCAAGTACCATCAACTTGTTTGCCCCCAAAAATGGATCTTAGGATCCGAAATTAAAATTTAGTAATACTATAAAAAAATTACTTGAATTATTTTACGCAATTATTGCATTATATTTAAATATTGAATTTATTTATATTATACAAGTTTCATATAATTACGCAAAATATTATTCGGATGCAGTTATTTTATTTTATCGCCATCGTTGAACAGTCGACCCAATTTTGGGTTCACGACTACCAACTCCGTAGCCTTGTAATTTTGAACCAAATTCAGAAGACAAGGGAAGTGGGTCAAGTATTGGGAGAAATTTTACCTTCGTTTAAGACTTTTTGAAGGAACTAACCCGCATTTGCGCTACAAGGAGAGGAAAACCACGAAAACCTTCCATGGTTAGCTTGACGGCAAGGGGACCATGATCCGTCTACCAATGAGGATATTTTACGTCAGCACTGTGGTCGGTGCGAGTTGAGTGTGGAATTCAAAACGACCAGCCATCGCTGGGATTCGAACCCGGCTTACTTCATTGGAGGGTGAACACTATCCTCCGAGCCACCTTAGTTTATGCAGTTGTATGTGCATTAGTTGGACTTCATTTTAATATAGCTTTAATTTAGGAATATTTAAATAAACTTATTTAATTAGAACTAGTGGGCTCGGAGACCTGTTCGCTGACTTTCTCCAACTCTTGAAGATCGCCAGGCAATCTTATGTGGTTTACTTTTTAAAAAAGATAAAGAGTTAAGATAAAACTGAATACTAATATTTAACCTACATCTGGAGTTTATGCCAATTTTTATAAAATTTAGCTTCTAATGATTATGAGCTATTAAGTTAAGCACATAAAAGTAAACTTAAAGCATCACGTTGTTTTCCAAATTCAGTTTTTTTTTTGTTCAAACAGGGGCTCCTAGAACTTCTTAAATGCATCCAAAAATTAATAGTTAAAAGGTTTGAAGTGAGCATAGCTTAATAAATTTTCAATATTTCCTGAAAGACAACAAAAATTTGGGTTCCCAAATATGTAAGTTTTATAAATAAGATTTATAAATTTTACAGCTTGTTTGACCCGAAACGTGCTCTAGGTTTTCAAAAAGACCTTTCTTCTGGATTTGTACCTAAGCAGATCATATGACCTAAAATTGAAACCGTACACTGCTTAGAACCCCCCCCCCCCCAGTTTATACACTAACTTGATATTGTACAAAACCTCTTTGAAATTGTTTTATTTAAGCGAATTATAACATTGGAAGTTCAATTATCATAAATTTCATCATTTATTAAGCTTTAAAACATTTACAGCTAATTGTATTTATGTTTATGGTTATTAAATTAGACTATTTTACAAAATGTATTCACATTCACAGTAGTTAAAACATAAGTGTCACTATTTATTTCAAACACAAATGTAAACAATGGATTATGCACTTTATTAGCAACCAATACAAATAAATAGGTATGTGATCAACTAGTTATATCAATATTTATTTACAGTACTTCTGTTTATTTATCCCTATCAAAGGAAAATTAACAACAAATAGTGATGTAGTACTTGAAAAACTGCATTTATTTCTTCTGTACTCAAATTTCTAATTCAGTGCTGAGATAGTAAGCGATTGATTGCGTTTAAAACTGTAAAGTATGACATCAAGAAAATTTTTTAGCTTTCAATAGATGTTGCGATTTTTGTGCTGTTGCTTAATAAATTGATTTCTAATTATAATTAAAAATCAGTGTCATTAGCGACTGACAGTTCTGCACTTTTCTTGCTAGTATTTCTATGCAAAACACAAACGTGATCGGCCATTGACACTACTGTCCTTACTAATAAAATTAATTATTCATCCTGTTAATAAGTACTGATTATCAAAATGATCTTATCATTCAACCATCGTGTAAACAATATAATTACTAGGACTTGATAAGCTATTTGCATGCTAGAATAGTTGCATATTTCTATTGCAACACATGGTGCAATAATAGTAAAGTATTGCAACACATATAAAACAACACTGACTATCTGCAACAGGTCAGCACGTTATGCATAGGTAATAGTATATTTTACCTCATAAGAAAACAAGAGAATGATCAAAATCTAAGTTACTCTATTTTTTTTTCCTTAATTTCACTGTTTCCTAAATTTATTTGTATTAAAAATATTTTATTAGGAAAAAATCAGTAAAACTTATGAATCAATAATTTCTTACTAAAAGTTACTTCTATCCCTGTCATAAAAAAATACTTTTAAGTGGTTAGTAGTAACAGGGACAAAATTGACAAAAACTTTTGAAATAGTATTTTGTCTAAGCCTAGTTAGGGTTAATAACTTCATTTTGAGTATTAAAAAATTCGGCAATAGAATGATTATTACTGATGAAACAAGTTATAAAAGTGGAATTAAATATAGAATGTGGAGACAGTAGTAGCGGTTAGTAAAACTATTGTTACTTAAACTTCGATGCTGAAATCATAAACCAACAAAATCTTGTCCGATTTCGATGCTGAAATCATGAACCTATAATCTGAAAAATCAGAAAATTTCATTTGTATATGAAGAATAAGGAATCATAAATGCTTCAATCCTATCTGGCTTATTTTAATATCTTTTTATATAACAATATAATATATTTTAATCTAATTTTAATACCTGGTTCAGTTAAATAATATTTACAGTAAGGAACAGTAGTGACAGATGAACTAAAGAATGCTTTTAAAATGTAACTGGTAGGATTTAAAAGTTTTAAAACGATCAAAAAATCTTTCGAAAAAATTTATTTGAATAAAGTAAACAGTCACGAATATCACACTTTCTGGAGAAAGATACATAAACTAAAAAATCAGAGTGACATAAAGAAATTCGAATCAGTCAAAAATATACAGTCATATGCATCTTTCTCAAACTTTCATAAGTTATGGAAAACCTCTCTTTCACTTTTATCAACCGATATTTCAGAAACAGATATAACTATAAAAAATATTAGCACCATGAAATGTGTTTATAAAAAAACTATTGAAAATTATTTAGAATAATTAAACTTTAAGAATAAATATTTGTAATAATTGTTCATAAAATTTAATTTCATGTGAGTTAAATTCCACTTTAACCAATTATAACTATATAGCGATAATTGCGCGTAACATGTAATACGTTTATTAAAATTAATAAGAATTATAATTATAAGTACTTACAAATTTACTTAATTTCAGTTACATTGTGAATTAATCAAATGTAATAACTGAAATTAAAACAATTTCAAGCTATGAGCAATGTGCATGAAACAAAGTGATTAAAGCAAAAACGAAGATACAGAAATGGGCACGCACAAATATATAGAAATAGACAGTAGAATTAAAAATACAGAAAAGGAAAAGCATAAATATAGATACGGAAATGGAAAAGCTTGAATAAATATAGTTGGGCAAGAACTAATAAAGATAGAGAAATGGGCAAGCAAAGATAAAGATAAAAAAATAGACAAGCGCAGATAAAGACAGAGAAATGGAAAAGCAAAGATAAAAATACAGAAACATACAAGTACAAATAAAGATGCAGAAATAAGCAATCACAATTAAAAGTACAGAAATGAAAACGCGTAAATAAAGATACAGAAATTGACATGTAGTGCTTTGTTCACTTTTTTTTTTGCTTTTTTCATACTTAGCACAAAGTACACCCCATTTTAATTTAAACTCTCAATTTGTTTTGAATTATTTTAATTTATTATTTTAATTTATTATTTTATTATATTTATTTTAATTATTTATTTTTATTTTATTTATTAATTATTAAGAATAATTGTTGAAAATTATTTTAGGCATTGGAGATAATTACTATTTGTAATTAAAGATTCATAAGAATTTTTTTAAATTTATTTCATGTCAGTTAAATTATTCATTAATGAAATGTACCAAACAAATTCTTCAGAATACAATAAGAAATGTTTAATTTGTTTAACTGTTATTGTATTTCTAATGTGGAGTTCTAGTCTTCATTCCTCTCTTTGACAATAATATCTTAATAATTCAGTTTGAATATGTTTTCATATAGGCTTCAAATCAAACTTCAATTTCGTAAATATTTTAATTTTTGTTGTTTATTATTAAATATAAATTAATTTGAATATGTGTTTATTTTATTTATTTTTAATGCGTTTCTTTGAAATAAATAGCTTTTGAGACATTTTCTGTCAGAAATCCAATTAACTTAAATATTTAAAAAAATTATCGAACTTGACAGGAAAATTACATACCAAACACATTTCAATTTTAATCGCAATTTAAAAATCCGTTCGTTAAATCAATAAAAAATGAATTATACCCACGCAAAAACTAAAAATATATCCTGGAAAAATCATTTAGAATTTTTTTCCCTTTCAAATTAATGACTTTCTTCAATAAATGGGCAAGATATGCTAATATATAAATGGAATGTCTATTTCGAAATCAAAGGAATTCACACAAAGTTCTGCAGATTTTTTCAGAAAGAAAAATCAATTTTAAATGCTAATTTCCTTGTATATTTACGGTAAAACTAAAAATATTTCGAAACAAATCAAGTTTTGCAAATGATTTATCCGAATCAAAGCGTAGTTGGCTTCATTTTAAAATTCAGAATATTCCATAAAATTAAATTCTTTCCCCTTTCTTTCATAGTTTTTCCTAATTCCATGTTAAAATGCTTTTCTTTCAACTCTGCAAAAGAATTTATCAATGAAATCTGCATAATTGCGCTGAAACCACCCACAGTGCCAACTTTTGACTGTTTTACACGGTTCAGTAAAACTTCGTTTTATTTCGATTTCGTTTATTTATTTAAATTAAATCCAATATCAGAAGGATTAAAAGTTCGCTAACTCATTATGTAAAGATTTGGAATGCTTAATATTGACAAAAGCGAGCAATTTCTGATTTTAAACGTAGTTCGCTAATTAAATTTAACTCTACGTTATGCATGTTTTCAGTATCTACAGTATAAAAAAGAATGCTTCATAACTTAAATATCTTTGTTATCCGTTCATTACAGACATTCACAACTTAATAACCGACCACAAGAAGTTGTCTATGTATATAAAACTCCTACATGCAAAAATAGTGCTACACATTTATTTATGACAAATGAATACTTTTATCTGTTACTAACAATTTTACTTTGAAAAATCTATGCACTTTGACTTCAAATTGAAATATTTACATTATTATTTTATGGTTGAAAAAACTACCCAGTTTTTCCTATCAAAAGCCTAATAATGAAACACTAATGTTTCCATCACTTTTTCTTCGCAGGAAAAGATTCGTCCTTTTAATAGGACGCTAAATACAAATGTGTTAATTAACAGTGGGTTAATTCAGTTAACAAATGGTTCAGTTAACAAAACTATCCAGTTTTTTCACTCAAAAACCTAATAATGAAACACTAATGTTTCCACCATTTTATTCCTTGCAAGAAAATATTCGTCCTTTTAAAAGGACGCTAAATCCAAATGGGTTATATAACAGTGGGTTAATTCAGTTAACAAATGGGTTAATTCAGTTTTAATGTTATCTTTTGTCTGATATATTTAAAATATCAAATCTTCTGTTCAACTTTTATATGACGAAGCAAAAATAAGTACAAACTCAAATATTTTCCGTCAAATACACTACGTTTTCTTGTTCATATAATATAAAAATACATTTATGCTAAAGTTATATTTTCTATTAAAGTTATATATTTTAAAGTCATAATACAAAATTTTCTGCTAAAGCTATATGTATAACTATTTTCATTAAATTATTAACTAAGTTTACATTAACTTACTGTATGTCCGATATTCATATGCTTTTTTAAATACATTGTTGTAAAATATAATATTTTATACTCGATGTTCACGGATTTTGTCTTCTTTTTATTGCGAACTAAATATTTATAAACTTAATGCTATATCCACATATTTTATGTATTTAATAGATTATTTATTTTTCAATAATATATGCTGAAAAGCTTGTATATAGTGACTTAAGATTATAAACTGGTTATAAGTAGATTAAGTGCTTATAGAAGATTAAAATTTATGAAAAAGTGGAAAGTAAAGCATCTTTTATAGAACATTTTTTTTCAGTGTAAGATGACTTATAACAACTAAAAATGCTAATTTTGCATACTTGTATAATGTTAAGCCTTTTATCCATTGTAAATTTGCATGTTAGATAAAACTAAACTAAAATCAATTCTCAAATCTAAACCAAAATCAAATCATTTTTCAGTTGATAGAAATTATAAAAATTTGTCATGTTAAAATATTAACTAATTTACACTAATTATTCTTTTTTTTAATGCAGCTTTTCTATAAAAATTTTCTACGAATTGATCTCAAACTATCTTTAGTTGTTCAGTGATCAATTAATAAAGTTAAACTTTTAGAAATTATAAGTAATTATTACTTACGGATTGGAAATTATTAAGAACTTTTTGATTTAAACGAAGTCAGTATGAAATTAAAAAATACTGCAATTATTGAAATAAATTTGTCGTTCTTATAGTAAAGAACATAATATTTTTTTGAGTTTGTAATTTGAATTTTTTTACTGTCTGCTGAATAATAAGTGTCATTTATGTGAATTGTATACTTAATATGCTCTTATACTAAGCTTATATATATTTTTTTCTTTTTTAGGTAAAATAGTGCCCAGTTCTTTGGCTCACTAAGAAGCCTGAAAGTAAAACAGGTAACTTGATATGCTTTTTTGATTTCCTTATTTTAAACTTTTATATCTATACCATTTGGTATATTATACACATCAAAATTAAATTTGCTTTTTTAAAACTGGTGATACCGAATTTGTAAAATATACCTTTTTAGTGTTCTCTTTTATAATCCAATTAATGTTATTCATGAAAAATAGCTTTAGTTTTTTTTTTTTAGGAAAAACCTTACTAAAAAACACATTTGAAAAAGTATTATTCACAATTTTTTCAATCCCTTAAAAAATGTCCATTCCAGAGAAAAGTTTTGGGGGAACATATTTTTTTTCTACAGTAGAAACAATAATCAATCTTTAAAAATGGCTGAACAAACTTTAAGCCTTCTTATTTTCAGATTTCGATTTTTTATAATATTTTCCAAATTTATTAATACATTCAGCTTTAATAAATTTCGAATTTACTTACGCTTAGTATGTCCTTTTAATAAATAACATTGTTTCTACACACGGTGATTTCATTTTATTTTGTCTTTAAATATTGATTTAGATCTTTGTGGAGAACTTTCTAAAGAATGGTAAAAAATTATTTGTTAATTTCAGATACTTTAAACATAGTTTAATAAGATGCTGTAACTGACAGTATAGTTTTATTTTTTTTTCTGTACTGAATCTCTGTATTATAAGATGCGTTGCATTTTATATCTACACATCATCTTTATTAAAGACGATTATCATGCACTAGTTTAAATTTGCGAAATAAATATTTCTAACATTTATCCATACCTGAAAGTTTGTTGTGAAATCATTTCATCCATGTAACTCATCTTATTTAATGAAACTAATCGCTATAAAAAACTATAAAAATCTGCAAGTACATAGAACTTATAATTTAAATTAAAAATATAGGGGAAACAAGGAAAAAGTTATAAAAAATTTTTAAATATTCGCAAATATAAATTATGTATCGGAAAAAAAGAAAATAAGGAAAAGATATAATCTTATCAGCTCACACTTTTAAATCCGAAAAATAGAGCTTTTTAATATTGCATTATTATTCCTAAAGCAAAACATATCAGTACAATAGTATGAGGAACACCAAAAATTAAATAGAACTTATTCGGCAAAAAATGTAAAACAAAAATAAAAAATGCAAAATAAAACAATCAAGCAAAAATAAAAATTCAAGAAAATACAGAATAAAACTAAAAATGTAATATATAAAGCGAATAGCGAATTCAAATGTAACTACTCTCTCTTTATCTATATATCTATCTATATGTATATCCATCTATATCTATATCTATCTATATATCTATCTATCTATCTATCTATCTATCTATCTATCTATCTAAAAGTTATTAGTATCTTTTTCTAAATATTAAAAAAAAAACACATGCACATTGGTTGTCACAATTTAGTTTGTAACTAAGAAAAATAATAGGAAGACTTTTAAAGTTGACTACAAAAGAGTTAACACAATAAAAGATGAGTATGTAGAGCATCAAAATCTTTTTTTTTTATTTTACAGTGTTCTAATAATCACTTTAAACTTGATCCATTTTTCAAATGTATGCAAATTTTAAATTCTTCAATCAAACAGGTATCAGTTCCTCAGTTCTGATGTATTTAGTTGTGACGTAATATTCTAATTCTTTCCTTCTTAAAAATAAGTTTGTGACTCCCAATGATTACATTTTTTTAATGTCATAATTTTTATTAAGCGTTCTAAACATCAACTGAGGGTGCGTAGCGTTTTTAAAAAGTGCTAAAAGGTGCTTATTTTTGATTAACGTTTTTCAAAATCCCTTAAAGATGCTTTTTTTATTCGGGGTTTGTAAATAGTGCTTAATTTTCAATCTTTTAGAAAGAGATTTTTTTCTTTGCCATGTCGATTGTCATTCTAAATTGCAAAAAATGCGTGCAATACTTATTAGAAACTAGTTATTTTATCATGCTTATGTAAAGTTTTTGAAAATGTTTCTGAATTTTATTAATTTTATGTTTATAAATTAAGAACTTTAAACGGTAGAAAGCAAATTTTTTATTACTGCACGAATCCTAATTTTTTTTTTTGAAAAGTGATTAAAAATATTTTTTTAGTGCTTAAAAAGTACTTAAAAGGAGCTTATTTTTTGTTGAAGAATCTGACTACGCACCCTGTCTTCATTAATTATAGCGGTCTTTACAAAACACCTTTTTTAAATACGTTGTAATGATAAGTTTCCTCAGAATTTTAGAAATTACGTCCACTTAATATATACAAGTGTATATAGATGTAAAATATTCTCAGTTGTAAATGGATCATGGGTTAGAGTCCCCTTGCTGTCAAGCTAACCGTGGGAGATTTTTCTCTCCATGTAACGCAACCGCGGCTAGTTCCACCAAAAAATCCATTAAATATTTACAAGTGCATATAGATGTAAAATATTCTCAGTTGTAAATGGATCATGGGTTAGAGTCCCCTTGCTGTCAAGCTAACCGTGGGAGGTTTCTCTCGCCATGTAACGCAACTGCAGTTATTTCCATCAAAAAGTCCTCCACAAAGGCGAATTTCTTCCAATACTTGATCCAGGAGTTCCCTTGTCTTCTGGATCGGATTCGAAATTATAAGGCTTACGGAGTTGAACATAAGTAATCGTAAACACAAAAAATCGGGTTGGCTATTCAACGACGGTTATAAAATATGAAAAGTGTACATGAATATATTATTAAATACTTTCTTTTAAATTATAATTATGATACACATATGATAACTTACCTGATGACATAGCATAGCAGAATTTACTCACGTTTTACATGAAAGTTTCAAGTAGTGCAGGAGTTGATAAATTTAAAGTAGTTGATGAGTGATCAATGAGGGTGGAGGGGAACAGAATAAAGTTTTTCGGGGGCAGTGGGCCTCACTAGTTCATTGACCGAACCCATACGGGTAGAGGGTGAAGGGGGGGAGTATTAACTGTTTGCATGCGGGATACGTGTAAGAGGATTCCTCTTTTTGAATGGGTGCCTTGAAAAAATATTAGTTGATGTTCGTAAAGTTTTTAATATTTTAAACATTGAATCAAGTATTGCAGAGTATTTTCCTTTGTTTTTTTTCTTCCTATTATTTCAATAAAATTACTAAAACCTATGTTTTTAAATGAAAGGTTTAAATAGTTTAAAATAAACTTATTCACACGTAGAATTTTGATAAGCATATGTAGGCGTAATGAGAAAAATCGTAAAAAAAACTTGAATTCGTAGAAAATTTTTTTTTTGTCCTAGTAAGGAAATAAATGAAAATCTGGAGAGAAAAAATGGCATTATGGTGATGAGATTTTACTTCCGAAAATGTGATACAGCTCATGATAATTAATTGCTACTACATCAAGTTCATTGAAAAGTGCTTTACTACTTTTACTATGATCCAAGGAATATACTGGAACATGTATATTATGTGACCATCTGTTCTTATATCCTGAAAGTTGAGCATATTTTAAGCAGATATTCATAAATATATTCTTAATCTTATATATCATATGAGTTTATTATATTTTTAGCAAGGGTAGAAATAGTTTATTATATAAAATTTTTATTGAATAATACACGGGAAAAAAAATCTTTTAAAATTACCGTACTGTAGTGTTAAGATATTTTTGATTAAATAACACATAATTCAATTAATTAAACCAAAAATATACGGTATTTAAACCATTAATTTGATAATATTTTGGTCATCGTTTACCGGTTTTCAAAATCGTAGTTCTTATTACCATTTATTTAGTAAATAATACAAAACAGAAGAATAAATTTAACCAAGTAAATGGGCTTTTTTGCCATGATCTTAGGTATCATTATAAAATCACCACATTTACCTATTTTCATTACATATTATAGAGTATAACCAGACCAGATTGTAACCAGATTTTATTTATAATATTATCAAATTAATTACCGAAACGCTTTGGGAAAAATTACCGCTCTTTTAAGTGTTCCCATAAGCCAGAAACATTTTAAACTTTACCATATTCTGGTAGTTTAAATCAAACATTTTTCTCGGTGCATTGCTAATAATTTCAAGAGTACAAATAATTTATTTTATAATATTTTTTATTTGTTAATATAAAATGATATTTTAATTTCAGTTTAAGAAATGTGTAACTGAATATTGACCGACCATTACGTGTTTAGTTGTGCTAAAAGTTACGTGTTAGTAAAGTGACCAGTACAAGTACAAATGAAGTGACCGATAATCAAGTGTATGTATTTTAAATAAATAAAGGAAAATTGTCTTCCGTTTGGCATATGAATAATGATTATTTTTATTTATCAAATTTACTAAATATGTAGACGACTCTAAACTATACTTTTTATATAGGTAGATATGTAAGGCTTGTTTTATCTTTGTTCATTTCCACGTGACATTATTTCATTTAAAATTTTAAGATATAGAAACTTTATTTATTCAGATCAGTTCGCAAAAAAAAAAAAATTAATAGAAAGTTTATAAATTTCATTCATTTAAAGTAATATTCTTTTTAACACACAATTGTGTTAAACAAGGAATATTGCAAAATAAAGTATAGAAAAAAAATTTGCTAATTTTAACTTTAGTTTCGTTTTAGTTATAAATCTTTCATTAATACCATGGAAAATATTTTTTAATGTGTAATTTATGTACGATGCAGAAAATTTTATCTTGAACCACATACAATTTTTATCTACTTTTAAATATTCAGAATATTCCAAATTTTATTTAACGTTAAATAGACATTAAATGTTATTCTTTTAATTATCAATAGCTTTTATTAAATGCAATGATGTACATTTTTTGATGTGTAAAGTAACTTATGCACGATTCAGAAAATTCTATCTTGAACTATATACAATTTTTATCTACTTTCAAGTATCCAGAATATTCCAAATTTTATTTTACATTAAATATTATTTTAATTTAATAGTTATTTTTTAAACTATTTTATACTATTTTTTAAACTATTTTTAAAGATTTTATTTTAGCATAGAGATTATTCAGAACAATCACTTTAAATTTGAAAATCAACTCAAAAATGTTTTTATCGTGTGGCATTCTTAAATGTGTGTCAGTGGACAACCCCTGCAAAGAATGACGTCATTTGCCATTCATTGCACTTTCAAACAGTTTTCATGCTTCATATAGGGGGGCAGGAGATAGGGGGTGGCCTTCATTTTTTCAAGGGTGAAAGGAGTGAAAAAGGAAAGGTGAACGAACCTGGAAGTAAAGAGTTTTGAAGGACAATGAGAGAGGGTTTTTTTTTTTTTAGTATCGTAAATCGATATTTTTTTTTAAAAAAAAGTATTGGTTTTAAATAATTCATTGTAAAATTATATTAAAAGCTTTATAATCATTCAAAATTGAAACAAAAAGAAACTTTAAAAAACTAAAAATAAATTTAAAAAAAATCATTGTATTATATTTGTAAGGAAAAAAATGTGTTTTTGTTTTGAATGTTTAAATAAAAAAAAATTCTCATTTTGTGAACTTCAAATGATGTTTGAAACTTAAAAAACTTTTTCTCTATTGATTTAAATATTAAATAGATCATATTTCAAAATCTATTAAGAATAACTATATGAAATTCAGAACCCATGCTTTCAGAAAAATTGTAAAACAATTTTTTGAAATATTAAATTGTATGTTTTTTATTACGTATACTTTTTTCAACACTTAAAGCCAAATTTGATGCAAATAAATGAAAGTATGGATTAAGAGATTGTAATTAATAAAACATAATCTTTTCTTTTGTATAAAACATTTTTTTTTAGTTTTTAGTGAGCATTTTTTGTATACTTTTCAGTAGTAAAACAGCAGGAAAATATTTAAAATGCATAATTTTTTTAAAATAATTTTATAAGTATATTCCGGGTTTTATTAAATTTGGAACAAATTAAAAAAGAATAGACCATGATACAAATTGCCTTCAATGTGGTATTATGTAGTTCATAATTTTTAGGTAAACAATGCTTAAATATAAATTTTTGCGATACAGCTAACACAATTTTTATAGATTAAAATTCATTATTCTATGATAAGTTGTAATTTTTTACGTAAAACTTTTTAGATAAAGCGTGCAAAACATCTGTGCCATTTTATATCAAAACAAAAATGTCAAAATACAATTTGGTCTTCATCATTCAAACAACATGCTGATTTAATTAACAAATTATTTAATAGCTATCGTATAACTCGTGCAATCGTATTGTTCAACTCGTATCATGCAAGCACGTCTTTATTTCAACGAAATTATGTTCTTGTAAAAATATTGAGACTTTATGAAATAAAATTTCTATTATAACTGTCTTCAAATGTTTTAACATTTTCTTTATTATTCAAGTAAATAAATTATGTAAATTATTCTCATCAAATATTTGAACTCTGGCTTCAATGAACCTTGATAAATTAAAATAATTTTTTAAGAGAGAAAACTCCTTTGCTAATAGTTGTCCTAACTGTTATTACTGAAATAGAAAACGAAACTAGAATTACATTTAATTTCATAACATCTAAAGTCAAATATAATAGACTTAACGATTTCAAAGATCAAACGCTAAATAATATTGTTAAAGTATAATTTGTGTAATTGAATATCTTAACCTTTTTCTAGGACCTTTTTTTTCTAGTAATGTTACGTTAACACAAGAAAGACTGAAACTTAGTATTGCCCAAAAGCAGTCAAAATGACTGGATTGTAAAAGAATGTGTAAAGAAATTTGTTTAAAATTTAATTTTTTATATTTTTTACATTATTCACAGTTATATAACAAGTTATTAGTAAATATTAGCTATAAAAAATTACATGTTGTACAAAAAGTCACAAAATTCTAAGAAATTGTGTCATTATATACATCATTGTTTCCCTAATTGCAGTCAAAATGACTTCCTTGGGCAATTTAGCGTTAAAACATTTTTAAGATTGAGACTAATTTATGAAAATAAATTCATTTAGCTTATTTTCTAAGATTTGAGCTTTTGGAAATTCTTTTGGTGAGAAAGTTGGATTTTTAAAGTTTTACTGATTGTACGGAATTGGCCTTCAACTTCTGTGCTTCATCCGATGTGTTGGCCTAACTTCTTGACCTTTATTTGTACCAACATTTATGTAAACAAAGTCCTGCATTTTAATTTTGCATTTTTGTGAAGGTAACAGCAGATGACCACACAAATCATAAGAGGGAAAATAGGTTCCTATAAACATTTAAAAATTAATGAAATAGGCTGGAAGTATTCTTCCCTTAACCTTACAAGTTAATGAAGTATCTTTCCAGCCAATTTGTTTTTACCCAAATTTTCTTAGTTTAGCTAAAATGACAGTATGCGCCCATATAACCATAAGCGCCTCTGACAAAGGCGAAAATTGTAAGGACTTTTTTGTGTGTATGTGCGTTAGTACACAAGCTTTTTCCTGCCTATGTCATTGTAACAAGAGTTCATTTTGTTTTAGAGAAAGAGAAATAGCCGCAAAAAATCGAGGCTGTCATACTGTTCCTAAATTTAGGTCCTACTTACGCGGCCTGGTCAACGTCACCTTCTTCTTTAAGTCTAAGAAGAGCAAGACATAAGAATGATAGCCCGCCAAATGCAAATAAGCTGTTTTCTGTCGTTGCCATGGCAACCAGAGGAGTAAGCAAAGGCATATCTCCTTTTTTATTTTTCTTTCTTCCTCGTTTTCTCTAAAGAAGAGTAGAATCGCGCTTCTGTTTAGAGATGTAAAACTGTAAAAGAAGGGAAGAAACGCGAATGAAATAGAAGAGCGTTTCGAGGATTTAAACATTTTTTTTTCTTCAATTTTTTTTTTTTTTTTTTTTTTTTGCCTTTCGAATCATTGTTTCATACAAAATATAGAAGAGCAAAAGAATTCTACATGCATATATATTTGCAGCTTTTTTGCGAATCGATAAATTTTATCTCCGTTTTCACTCCTCTGGCTCTAAATTTGTAGCAGGTGCGTGTTTATGTCGCTATATTTCTATTGTTTGATTCTTCCAATTCCTTCTTATCAGCGACCGATAGAGTCGAACTATAATACGTTTTGATTTGAGCGCAGTTTTTTTGAATTGAGATGTTAAATAAGAAAAAAATTTAAAGAAAACGTGTGCGACTTCAACGTAGAAACATGTTATTATTGCTTATGAAATAAAAACGAAGAAGAAATATTCGCGTCGTTTATAACTATCTCACAATTATGCCGGGAGAAATAAGGATTTAAAAATATAGATAGGCTTATCTTAAATTCCAAATGCATCCGTATTTCTTTTGTTTGTATAGATCGTTTTCTCCTTTTCATAAGTCCCAGATTTGAAGAAGGAAAGCATTTAAGAAATTATTAAAAAATAGAAGGGAAGGGGGAGTTTTCAATGAAAGAGAATTAATTGAGTAGTATAATCCTTTTAGTGTTACCGACCAACATTACTAAGAAAATAAAATCTTGAAAAGGTCAATATAACTACTATCATAAAGATTTTCATAAAAATGCTGAGGCTAGTTTTCAATTGATGAAAATTAATTGATTTGCATAATCTTTCAAGTATTTACCTACTATGCAGCAACAATCCTTGAAAAGAAAACTTTATAAAATGTTAATGAACAATTTACAAGTGTAAAGAATTTTATTTACATTTTGAGGTTAATTTCCTTAAATAAAAATCGAGTTGAATATTTTTTTAATTTATCGACTATCATTGCGAGTAAAAGATTCCCGGAAAGATTATGCAAAAAAATGTTGAACAATTTACAAGTGTAAATAATTTTTTTTACATTTTGAGGCTACTTTCATTAAATAAAAATTGAGTTGAATATTTTTTTATTTATCGACTATCATTGCGAGTAAAAAATTCCCGGAAAGATTATGCAAAAAAATGTTGATGAACAATTTACAAGTGTAAAGAATTTTATTTACATTTTGAGGCTACTTTCATGAAATAAAAATTGAGTTGAATATTTTTTTAATTTATCGACTATCATTGCGAGTAAAAGATTCCCAGAAAGATTATGGGAAAAAAAAATGCTGCTGAACAATTTACAAGTGTAAAGAATTTTATTAAAAATTTGAGGGTTATTTCATGAAATAAAAATTGAGTTGAATATTTTTTTAATTTATCGACTATCATTGCGAGTAAAAGATTCCCAGAAAGATTATGGGAAAAAAAATGCTGCTGAACAATTTACAAGTGTAAAGAATTTTATTAAAAATTTGAGGGTTATTTCATGAAATAAAAATTTAGTTGAATATTTTTTAATTTATCGACTATCATTGCGAGTAAAAGATTCCCGGAAAGATTATGCAAAAAAAATGTTGATGAACAATTTACAAGTGTAAAGAATTTTATTAACATTTTGAGGCTACTTTCATTGAATAAAAATTGAGTTGAATATTTCTTTATTTATCGACTATCATTGCGAGTAAAAAATTCCCAGAAAAATCAATACAACTCCAAGTGTAAAGATTCATAAAAAAGTATTACTGAGTTTTCGATGCTTGGAAAGTAAGTGAATAGTTAAGTCTTCTGCACATCAACCAACAAATTCAGCAAAAAATCTTTACACGAAAAATACAAAAAGTAAAATGTTTTATTATAAATATTTAGATTAATTTGAAATGAACCAAAGTTTAACTCAGTAGTATAATCTTTCAAGTGCCAACAGCACCGGCAAAACATCTTGACAACGTGAATTCAAAAACTGTTGAAACTTTCATAAAAATATTGAGGCTAATTTTTAATGAATGTAAATTTGTCGAGTAGTATAACTGACCTATAGGGACCGAAAAAAATTTTTTTGAACAATTCTATTCAATTGCAGGTATAAAGAATTTCATAATATATTGAAGGTAGCTTTAAATAAATTAAAATCAACTGAGTTGGGCAAATCGACCATTGAATGAACAAACGTAACTTGTCTGTAATAAAATTAGTCTCATTTTAAAAAATTCTATTTGAGTTGTAACACAGTATAAATATTTGTCGTTAAATGTCAATAATATAAAAATTTGGAAGAGTATTATGCTGTATTTTAATAAGCTTTTGGTGGTTCAAATAAAAAGTAGTAAGATATCCAATTAAATGAGTGATTTCTATCAGTAAATGAACACATATCAACTCTTGATAGTCTGCTGATTGTATTTAGACTTTTTAATGATTTATACTTACATTTTTAAGCCAAACAGATGCCAGTTTTTACAAAAATAGATGCGAATGATTGCAATTCACACTTTTTCAGTCATGAAATGAAAATTAAAGTGGAATTGGATAAAAAATAATGAAAAAAACACTTTTTAACCTGAACATTAACTTTATTAATTTTGAACTTTAAAAAATCAATTGGAAGAATATAATATAACATTTATGTATACTTAATATATTAAATATATATGCATACTTATTATATTAATAGTAAAACTACGTAAAAATTTAATAGAAGTGTCCTTTACCTCCTTACCTTTATAAAACACAGATAATTTAAAATAGATATATTTGAAGCAAATTACAATTTAATTTGCACAAAAATCCGCTATGTTATTTTCGTCTTACATTTACTCTTAGGTATACTATTGTGTCAATTTTTTGTCACAATAATAAAAATCGCAAATTTAATCCTTGTTTATTTTTATTACATAAGGAACATTCCATTTTATAATAATTTGTGTAAGTTATGTATAGTAATAAAAATACAAATTTCCTTTAAATTTTGTCTTAACTAGATTTGCATCGGTTGAACTGCTAAAAATGTGCTTTTTTTTAATTTCATATTTTTTTTAAACATTGATAAAACATATTAAAGTTAGAATATGTACTAAATAATTAAATTCTTTTCTTCTTAAATTTGTTACAAACGCTAAAATTTCTTATCAATTCAAAAAAAATTTCAAACTGCTGTTTGTTAATTGTGGGTAATTTTCAAAAAAGTAATTTTTTGGTTTGATCTACATTTAGATTATTTATTTCAAAGCTATATAAATAAACGCGCTTGAAACAGCATAACTGAAAACAATAAAATATTTACAATCTTTCTAGTTTCATTTGAAACAATCTAAATTTTTAAAATCTCTAACAAAGAGATAAACATCGTTTCATTTTATGTTTAGTAAATATTATCATAAAAAAAATGCATTTTATATATCGCAACAAAAGATTAGAAAATATATTTCGGTTATGTTTATTTATTTAGGAAATCCATGATAAAAACAAATTCAGCTAATTTAAAAACGCTTCGGAATATGTTTTCTATTCCCACAAACGATTGAGTTTTCCGTAAAAATATCATCTTTTGATCATTTATTTACAGATAACAATTATTTTGACTGTACAAAACTAATACGCAGAAAATGGAAAATATTATTTCAATTGCATACGTTTTATGCTATCTAGTTATTGGTGTTTAACTTTGAAATGTTCATTTTTTTAGTATTTATTTTTTAAGGGAGTATGAAAACGCAAGTTTGGCCAGAGATTTTTTTACTCAGAAGCTACATACACTGTTTTGCTTTTGGCGACGATTCAGCTCTTGGTGGATAACATATGATCTCTATTATTTAAATAAAATATATACCTAAAAAATAATATTTTAAAAATAGCTTGCGGATTTCTTAAAAGTATGCTTTAATTCTGGTTTAATTACGCCTAATTAGACAAGCTTATATTAGAAACAAGATTTTTCACGTTTCTCCCATTTCTTAGTTAGTCATATAAATCCTTTGTATAATGAAAGATTTGAACTCCGGTTTATGTTAACCATAATGAATTGAATTCAACACCTTTAAGAAATATGTTTTGGGTAAATTATTACTTTTGTCCACTGAAAAACTGACCAGTCCATTTAATTGTTCACTCCTCCTTAAAATTCAAGCACCTCTTATATGAATTATTTTATATTTGATAAGATAAAGAATATATCTGGGACAAATTCTTTGTAATTGAACAGTTCGATTGAATTGTAGAAGACATGGTTTGTTATTGTCTACTTTATCTTAACTTAAACTTTCTTGGCGAAATTCATTGTAAGCTCACCAAGTAGTATATTATCTCTTATAATAAAAAATCTTACGAGCTGCAGCCAGCGTTACAACGCTGCCAACTTAACGTTACTTTCGTTTTGCTGCACCTAAACTATTTGACTTTGAAACTTAAATACTAAGATTTGTTGAAAAGTTTATACGAAGTACAGTGAGTTAATTTGTGAATTATTAAATGTTAAACTTGTGGGAAAAAACACCATACGGAACGCTCTACAGGCCGCAAGAATGCAACTTTAAAGGTGAAATTTTACATGGTGAACGTACATACTTAATTCTGAACTTAACTCGAGCTTTTGTTTCGAAATTCCAATTTATTTCAAAGTTATGGCAATTTTAACTGCGTTTTTTATAAATTTTTTTTTCTTCTTTACGTTACATTTTGTTTTGCTGCGCAAAATCATCTTAGAATCTGAGTCTTAGAACTTCAAAATTAGGAAAGTGTGTCAAAAATCTATAAGGCATTCAATGTTAAAGAATTTTTAGATTCAATTTTTGTTGTTCATTTACGTCGCATTAGAGCTGCACAATGAGCTATTGGCGGCGGTCTGGGAAACATCCCTGACGATGATCCGAAGACATGCCATCCCAATTTTGATGAACAGTTTAACGAGGACCCATACCGCACACCCTCGGTCCCTACGCAAGCTGATCCAAGTGGTCACCCACCCGCACACTGACTGTAGCCAGTGATGCTTGACTTCGGTGATCTGCTGGAAACCGTGTCCTAATGATCAGTCCACTGCGGGACTTTTAAATTCAATTATTAGTTGGAGATTTATCAATTGTTAATCTTGATGTAAAAGAATATATTTATCCACCAAAATCTCACGGCGGAGTTAAATTTCGACTTGCGAAAAGCTCCATTTTCAATTATAAACTTAGAGTAATTATTTTTTTTAATCAAACTTCCACTTTGTTCGAAAGATACAGAAATTTTTCTTGATTTCTTTTTTGCTTTCAAAATAATGATTATTCACCCATTATTGTCAAGAAAATGATCTCTCTCTAAATAATGCTCGCGCTGTCAGAAGTAATGCATATAAATACCCTCCAACTGCTACGGAATTTCCGTAGTTTCAGAAATCTTTTCAGACGGTAGCAAAATTAATGTCTTAATATTTAAAAAAAAATTAATTTTAGCGTAACTTGTCCACTATTACTTATAAAAGTGCAGGCCATATGGCTAGATTCTTAAGTTCTGATAAAAGTTTTATGAGAGATCCATTTGCTTTAAAAATTTCTACTTTGGTTCGCTACCTCTAGAAAGAATTATTTTCAAAATCCTCATAAGTTGGAGGGTATGCATATATACTTAATGTCAAAAGTAACAAAAAGAAAAATGAATAAATAAAATTAAAAAAATGCGAGAAAGTTATCAGATGTTGTAAGATATAAATCATAACATTTATATTAAACTTTTTTTAAAAATATAAATGTCTTAAAGCCGTTAATAACAGATATAAAAACCGCTTGAAATTGGAACTGTTATATGATTTAAGTTTATTGCTTAAGATAGTTAATACGTTAAATTTATTGTAATTTATTACTTTTTATTGCGTCCCACATTCTATAATTAATGTTAAGTAACTCAAAATTTAAACTTACAAAATTTAACTCAAAATTTAAATTTCAAAATTTAATTTTGGTTTTAAGCACTATTGATTCATTTTCAAGTCCAAGCAATCATTAATTTTGTTACAATTAGCATATTGACTAAATGTTTTTCTTAAATTTACTATAATTGTATATTTTATAAACACAATTATCTTTTTTTTTGTGAAAAATATCTGATTTTAAAGGGGGGGGATAATGTTGAATGAGAGGCGACCACGGGAATTGGAGAGCAAAGCAAGCAAAAGCGGTGCCTCCTAGAAGGATAAAAAAAAAAATTTCCAATTTTCCTAACGTAGTTTAACATAACATAGATTAATATTATACGTGCATTTTTTTCCCAAATTAAACAGCTTTTGTAAAGACTATTAGAAAATATGTATCACGTAAGAGTATAATATTGTGCATTTTTGCTGAAACTTTAACCACATTATAATGCAAATTGTACCATCTTGAGATTGATTACTGTTCTTTTTATACGATACAATGATTTAACTTGAACGAAAAAATTGTTTTATTTATTATCTTATTAAAATTGCAGCAAATTAGGTAAATTATAGGTGATGTAAATTTACTTCTAGTTTTTTTTAAGCAATATAAAATATTTAAACTTTAATGCTTTTTTGTGAGTTCCAAAAATGCATTCTTAATTGCTCACATTTTTTTTAATTATCCTTCAATTTGATTTCACAAGTTCTAATCTAGTCAATTTTTATTTATTTATTTCTTAAACTTGGTTTAATAAGTCACTATTTTCCATTCAAATTCATAGGGAACAATTAAGATGAATAGAGAATTGCTTGTTTCTTTTTAGAGCAAAAACTTTTCTAGATTAAAGTTAGCAATGATTTCTTTCCCGTAGATTTAACTGTTAATTTTGTTTTCACTATAAATTGTTTTCATTTATGCTTTTCCGCATATTTAAAAAATTTACTATATTTTTATCTAAAATTGGTTAGCATAAATTGTTTAACAAAGATATAAATTACATTGTTATAATTTTCACTCAAAACTTTAATAACCGGATTTCTAAAAAAATTAGAGCTCTATTAAAAAATTGGATCAAAGCTTAATCATAAAATCTGAATCTTGAACTCATTATATCGCCCACACGTATTGCAATCTTAATGACTTGTTCAATTAAGCCATGCTTATAAGCCTTATTATGATGTAAACAAGTTAAGGATGAATTTATTTGCCCGATAATATGGTTCAACTTGCCATTGATCAACTTGTCACATAAGTCAAATTAATTTAAAATGGTTGGCTAGTTTAAGCCAAGTTTGGTTTTTTCTTTAAAGAAATTTTTTTAATAACTTAATTTATTATTTATATAAATATTTTTAGCTTAAATATAACGTAAAGCAAATATAATAAATTTTCCCATAAAAATCTTTTTTTTATCAAATATTTAATTGCGTGGGTGAGTTTTCGTTACGTTAATTAATTTTATGGGATATGTAATTTTTCAATGTTTACATATTTATACTTTACTGAAAGGAAAAATTTATAAACAAATTAATGTAAGTAAATTTAAAGTTAAGTCAGGTAGTCTAAAAATAATACTAACCATCATCAACTCCAATTTCTGATAGTTCTAAAATTCTTTAAATAATGCAATTATAGAGCGGATTAAGATAAAATGTTTCAGCTTTTTTTTAATCCTGTTAATCAATACATTATTCTTGATGGAATAAAAAGCATAAATACGAACTTCTCTTTAATTTTTATATTTTTCAGTTTATATTTTTTTTAAAAATTATGTTACCAATGTAAAAAAAAAATTTATTGCATGTATTTAGTATGTTTTTACTATTGATTTGCTTTTATAAAATATTATAATATTTTTATTATATTTGATTTTATAATGCTTTCATAAAAAAGCATAACTCAAATTATTAAAAAATATTCAAAATTCTTTTTAAATATTATCAATGTGTATTATTTAGTTTAATGCTATATAATTTATCAGCATTGTTATGCTTAAGGCTTCATTGTGTTAAAATAAATCTAAAAAAGTAGCTTATTATGCTGTTACTATTAAATAAGTATTACTGAATCATACCTTCATTATTTTATATTACAATAATGCAGCCTATTCGACATTTTTAATCTTTTTCAACATCCTATTATTTTCAATTATTTCTTATTGAAAACATATGTTGCCTTACATTTTCCCTGTTCTTTTAAGTTAAAAGTTAACATTTGTATTGAAAAAAAACTAGACATGACAGCACAAAAAAACAGACATGATCATTTTATTGAATGTTTAATTGAATACAGCTAATTAATGAAAATTTAATAAAGTTAAACTATGACATTTTCATATGTACTGACAAACAAAGAGGAACTCACTATTTTACATACATAACTAAAATAACATTTTAATATGAAATTGTTATTTGCAAGTTAAGTTGAAATGTAGCATCGTGTTAGTTTATGGAAGGAAATAGTGCATTTTTTAATTGACACTATCAATTAATAGTTGAAATTTTTTTTACAATTATACTTTATCATTGCTTAATTACTTTTTATTTAGAACTTAAAGTAATATTAATTCTTAGTTTTAAATAAGCCAGTTTCAAAAAGCCTGATTTAAACAAGAGCAAATAACTGGGGGCTTTTTTTTGTTTGTTAATTTATTTATTTTTTCTATTTATTTAATTTTTTTTCTATTTATTTTATTTTTTCTATTTAATTATTTTATTCATTCACTTAATTTTTTTCTATTCGATTTTTTCTATTTATCGTTCTTTTTTCTAATATTTTATTTTATTTATTATTTTACTTTACTATTTTTCATATATAAAAATCCAATTTTTTCCAAATGGATTTAAATTATATAGTTCAGCACTTTCAGAACAGTGTAGTTTGCATTGCATTGTAACAATGTAGTTTGTATTTATTGGATATAGGGAACACGAAAACGTAGGAGCAACATTGGATTCTGGTTTACTCAATCACCGGCTACCAGTAATAGATGCATTACATTCGATATTATTGCAATCGTTAGCATTAACAATATCATAGACGAGATTATTACGATTATGATCTATAACATGACATATAGAAAAGCCAATTTAACGTTATTCATAACGATAATTATTGAACAACAATTAATGTGGAAGTTATTGAATATATTAACGTGAGTATGAAATAAATAATCCCAAGAAACTGCAGAAGTGGCTATTATATTGCTTGATTAAAAATTTCATTCCCTTCAAAAATATGCAAACTGGAAGTAACAGGTGACATGATTCAAGTCCTCGGAAACAGGCGACCATTTTCCAGACGTGAAAGAGAAGAAACAAAGTGATTCGAAATAGGAGACAAGTTGTCAACGAAAAATCGAAAAATGTTGACTATTATTTCGAATTTGTACATTTTTAAAGCTAATGAAGTAATATTAATGTGAGTGTTGATGATTTTATTAGGGTAGCGGTAATATTGACGAAATTAAAATATAAATTTGTTGAATTGAAAAAATATCATGATATTTTGATAAAAAATATATTTAAAGTCATATTAAAATTTGCGCATAATGGTCCTAGGTTTATATTCGTGATGGCAACAACTTGGAGTTGCTATCACAATGTTTCTATAATCTATAAGTAACCACCTAGTTTGCTAACAAATCACTAAACTTGAATAGTAAATTAGCTTTGTAAATAATACTTAAAATGCACAAAAGTATTTCTTCCAAATCTAAATAGTAAATTGACTTCGCCAATACTATGTAAAAAATACCAAAATATTCTTACCGGAGTAAAATGGTAAATTTATTTGGTCAATATGTACTACAACATACGGAAGCTTTTTTTTCCAAAATCTAAATGGTAAAATATACATCAACATTATTACACAAAATGTACGAAAACTTTTTACCGAAACTTTAATGGCAAATCTGCTTTGTCGATAATACGTTAAATATACAGTAGCGTTTTTACTAAATCTAAATCGTAATTTTTTTTCCGTCAATCTTTCGTAAAATATACGAAAGCAATCTTACTCATGAGTAGTTGGTAAAATCCATTCCGTCAATATTACTTAAAATATTCCAAAGCTTTTCTTATGAAATATTTCAATGGTAATATCATTCCGTAAATATTACGTAAAATTCACCAAAATTTACGTTTAATTTATAGATAATGCTACATGGGTTATATGATATGGCTGCATCACACTAAAACCGAATCATTTTTCATTTTAACTGGTTTAATTCAGTGTTGCTATTTATCGTTAGCAAGGAAAATTTAGTTCCGTTATTTTAATTTGATTTTTTAACCGCTGTTGTATTTCACACTAAAAATATGAATTTAATAGGCAATAAGAATCGCACTAAAAATATCAATTTAAAAGGTGGAAATGCCACTGCGGTTTAAAAAAAAACCAAAACTAAAATAAATGAACTAAATTTCCTTGCAAACGATAAATAGCTAAACTGAATTAAACCAGTTAAAATGAAAAACGATTCGGCGCTGTGTTATGCAGCCACATCACAGGTTACAATAGAAGTTATTATTCTAAATAAGTATAGGAATAAAAACAGCACATTTTTAAGTATCTTTTCAAACCTAGTTAAATAAACGAAAGTACGAAAAAAAACTAAACTACAGTGAATTTAGAAAAATAAACGAACGCAAAGCAATAAAATCAAACAAAAACATGGAGTAATTTCTCATTCCAAACAAATACGCTTTACAAACATAATCTTACTGTGTTCATCAAACATTAGCTATGAACTGCAATAATAACATTAATGTGAACAAAAGAAAAGGAAAAATTGAGTTGAGTTTTAACTAAAGTATGGGAAATTGCGAACGGAAATGTCCTTCAAAATGTATTCTTAATTAATGTGATTAGAAGGTTGCCTCTTTTATTGTGGATAATCATTGTGGGACAGCTAAACAAAGTCTTGTCAAATGGCCGGAAGTCAGAGGATAGCTGAATAGCAGGAAAAACTAAGTTAATTTTTATGCTTCAGTTGAGTCTCAAAAGTCTAAATTCCGTGATAATACTTACTAGTGATAATGCTTTGTAAAACTTACTTGGATTTTCAGTTCTTAAAAGTCTTGAAAATTCTCAATTTTTTAAAATGTTTTTAAAACTTTAAAAACTATACGTTTTTAATACTTAAATTTCTAAAAATTTAAGAATCTTTTTTTCCTTAATTTTTCCTAACAGAAATTCAGAATCTTATTTTTGGTTATAAATTAAAAATAAAATTTCCTACTTTTTTTTGCTCTTAATTCTTTCTTACAGAACTCCAGAATATCCAGATTATTAATTATTTCTTGTATGATGTCAGAATCTTAACATACTTCACTTTTCGTTCTTAATTTTTTGTTCTAACAAACTTTCAGGATGTTTTATTTTTGGTTCTTAAGTTTTCTCACAGATACTCCTAAAATTTTGAGTTTTTAATTTTTATTTTTTTCTTACAATCTTTTTTTTCCAATTTTTTTATGTTCTTAACATGTTTTATTAAAGTGTTTTATTTATTTTTTCTTACTCATTTTCAGCATCTTTAAATGTTTTAAAGCATACATAAAAATTATCATTTCCCATTTTAAAACCATTTGCAACGTCAAAGTTAAAAAAAGTTTTAAAAAATTCGGAATAAGATCTAATTTCTTAATGTTTATTTGCGAAAGAACATTGTACTAAATGCGAATATGTCCCAAAATAATTTATTCTAAGAAGCAGTTGTTACTTGCCACCATTAGTTGATTAATGAAGAATTTATTTTTGATCATGATCATTTGATTATTATTGTATTATCTTTCCTATTTAAGTATTAAGCTACATTATTTTTACTTGCGTTGATAAAAAAAATACAAAAATGAAAGTAACTTCTCGTTTCAAAACAAATTTCAATAATCTTGTAGACATAAAATTAAAGAAAAGTAATTATAAAGGTATAATTTTTTTGGCTTAATTCCTCATTAAAGTAATTGTTTCCCATTAGATTAAAATTTCTATAAAGAATAATTTAAGGAATATGCAAGTGCAAAATATTCAAAACTTTATTTTTTTAATTTTTTAAAAAATAGTCCTTAATAATAATTACCTTTCTATCAAAATTAATGATTTCAGTATTTCGGAAAAATTTCGGTATGTGTTGATATGAATATTACGTATTTTCTCAGAATCATTTCATTTAAATTTTTGGATCGAAGTTTCTAAAAAAGAAATATGCAAGTTTCTTCTATCCCGAATTTTACGATACAGAAATGGTTCTTCCTTGTTTTACGATGATCGCTGGAGAATAAATAGTGGTGAAAATATGTAAAATTTGATGACTTTCCCTGAAATATGAAAATGAAAAGTCGTAACTTTAGGAGAAAATCACCCGTATTCTGTCCTTGCGTCTGGACGGACCTTAATTAGGATTCTTGCTGCCTCAATCGTAAAAAAGTAATATAAAATCTGAGCCAATTGCGCCAAAACATTTTGTATCTTTTAAAAATCTCAACAATATGCATCACAAGCATTCTGCATTGTAAACACCTTATGAAAGATTCTAAAACTTGTGACATATATGAAACTAAATTTAGAGAAAATGTAAGTAGAAAAATATAAAAACTTTAGAAAGCTTCTGCGTGCAGCTAAAAATATAATTTGAATAACTTCCGCGTTGAAAGCACTGTTGGAAATTTTAAAGCATATTGAACTGTAGCATTCAAATTTGCTGCACCCTTAATATGGTGCTAAACTGAGCCACAATTAAATTTGATTTGCTCATTCCAATATGGTGCTAATTTGAGCCTTAATACCATTTAAAGTTGCTGCAACCTTAATATCATGCTAAACTAAGCAAATTAAACTATCAGTTAAATTTGCATTTGCTTATTCCAGTGGTGCTAATTTGAGCCTTAATACCTTTCAAATTGGCTGCAACCTTAACATGGTATTAAAGTGAACCGCAATATAGTTCAAATTTACTGCAACCTTAATATAAAGCCAAACTCAAGCATAAATTCGGTCAAATTTGAGGCAATTTTAAGATATTGTAGTTGCACCTTCGTATATTTCAAAGTTGCAGCAACCTTCATATGGTGCTAAAGTAAACCACAATATAGTTCAAATTTGCAGCAACCTTAATCTGATGCAAGCTGAAGCATTTACTGCAATTTTAAGATGTTGTTGTTGACTTTAATATCTTTCATATATACTGCAACCTTAATCTGAAGCTAAGTGCAATTAATATTATCCTACTTGTTGAACGCAAACTTGTTGTATACGCAATAATATAAGCTGAACGGTAGCATGGTCCAATGTAACGAGTTATTAAAGTTACAGCTCATTTGCACCGTTTAAGGTACTGATGTTATGGTTCAACGTTTAATTAATATTTCTGAAAGTGTATTTGCTACAAAATGCACCAATTTGAACAAAATTGAAGATTTGAACTAAATTGACAATATAATAATGAGTCACATTTTTAAAATGTTCAAAACAACGTTTTTAGTGAAAAATATCACAATTTTCATGTAGGCAAATTTCTTGTGTATTGTTCCGTTATCTTGTAAAAATTCTAGAAACTTATTAAGTGGTTATCTGGAAAAAAGAGACTGTTTGATGTAAAAATGTCACCTTCGAAAAAAAATATGACTCATTTCGTGTTACTACATTATCCGATGCCCATCAATTCATTAGGTAGTTCATATCTTGAATTGTGAAACCAATGTTTTATAAGTACTAGACGTATAAGTTTGTCAATTCATTAGGTAGTTCATATCTTGAATTGTGAAACCAATGTTTTATAAGTACTAGACGTATAAGTTTGAATTATAAATGATGAAATAAAATTGATTAAAATACAATAAAATCAATTGATTAAACTTATCCTCAAGCTGATTGATTACAATTACAAATCAAAATTTATCTAAAGGGTCAGATGCAAAATTTAATAAGTAAAAAATTTAAAAAAAAGCAAGTAATAAACTATTTTTATTTTTTTAAAGTAATTTTGTATGATTTTAAATTTTTACAACAATTATTTTAAATAATCATCGAATAATTTTTAAGTAGTTCCAAAAATATAAATTTTTAAATTCAAGTCTTAAATTAAATAACATTCATATCTCGTTTCTGTTTTTATAAATAGCATTTTCTAATATCTATTTGAATTTTTTTTTCAGATTCTATCTACAAGATCTGTACAAAAAGAACTATTAAAAGGAAGATAGTTTGACAGAAGGCAGAAATTAAAAATATTTATGTAATATTTTAAAAATGCTGCATTACATATCAATAAAAATTCAATTTATCATATTCTGGTTTTTCTGATAATTTTGTTGCAGTTTTTGTTTACTTTTATTGAAATAAATGTTTTCGATCGAACTAGATTATTAAATAAACAAAGTGAACAACACATTTGATTCACCACTTGTAAGATGAACGCGTCGAATCTAAATGACAAAATTTAAAGACAATTTCACTTCCTAAAAATACTTAAATTATTAAAAAAAAATGCCTTTTCTAATAATCTAAATATTTGTGGCGTAACTACCACTATAAATATTTAATACCAATTCACTAGTATATAAGACGTGTTAACTTGACACTATCACGAGGTACCTTTTCATAGATGAAGGTTGACATAGTCTAAAATTAATTCCCCACATTGGTGACCTGTGGACGTGATAAGAACATGCCAATATCGATGATTGATCCACGTTAAACAGTTGATTTCCTTAAAAATATACTGCTCAAAGAAAAGAAGAAAACCCGGTGAAGTAAATAAAGTCTCCCGGTCAACAACAAAAAAACAATGAAGAAAGAAAAAAAAATAATGAGCGAAATGCTATAAACAAAACAAAAAATGATGGAAAAAAATAACGAAAGGCTATAAAAAAATAATAACGAGCGAAATGCTAAGAAAAATATATATATAATGAGCAAAAATTTAAATAAATAAATAAACAGCATGAACAACTAGTGGTATCCGTTCATCAAATTCTATCACAGATAAAATTCTGGAAAGGGAGTAATATGACGTAGCTACCACTATAAATATTAAATACCAATTCACTAGTATATAAGACATGCTAACTTGACACTAACACGAGGTACCTTTTGATAGATGAAGGTTGACATAGTCTAAAATTAAATCCCCACGTATTCTTATTTTTGCTATTTTCACAAACAGGAGGTTCCATGAATACCACTTTGTGAACGAGAATAGTGCAGGTATTTTATTACAAGGGGATTAAGCCCCCTGTTCGCTGCCGCTCACCAACCCCTATGTTTGCTTTGCAATAATTGCTTGACATATGAGTTGAAATTATTCAACTAAAAATATATGTGCTGAAAAGAACACTTGTGCCTCCCCTTCCCATGTCCAAATATTTCCCTTTTGATAGTATTAAGTGAACATACATCATTTTTCTAAACAAAAATTTTTGGAAATAACATTTAAAAGTATATTGTTATAACAAATTTGGTCAGTTCAGAATTGTAATTTAATATTTTTCCTTACCAAACGGACGGATGTATTTTAAATAAAATCCCAAGTCTGCGGGTTCGATCCCCGGCCCAGACACCGGATTTTCGGGATGCAGAAAATCCTCATCGGCCATGTCGTATGATTATGCGGCATGTAAAAGATCCCTGGAGTGCCTTATTGGCTCTTGGCATTTCCGGCAAAATTTTATTCCTAGTGCACTTTATCATATAAATAGAGTCTCGGTGCTGCCATCTAGTGTGGCAGAAAGTAGACGTCCAAATTAACATGACCAACGGTATCTCACCCACTGTGGTGGTCCTGAAAGAGTGGATACCCCCTCTGGAGAACGCACTAGGTCTGCTCATCGGCAAGACCGATTGTGCAGCTCATTGGAAATAAAAAAAATTTTAAATAAAATTTTTGCATTCAACACTTTACATGAAGCTGAAAGTTAAGTTCGAAATCATTTAACGAATCTCTTTAATTGTAATTTATTGTAATTTGCATTTATTTAATTGTAATTTGCAACAAAAATAATAACTGTAAAACTGTTAATAAGATTAACACCTATTTAAGTAACCTTATCTTAATATGTAAAGTAGAATTACATTATTCCAATAATAATAAAAATAATCCTCCTAAACTCGTAATTTAGAAATCAAGCAAAATCAAAACCGTAATAATAACAGTTCAGGTTATTTTAACCTTCAAATTAGGGGAACGAAAATATTTATAGGAAAATACTAACTTCATGACTTGCATCAATTTAATGCTGATGACAACCAAATAAATATTAAAATTAATGTGGGAAAACTGGATCCTACCATGTGATTTTTCAGCCAATAAAAATGCATTGAAACTGCGACACCATCATTTGAATTTTATATATAGTAAGACAATTTAGGAGCGGAAAACAGCACAAACATTTTTGCTTACTTTTGTAATAAAAGCAGTTGCAGTTTTCGGAATGAAGTATAAGGTTTTATGATTAATGCCGGGCGTTTCGTAGAAACCTCTTAATATGTAATTTTTGAATCCATATAAGAAATTAGAACGAAAAAGTATATATACTGGGGTTGTTAATCAGTATTTAAGCGAAAACAAAAATCCTATCGAAATCTATTGAATCACAGTACACGAAAGGGAATGTTATTGCGTTGTTGAACATAGGTGATTTTTATTACGGGAGGGAACACAGGGAGACGTTTACTAAGAACATCTTCAAGTCTTAACCTCTAATTAAACTTGTTTTGATGACATTTACTATTTTTCAAAATGTCATTTGGTACAGTTAACTTTTCAACTACCATGCAGTAAGAAATAATACGTGATTCAAAGATTCATTCGCTGTTTACTATTGATGTAAATCTAAAATTCCTACTTGAAAAACATTACAAATTTATTTAGGTACCCAAATTTTGTGGAGTATGATTTTAAATTATGTTATTATTGTACTCAAATTATTTTAATAAAATGTAGAAAACGGGAGAATGAAATTATAGTTTTATTTTACCATCTTATAATCTAACAATAAACTGTTTTACATTAACAAACAAAAATTCTTTTAATAAAAAGTATTTTCAAAAAGACATACTGAAATATTAGTTTCTTTCCTGGAACGAAAATTAGTTTTTCCAAAAAGAAAATGTAGAAAAGAGGAACTATTAATGACCTAATTTTGCAAACGCTAGATACAAAATTACATCTGGAATGAGAAGAAACTCGCCAATTAAAGTTTTACAAAAAACTTAAATAATTGCAGATAATTATATGATTTTTAGTATTTACATCAGACCCAATGACGGTCATCATATTAACTTTACAATTACATTAAAGGGGTCAACTTCCTGCTGTTCGACCGAAAATCGCCTTTTTTTCATGATAAATTTCAGATTATGAAAACTCAAAAATACCTTTTATTCTAGCTGCATTAAAAGTATTCTTATTTTTCTAATATTATTTATGCCCCTCTTTAGCATTGCTACTGCAGTAGAATATTCGTAATCCAGCGCATTTTAATCCAAAAGGAGTAGTTTTTAAAACTCTACTCCTCTTTAGAGCAGAATTTTAATAATATATAATTTATTTTATTTTGACGAAAACTTCTGCCAAAATATTTATCCAAAAAAATATATATACAGTCGAACATATATATATAGTGAACACGGCTTATAGTGAACTCCCGGATATAGTGAAAGAAATGCTCGGTCCCGTGCCTTGCTATACACGTATAATGTTATTTTTAGTGGATATAGTGAACCAAAAAAGTGAGGAAGTTGGATATAATGAACTTTTTTCTGTCTTCGACTGATTCCCCCCCCCCCCCATTTTCTTTGTAATAATTTTGAAATTTCTACTTCAAAATAAATACATATACCGATTTTTAAAACCATCTATAGAAACTACTTTAATGTGCTCGAATGGCAGGTTAGACAGGTTTAAAAACAGAAATTCAGGAAAAATTATCTGAGAGTCGGAAAGTGTTTCCATATCTGATGTTGAGGATTGCTCATCAGCTAAAGATTACAAATTTTTTTTTTGTACTCAAGACGAAGAGTGATGAAAAATAACACATTTTTTGCTACTACATAATATTTTTCAGTCATTTATATGAATATAATGTAATAAAAGGTAGGAGTTTGGGAACCATTAGTTAAATTGCCTGCTTTACGGATATAGTGAACTCCCGGTTATAGTGAACCGAAATTTCGATCCCTTGAAGGTTCACTATAGCGAGGTTTGACTGTATTAATAAAATTGCGATGCTTTTCCCTTCAAAAATGCCTGTTTCATACCAAACAAATATTTTGATGAAAAAAAGTTCTAATCAAAATTTTTAGACAAATCTAACATTGAAACAAATTGATGTATACTTTTTGCTAGAAAAAAAAAGCTTGGTCAATTTTTAGAAACTGTTCTGTGAAATTTCAACATTGTGGGTATATTGATTCGGTTGCTTAAAGGCATCACCTTCAAACGTCACACGTGACTCAGTACACTTATTTTTAAAATGACGTAGCCTGCATTATTCTACATTAGTGTTAGACTGTAGCTTTGACATAGAAGAAAAAAACCTAGCCTCAGATGCCGTAATACTTAATTTATAGCAAACGAAAGATTTTGCTCGAAATGTAACTTTTTTTTTAAAGTATTTCAGCTCTTTTTAATTTGTCTTAGAATGTAATCGAATAACATTGGTGCACTACATGTTTATTTTCTTACATTTTTGCGTGATTATGACTGGAGCACGTGCAGGACGACTCTGCCTTAATGGCGCACGTCCACTGTATATTTCTAATTTGCCAGGTTCGTGCATTTAACAGCATGCAACTGTTAGCCTCTCTTTTACCCTGAGAAAAAGTTGTCCCGATTATTAAAAAAAAATTGTTTAGTTCTCATTTTCGGGGTAAAACTTTTGTTAAAGCGCATTTTTGTATTTTATAACAAATTAATTATGTAATGCATAGTAAATTTGTTAATCGAAACCGATCTGCCAGTTTTTTTCTCTTTAAAATTTTGATGTAGTAATCTGTGACCTGATGAGTTCTTAAACAGTACAGTAGAACAGGGGTTCCCAGAAGGAGTTCCCTTGGGTTCTGTGGAAAGGTCACAGGGGTTCCGGGAATTAAGAATTATTTGAACCAGTTGGTTTTAAAACCTGTGGTTATAATTATATCTAATCAATAATCCGTTGTTTGTTAAATATTTTGGTTATTTCTAAGAAATTGTTTAAGTAAACTGCCGGGAGGAAAATAGCAAAATTTAAATGCATATATACATATACTGTTATTCTAATAATACATTGTATGAATTCCGAAGAAATATACCCATTAATAAAAAAGTGCTTTAACATTTCTCATCAAACCTCTTAATTCAAAATAAAGTAATTAAATTAATCGTTGAAGATATATGTTTTCCTTATAACCATTCTCCACGTTTACATCAGTTTCTGTTCGCTTTCATTTCAACAAAAACATTTTTATGATTCTGAAAACTTCCAATAATAAAATAGAATAAAAAGATTTTAAAATTGAAATAGAGAAATTTTTCTCTTGCATATTTTGATTTTATTGCAATTTCATATTAATTTCTTGCTAATATACAATTTTAATGTGAAAACTAATAACTTTAAATCGTATTGGTTTAATATTTCATGAAAAATAACATTCTTCTAAGATGCAGCATTTTATAAAAATAATACTTTAAGTTTTATTTCGTGGAGATCAGGATAACTATTCGATAGATTTATTTCAAGTTATCAAATGTCATTTGCAGTTTTTAACTGCATAATTTACAAAATAATGAAAACATTTTTATATCCTTTCAATCAAAGTATTTATTATATATATTGATATAAAAAATGAAGCTAACATGAAATTACCATAAATTGTTTTTATCATTAAATTACTTTTAACTAAACAAATATACTTATTGAATACAGAAAATCTTTTTAGCTTTATAATTAAATAACTTTCTCATTAAGCTATAAACCACTAACCAAAAATGAGATGATCTCCGCGAATTAAGATTACTAAAAAATAACTTCAAATACAGTATTTACCAACGAAAGAGGAAAAGTGTAGAGAAATATGCTATAGAGTAGAAAAATACTTGAGTCACAATACAACAATGAGACACATATGAAATTAGAAAAACGATATACAAATATGTAATCAGAAGTGTAGAAAATGAAAGCATGCAAAATTATACTACTTACGTGTACAAAGGAAACATCGAAATTAAGCACAAGAGCTGGCTCTGTTTTTAAACTCAGAGTTAAACTAGAAATCCATATAATGTTTCTTGAATAAGTCATCAATAAAAGCTTAAACCCTCTTCTTTCAAGATATGTTTAAAGCGTAAACCGTTTATTTTAAATAATTAATGAAGAATGCTGTTTCACTAAATATAAGCATCTTTAAATTTCACATAGTAGTCTTAATCAAATGGTCCCAAGCATAATAGAAGCATTATCCTGAATATTGTATGAGAAATGTGCATAATTAGATTTGATATTTTCGTTGAGAGTCAATGAAAATTTATCAACGAACAATTTACCTTATAATAACAACACTATTCAAAAACTGTACCTAGTGTAGTTTATTTTGAAACCCCTTCCAGCATGAATTTAACGCACAACTCATCATCATCAATATTTATCTGGGCGCCTGGGGCCGTTAGCGGCCTTTATTAACACACAACTCGTGATTGAAGAATACTTTTTCAGCAAAACTCTCTAAAGCATTCAGGACACGGTTCCAGTTAGAACACCGAAGTCAAGCATCACTGGCTGCGGTCAGTAAGCGGGTGGGTGACCACTTTAATCATTCTGCGTAGGTACCGAGAATGCGTGGTATCGGTCCTCGTTAAACTGTTCTACAGTAAAGTGCTCGACTTCTCACGCAAGTCGTCGGGCTACCAAAACAGAGAAGCCATCCCCTCTGCAGAGGATCAAAATTGCGATGGCAAGTCTTCAGACCATCCTCAGGGATGTTTCCCAGACCATCGCCAATAGTGCAGCTTTGTTGCAAAGTAAAGTACCTGCCCATCTAAAGATTTCAGGTAGCAGGTTTGATTCTCACTTTAATCCTAAATCTATCTTACTGCAATTTAAATTGAAAAGGGTGCAAACTCTATATTTTAGGAGTGAGTCAGTATATAAAATATACTCTAGTATAAAAATTTTGTTTCTACTTAAATTGAACTCTTTTTATTTGTAGTTATTCAAGGTAAGTAGGTACTTTATTCACGTCACAATAGAGCTGCACAATGTGCTATTGGCGACTATCTGGGAAACATCCCTGACGATGCTGGGTACCGTGATGCTGGGTACCGTGTATTTACGATGATGCTGGGTACCGTGTATTTACGATCAGTTCACTGCGGGACTTGATGTTATTCAAAAGACTGCAGGTTCTACAATCGACTAACCATCACTGATATCAAGCATGACTGGCTGTGGGCAGTAAATGGGTGCAAGAACAATTTTATCCTCCTGCGAAGGGATAGAGGGTGCTTGGTATCGGTCCTCGTTAAACTGTTATCCCGTAAAGTGCTCGACATCGCAAGATCGTTTGGCTATCAAAGAGTAGGAGCCATACTCTCTGCAGAAGATCAAAGTTGTGATGGCATGTCTTCGGATCATTTTATTTTTATTTTATAACCGTCGTTGAACAGCCGATCCAAGTTCATGGGTTTACGACTACTAACGTTCAACTCCGTAGCCTTTTTATTTTGAACCAATCCAGAAGACAAGGAAACTCCTGGATCAGTACCCCCAGAGGTATTGATTTGTTGTGGGAATATGGAGGACTTTGAGACTCGACAGATTTAACGTGCATCAGTCACCATTTACTACACGGGGAGTCTTCGGCCGGAGAGGATCGAACCCACGACCTCTTGGATATGGGCCCAGCGCCCTACCGACCAGGCTATCCCGGCCCCTCTTCGGATCATTGTCAGGAATGCTTCCCGGACCATCTAGTGCAACTCAAACTACTACTATTTCTCAAAAACTAATTTTACTGAAAGTGGTCTCGTCTGCCAAGCGCTCTGTAGCGGTAGCGTGTTCGAATTCCACGGTAATCCTTGATGTTTCTTCGTTATGTCCCCCTCCAACTTGAGCTACTTGCTCCTCAACTTAACAAAGGCTTGTAAACTGTACTTGGTGATGAGCACAAAAGCTTACATTTGTGTATGTAACAACAAAGTACTGTTCTGAACTTTAATCTCTTGGCTAATTTGGTATTTTTTTTTTATTTTAATTTATTTATTGACACACATATATGCAGGCCTTTCTGCTCATTACAGAGTACGACTTGGAAGCTTTTGTCTTGTTGAAAAAGATTTCGCTCAAGTTATAGAATGACAGCAAAAAGTTTTTTTCAGGGTTACGCTAGAATTGAATCCGAACCCACAACCTAGAGCATTTGGTGGAAGAAAAATACGAAAGCCCTTGCTTAATTGAGAGTGATAAATACAAAACTGATAAGTTTGCAATGACTAAGAAATCAAGGTAGAAAGAAAGCAGCCGGTTCTAGCTCGGAAATCGTTGAAAAACTTCAGTGCATACAAATCAAATATTAAACAGGTGCTTAATTAATGTTGATTTATTGAATTGAACATTTACGTCACACTAGAGCTACACAATGGGCTATTGGCGACAGTCTGGGAAACAAAAGACATGCCATCACAATTTTGATCTTCTGCAGGGGGGATGGCACCCCGCTTCGGTAGCCCGACGACCTGCACGCGAAGTCGAGCACTTTACGGTAGAACAGTTTAACGAGGACCAATACCACACACCCTCGGTCCCTACGCAGACTGATCCAAGTGGTCACTCACCCGCACACTGACCGCAGCCAGTGATGCTTGACTTCGGTGATCTGCTGGGAGCCTTGCCTTAACGATCAGTCCACTGCGGGACTGAAATGGAATCCTCGACATTTATTGTTAGACCACTACCACAAAGAGACCATAACAAATCTATTGCTTAACAAAGACGGGGGAAATTTAATAATTTTACAAAAATTTTCTTGTTGCCTAATCATGTAGATGTCTACCAATATCTCCAAAAGACTAAAAAGAGGGCATTCTGTAGTATTTAGGGACATTTCTTCCCATACAAATCCCATTACTCAGTAATCACGGGTAGAATTTTATAATTTTATAAACCTCTTAACCACTAGAAGATTTTGATAAGCGCAACAAATACTGAATTTGATTTAAAAAATAGTGCATTTTCAAAAAAAAATTTTTTTATTAGCAGCCGTTTCTAGCTACCAGCTGGTCTGCCCTTTTTAAGAATAAAATTTTAATTATCTCAAAGTTTTAAATTGTACATTAAATTGTAACAAAAATTAAACCGATATATAGGAATCAACTCATGCACTAGGGACAGTGATTTTATCTCTTCAATATCAGAACTTTCAGCTCTTTATCGGGTTGTTGGGATAATTTTTCAAGTCAATTTGAGACAGAAAAGCAAATGATAGTGATTTGGTTCATAAAAAGGGTTATACATTAATGCATTTAAAACTAAAATATATGTTAGTTTAAGGGAATTTCTTAGTTTAAATAACCAAAAGAGATTATAATTTGTAGGGAAAAAGGGCCACGTCAATATTTAAGTTCATTTAAAAGTTTTTAAAACAAAACTACAAATATCGGCTTAATTATTGGATTTTTCTTCTCACGAGAATGTTCATAAACAGATCATAGTATCATTTGTGACGTTATCACTTGGGATACTAATTGATAATTGTCCAATTTGTAACGGTCACTTAATTTGTCTCATCTAGGTGGGTCTTGAGATTACCATTACTGGCCCTTTATGTTGCAGGCGTTGCGTTTGCTGGCGATTTAAAAAAATAAAGTTTTCTTTCTTCAATATATCTCCTTTTTTTGTGTAATAAATTTTACTTTAACCGAATTATTAGATTATTATTTAAACAATAACTGACCAGAATACACTAGGAAAAGCATCGATTTAAGAAATACCAGGCAATGGCATTTTATAATAAAAGGTAGTTAAGTACTTTATTTACATCGCACAAGAGCTGCACAATGGGCTATTGGTGATGACCTGGGAAACATCTTTGAGGATAATCCGAGGACATGCCATCTAAATTTTGATCTTCTGCAGAGGGGATATGACTCCCCTGCTTTCGCAGACTGATGGCCTGTGCGCGAAGTCGAGCACTTTACGGTAGAAAAATTTAACGAGGACCGAAACCGCGCTCCCACGGTCCCTGCGTCGGCTGATCAAAGTGGTCACCCACCCGCTTACTGACCGCAGTCAGTGAGGTTTGACTTGGTGAACTACAGGAAACCGTGCCTTTAAGATCAATCCCCTGGAGGACTTTAAAATAGAAACTAGCAAAGTAAGGTTGTTGCTGTTGTAGTTCATTTACGTCGCACTAGAGCTGCACAATGGGCTATTGGAGACGGTCTGGGAAACATCCCTGAGGATGTTCCGAAGACATGCCATCACAATTTTGATCCTCTGCAGAGGGGATGGCTCCCCCGCTTCGGTAGCCCGACGACCTGCACGCGAAGTCGAGCACTTTACGGTTGAACAGTTTAACAAGGACCAATACCGCACACTCTCGGTCCCTACGCAGACTGAGCCAAGTGGTCACTGACCCGCACACTGACCGCAGCCAATGATGCTTGACTTCGGTGATCTGCTGGGAGCTGTGTCTTAACGATCAGTCCACTGAGGGACGGCAAAGTAAGGAGTACCAGACAAATGAATACAGGAGGGCTTAACTTTAAAAACATTAGGATTGGAAATACCATGCAATGGCCTTTTACCTTTAAAAATATCAATTAAAAACATCAATATAGAATCCCGGCCATAGCGCACACACTCCTGCCTTATTATTACTTTGATTAATTCAATTAATTTTAATTAAAATCGATTAACATTAATAATTACCACAACGTTAACAACTCGTATTCCATATACCAATGATTTCCCTTATTCTTTCATAAGAAAAAAAAAAGAACAAAATTTTAAAAAAGTAATAACTGATGCAATTACCTAAAAATATTAAAAGATATTTTTGTTATAAAATATTGTGTTTTATTTTCTATAACTGAGATACAAATTATATTTTTCAAATTAATTTGAAGCCAAACTAGTTTTTATTCCCAAGTAAGAAAACAGCGCAAACGGATATGCAAAGCGAGTTTTCATTTTCCCCTTTACTTCCTGAAATGAAACAAAAATTGTCGACTACCTCAATTGGGTACGTCTGAATCGGGATAACACCCGTAAACCAGACTATGTTATTCAATTTTATTTTATTTTATAACCGTAGTTGAATAGCCGACCAAATTGTTTGGGTTCACGACTGCTAATGTTCAACTCTGCAGTTTAGTAATTTTTAACACAATCCAGAAGACAAGGGAACTAAATCAAATACTGGGAGAACTTTGCCTCTGTGGACGACTTTTTGATGGAACTAATCCTTATTTGCGTTACACGGAGTGAAAAACCATGAAAACCTCTCACAGTTGGAATGACAGAAAGGGGACTCTACCCCATGATCTGTCTACCACTGAGGATATTTTGCGTCAGCACTGAGTTTGGTGCATGCCGGATGCGGAATTCATATCGACCAGCCATCGTTGGGATTCGAACCCGGTTCACCTCATTGGAGGGCGCACTCTCTAACCCTGACCCATCACTGCTCTGCCTAATCTATAGCAGCTATCCTACATAGGTGAGAAGATAGTTTAAATTTATAACTATAGATGTAGCCTTGATACACAACTAATAAGCTTCCAACTCGCTTCATCATTGAGAAAAAATCTTCTTCTTTTCAAGTGTCATTGCATTAGCTATAGCACAAAAAACTGTATGGGCTAACGAATTTTTTCTTCTACTCTTCTTTCCGCATGGGTTGCTTAATTTAAGATATTATTTAATGTTTTAATGTCGCAAATTGCTTCTACTACTTGCAAAATGAAACAGTAGATGAGATAAAATAAATTAATGGAGAAATAGTAATAGTAATTATTTAGGAGAAAGATTTAAAAAAAAATTGTTCTGGCATTTTTTACTATATTGATGCTAAATTAATTTTTTTAATAGTTAATAACTGAAATGAAAAATAAGCAATTGTATTAAAACCAAATTAATAAAAAAAAAATGTTACTAACTCATTTGAGAGAAGCCTAAATAATCAAAAAAAACTTTTATTGACGAAAATGATTCTTAATTAATTTTGCTGTTAGGTACTAAATGAAACTAAAAAATAAAGTATAGACAGAAAAACAAAAAAATTGAGAAATTTTAATAATTCGCTTACAGGAAAAAAGAATAAAGTCTCTTTGAAATTTTTGACTCCAAAAATGTCCAATTAATTTTGATAAAAGAAACTAATGTAAATTTAAAAAAATAATAATAAGTTTGGTACTGGAACGCAAAATGAATTAATCGATGGTAAAAGAAACGTCCAAATTCACAATGCCTTTTTGACGAAAATGATGCTTAATTAATTTTGATAATAAGCACTAATTGAAAAAAAATATAAGCTATTTTATTTAATAACCGTCGTTGAACAGTCGACCCAATTTCGGGTTCACGACTACTAAATTCAACTCCGTTGCCTTGTCATCTTGAACCCAATCCAGAAGACAAGGGAACTCCTGGATCAAGTATTGGGAAAAATTTTGCCTTCGTGGAGGACTTTTCGAGGGAACTAACCCTCATTTGCGTTAGATGCAGAGGAAAACCATCAAAACCTCCCACGGTTAGTCTAACGGAAAGAGGACTCTAACCCATGATCCGTCTACCACTTCGGAGCACTTCCGTCAGCACTATGGTCGGTGCAAACCAGGTGCGGAATTCGTATCAACTAGCCATCGCTGGGATGCGAACCCGGTTACCATCATTGGAAGGCGAACGCTCTATCCCCTAAGCCATCGCGGCTCATAAGTTCTCTGATTTTTATTTATTTTATCACCACCGTTTAACAGCAGACTCAATTTTGAGTTGACTTCTAATGACCAATTTTATACATCCACTAATACTAGTGACCAAATTAATGGAGAAGTGGTGTTAATTCGCTTAAGAAATAAGTAAAAAAAGAAGAAAAAAAACAATGTAATAATATTCGCTACATCCCTTATTAGAAAAGAAAAAATTGTGATTACTTTATTACGAACACTGGTTATTCATTGGTGAAATGATTTTTTTTTTTGGATTGACTCCGATAAACGCCCCAACATTTCAAATCATGAGTTGCAAAAACTGTCTCAATTGATGTTTGTAGTCCGATTAGTTTTCAAATTTACTGCCTATGTGCGCGTTTTAAGACGTCACTAAATACTTTTCCTTCTTCAGTATTCATATTTATATTCAAATCACCGTCAAGACAGTAATTATTGGTTAATAATAAAAAGAATATTAAAATGCTTTAAATGATTATTATGTAAATACATTAAAAATGTCTGCTGGTGAAAATAAAAAGAAAAAAGTCATTAATTTAATGTTGTTGTTGTTGACGTACGCCTGCTTAGGCAGAGGGTGCGATTGTTCTTTCTTTCATGTGGCGCCATCTATGGCCAAGAATTCGACTTCTGCCCCACCATACGTCTCACCCGTTTATAGGGCTGACCCATTCTTACATCCATTTATTCATCCACAGATCGTAATTTTGACCTGAATCAGAGAGCGATCAATCTCCAATCCAGTACCCCCAGAGGTATTGATTTGTTATGGGAACATGGAGGACTTTTGCGACTCGACAGATTTAAGGTGCATCAGTCACTTTACTACACAGGGAGTCTTCGGCCGGCGGGGTTTGAACCCACGAACTCTAGGATAGGGACCCAGCCCGCTACCGACGAGGCTATCCCAGCCCCACTAATTTAGTGCATAATAAAATTAAAAGTGAAAAAAAGAATTCTAAGAAAATTATCAAACAGCAGCTATCGCCATAGCAATGCATGCAATGACGACGCATGCGCAGTGTTTACTGTTACTCTTGAACACAGTTGAAAAGTGTGATGACGCCCAAATAAGGTGTGCACGCCATCAAACCCGAAACAGCACCCATTTTGCTAATAGCTTAAAAAAAAGCGCTGAACGATCTTTTACGTCAATGATGCTCAAATAATTTAATTAATAAGTGCTAATAGAAATAAAAAAGTAAGCTACGTATTGAAAATAATTAATAGAGAAATGTTGGTAATTCGATTAAGAGAAACGCAAGATACTGTCATAATATTCTTGACATCAATATTGCTTGAATATTTTTGGTAATATGCTCTGCTGATTTCATGATAATTGGGGCAGTTTTAATAGGTAACAAAATATACTAATGTAGGGTCAACGTGTTTTAAATGCACCAATACTGCGCTTTTTCATTATAGACGCTAGGGAAAATACGTTTATTACGGCCCCTCGAAGATATGAATACAGAAAAAATTGCTTGATTGTGCTAAATTTAAAGCATAATGAGCTGGCCTCGAGTAAAGACATTACGCCAGATAATACTGAATACAGTTATTCTTTATTTTGAAGGACTGGGCTACTGAAGAACATTTTTTACTGGTTCAAAGTTACAAAGCTACGGAGTTGAACATTATTAGTCGAAAACCCGAAAATTGGATCTGTTCAATGACAGTTATAAAATAAAAATAAATATAATAAAGTGAGCCGTAATGGCTCAAGGGGTAGAGCGTTCCCCTTCCAATGAGGTGAATCGGGTTCGAATCCCAGCGATGACTGGTCGATACAAATCCGCATCCAGCTTGCACCGACCACAGTGCTGACGTGAAATATCCTCAGTGGTAGAGGGATCATGGGTTAAAGTCCCTTTGATGTCAGGCTAACCGTGGGAGGTTTCCCTATCCATGTAAGGCATATGCGGGCTAGTTCCATCAAAATGTCCTCCACGAAGGCAAATTTCTCTCTATGCTTGGTCTGGGAGTTCCCTTGTCTTCTGAATTGGGTTCTAAATTGCAAGTCTACGGAGTTGAACATTAGTAATCGTAAACCCAAAAATTGGATCGGCTGTTCAACGACGGTTATAAAATAAAAATTAAATAAAATTTGATAATATAAAGTCGCAGAGAAGAGCAACAAATAATAATAAATAAAAAAGATATTCGAATTATTTTAGTTTCATTAATTGTGTTGGTATTTGTCTCTCAGTTTTGTGTACAATTTTGTACTGTTGTTCATTACTAATTTTGATTTTTTGAGCCTTTTTTTAACTCACATCTTACGAAGAAAGGGTATATAGTTAGTTTAAAATGAACGATCATCTGAATAATTTGGTTTATCGCTAGCATTTATTTTAAAACATTGAACAATTCTACCAAATATTGAAAAAATATTTGTATATCCTCCCATTTTTTAAAACGTTCGAAAATCAAATGAAAACGAAAAATAAAAAAAACATTACAGTTATTTTGCATCATTTCAATTACGGAGCATTTATTCTTGAATAAATGATAATCTGATTATTTTGTTTTATTATAACAATTTCTTGCAAAATATGAGTGAACAATTCTACCAAATATTGAAAAAATATTTGTATATCTTCAAATTTTTTTAAACGTCAACCAATAAATCAAATTTTGTTTTATTGGTTCTTTTTTTATTCACATCTTACGTAGAAAGGGTATTTAGTTAGTTTAAAAAAACGGTAATCAAAATAATTTGGTTAATCGCAAGCATTTATTTTAAAATATAGAACAGTTCTACCAAATATTGAAAAAATATTTGTATATCTTCCCATTTTTTTAAACGTTCGAAACTCAAACGAAAATAATAATAATAATAATAATAATAATAAAAACATCAGAGTTATTTTGCATCATTTCAATTACGGAGCATTTATTCTTGAATAAATGATAATCTGATTATTTTGTTTTATTATAACAATTTCTTGCAAAATATGAGTGAACAATTCTACCAAATATTGAAAAAATATTTGTATATCTTCAAATTTTTTTAAACGTCAACCAATAAATCAAATTTTGTTTCATTGGCTCTTTTTTTATTCACATCTTACGTAGAAAGGGTATTTAGTTAGTTTAAAATAAACTGCAATCAAAGTAATTTGGTTTATCGCAAGCATTTATTTTAAAATATAGAACAGTTCTACCAAATATTGAAAAAATATTTGTATATCTTCCCATTTTTTTAAACGTTCAAAACTCAAACGAAAATAATAATAATAATAATAATAATAATAATAAAAACATCAGAGTTATTTTGCATCATTTCAATTACGGAGCATTTATTCTTGAATAAATGATAATCTGAGTAATTTGTTTCAGCCTAACCATTTCTTCCAAAATATGAATAATGTTCGTTCCGAGTTTACAGTGACAGTTTAACTTCAAACTTTTGAGTGATGATGCATGGGGTAGAAGAAGATTACGAACGTGGGGGGGGGGTTGAAAAGTGGGAGAAAGGGGTGCTCCCCCACTGCACCCCAACAATATTTGATGCGACTTTAATAGTGAAGAGTAGTTGGTGCGTCGTACATCAAAGTCATAGGAGGATGTTGAAGAAGCGGACCACAAAACGAGAGTTTGATACTTCATCGAGTTATCGCATAGTCGATGTTATTTTGGTGACTTCCAGAAAATCTCTATAAGATTAGACAACTCTTTTTTCATCAAGTATATGCAAAATGAAAGAGTAAAACGCAGATAAAAGGGCTGAGTAAAGTACACTTTAATGCAGATTCAAGTCAGGCGAGATTGAAAATTGAAAAGTTATCCGAAATGAAGTGAAAAGATAATTTTGTACTGGGATATATAGATGAATTGATTCGTTGAGGTGCCTCAGATATCATTTTGAAATTTTAAAAATAAAATAAAAATCAACGTATTTCTTTGAATTTTTCGTCCTGTTGTATCATTTTGTTCAATTTTTTGTGATATTTTTAAATGATTTGTGAAGTTTAAAATCTTTTAAAAATGTGTATTTCGAGGTTTTTAAATAAAAAAAAACATAATGTTTTAAATTTTTAAAAATGTTTCATTTTGAAAAACATTAATTATAATTGGTGCTAATTGAATAATCTCAAGAAACTGAACAGAAATGATATGTTTGATAATACTTTTAAAAAATCCTCATATACTTTAAAATTTATAAAGGTGTAAAAAGTCGATATGTTTAAAACATACAAAAATAAGCAACTATTTTCAAAACTCAAATCTTTTACTAACGTTATGAGTTATTCACGTTCTCTTCATGGTTCATGACGATACAACCTGGCTTGATTTGCCTCAATCGGCTACCTCGGTTTAATGAAATAATAAATAATTAATGAGTTAAATAATTATGAGTTTTCCAAAATGAAGAGAAAGGATAATTTTATACTCGAAAAAACTAAAGATATTGAAATATAGATCATTGTAAAGACATTAATTTTTGAACTTTCTTAAAAAGTGCAGGTATTCTTTAAATCTTTCATCTTGTTGCACCACTAAATAAATAAACAAAATTTAGTTAAAAAATTTTTTAATTATTTGCGAAAATTGAAATCGTTTAAAAATTCGTGCTTCGAGACCAGCAACCACTATGGTTTGAAATTGAAACTATTTTAAATAAAATTTATTATAATTGGTTTTAAATAAATAACCTTATATACGGAAGTAAAAAGATATACTTGATAACATTAAAAAAAAGCTTCATTTACTTCGAAAATTGAGAAAGTCGACATGTTTCGAGGAAATGGAGGGAAAAGCCAATCTCCCTCGAGCACTTAAATATAGGCGCTCATTCTAATCAGACGCGAAAAAATTTCTTATTATCGACACGAGCTCCTTCCAACCTCTCCACAGCGAGTGGAAAAGCATTCTGATCTGTTTTGCCTCTTTCGGCCTCTGCGGTTTTTCTAGTTTTGTTTTTCGTCTTTATTTATAATCCTCTTTTTTCGTTGGCTAGTTTACTTTTTCTTATTAACTCTCAGCTACCAAGTTTTTTTCTGACTTTGCTTTTCCGCTTTATTTATTTTCAATTTTTCGCTAGCAACTTTACGTTTTTTGATTCAAATTTCTTTTGTTTTCGCAATGTTTTTTTGCAGAATTAGTATCGATACCGGGAATATAGCACTACGAAAAAAATAAGCAAATAAATTAAAAAAATTTCAGTGATATTAAAGTTTCGATATTGTTCAGTTGTAGTTGGTTACGATGCATTTTCTATTATTTTATCTTAAAAAATAAATCAGTTAATCTCTTAACTTGACGTTAACTTTTAAAACCACGAATAAAATATTCATTTCTGGCTTAACATTTTGCGGTTATTTTTCTTGCAACTGTTAAAGAAATAAAGCGTTGACTCATAGTATAATTCCTCTGATAGAATCCCGGAAGTGAAATTACTAGAATGTCTGTCGCACATCCGCTTCACCACGTCTCCAAAACGTAATTCAAGGTTTTTCAAGATAATGTTGTTCTTAAAAATCATCCACAATCATATCAATCCAATGCCATAATCATCAGAGTTCAACAACAGGCTTTTCATTCTCTGCATGTCTTACATTACATCACACGACTAACCGACACATGTCTGTTACGAAAAAAAGTTATAAAACAGTAGGTGAAAATGTAAACAAGTAATATTAAAAAAAAATTTAAAGTCAGTTCCTACTGAGGTCAACAATAAAAAATTCTATTATAGCTACTTTTTATTAAATAATTTTAAAAAAAATTCCAAATTTAATTATAAATCTAATTTAAAATTAATTAATTAAATTTAATATGAATTAATATTGAAAAAACGGTATTAATATCATTCACTACAAGTTTGAAAAATTGTATTTGACCTTTAATGGATGAATGAAAAGTATTTTATTAACGATTGAAAATTTGAACGATTTTGAATATGAAAAGAAATGCCATTTGAACGATTTTATTAACGATTGAAATGTATTTGACCTTTAATGGATGAATAAAAAGTATTTTATTAACGATTGAAAATTTGAACGATTTTGAATATGAAAAGAAATGCCATTTGAACGATTTTATTAACGATTGAAATGTATTTGACCTTTAATGGATGAATAAAAAGTATTTTATTAACGATTGAAAATTTTAACGATTTTGAATATGAAGAAAAATGCCATTTGAACGAAAATTTGAACAATTTTATTAACGATTGAAATGTATTTGACCTTTAATGGATGAATAAAAAGTATTTTATAAACGATTGAAAATTTGAACGATTTTGAATATGAAAAGAAATGCCATTTGAACGATTTTATTAACGATTGAAATGTATTTGACCTTTAATGGATGAATAAAAAGTATTTTATTAACGATTGAAAATTTTAACGATTTTGAATATGAAAAGAAATGCCATTTGAACGATTTTATTAACGATTGAAATGTATTTGACCTTTAATGGATGAATAAAAAGTATTTTATTAACGATTGAAAATTTGAACGATTTTGAATATGAAAAGAAATGCCATTTGAACGATTTTATTAACGATTGAAATGTATTTGACCTTTAATGGATGAATAAAAAGTATTTTATTAACGATTGAAAATTTTAACGATTTTGAATATGAAGAAAAATGCCATTTGAACGAAAATTTGAACAATTTTATTAACGATTGAAATGTATTTGACCTTTAATGGATGAATAAAAAGTATTTTATAAACGATTGAAAATTTGAACGATTTTGAATATGAAAAGAAATGCCATTTGAACGATTTTATTAACGATTGAAATGTATTTGACCTTTAATGGATGAATAAAAAGTATTTTATTAACGATTGAAAATTTGAACGATTTTGAATATGAAAAGAAATGCCATTTGAACTATTTTATTAACGATTGAAATGTATTTGACCTTTAATGGATGAATAAAAAGTATTTTATTAACGATTGAAAATTTGAACGATTTTGAATATGAAAAGAAATGCCATTTGAACGATTTTATTAACGATTGAAATGTATTTGACCTTTAATGGATGAATAAAAAGTATTTTATTAACGATTGAAAATTTTAACGATTTTGAATATGAAGAAAAATGCCATTTGAACGAAAATTTGAACAATTTTATTAACGATTGAAATGTATTTGACCTTTAATGGATGAATAAAAAGTATTTTATAAACGATTGAAAATTTGAACGATTTTGAATATGAAAAGAAATGCCATTTGAACGATTTTATTAACGATTGAAATGTATTTGACCTTTAATGGATGAATAAAAAGTATTTTATTAACGATTGAAAATTTGAACGATTTTGAATATGAAAAGAAATGCCATTTGAACGATTTTATTAACGATTGAAATGTATTTGACCTTTAATGGATGAATAAAAAGTATTTTATTAACGATTGAAAATTTTAACGATTTTGAATATGAAGAAAAATGCCATTTGAACGAAAATTTGAACAATTTTATTAACGATTGAAATGTATTTGACCTTTAATGGATGAATAAAAAGTATTTTATAAACGATTGAAAATTTGAACGATTTTGAATATGAAAAGAAATGCCATTTGAACGATTTTATTAACGATTGAAATGTATTTGACCTTTAATGGATGAATAAAAAGTATTTTATTAACGATTGAAAATTTTAACGATTTTGAATATGAAAAGAAATGCCATTTGAACGATTTTATTAACGATTGAAATGTATTTGACCTTTAATGGATGAATAAAAAGTATTTTATTAACGATTGAAAATTTGAACGATTTTGAATATGAAAAGAAATGCCATTTGAACGATTTTATTAACGATTGAAATGTATTTGACCTTTAATGGATGAATAAAAAGTATTTTATTAACGATTGAAAATTTTAACGATTTTGAATATGAAGAAAAATGCCATTTGAACGAAAATTTGAACAATTTTATTAACGATTGAAATGTATTTGACCTTTAATGGATGAATAAAAAGTATTTTATAAACGATTGAAAATTTGAACGATTTTGAATATGAAAAGAAATGCCATTTGAACGATTTTATTAACGATTGAAATGTATTTGACCTTTAATGGATGAATAAAAAGTATTTTATTAACGATTGAAAATTTGAACGATTTTGAATATGAAAAGAAATGCCATTTGAACGATTTTATTAACGATTGAAATGTATTTGACCTTTAATGGATGAATAAAAAGTATTTTATTAACGATTGAAAATTTGAACGATTTTGAATATGAAAAGAAATGCCATTTGAACGATTTTATTAACGATTGAAATGTATTTGACCTTTAATGGATGAATAAAAAGTATTTTATTAACGATTGAAAATTTGAACGATTTTGAATATGAAAAGAAATGCCATTTGAACGATTTTATTAACGATTGAAATGTATTTGACCTTTAATGGATGAATAAAAAGTATTTTATTAACGATTGAAAATTTGAACGATTTTGAATATGAAAAGAAATGCCATTTGAACGATTTTATTAACGATTGAAATGTATTTGACCTTTAATGGATGAATAAAAAGTATTTTATTAACGATTGAAAATTTTAACGATTTTGAATATGAAGAAAAATGCCATTTGAACGAAAATTTGAACAATTTTATTAACGATTGAAATGTATTTGACCTTTAATGGATGAATAAAAAGTATTTTATAAACGATTGAAAATTTGAACGATTTTGAATATGAAAAGAAATGCCATTTGAACGATTTTATTAACGATTGAAATGTATTTGACCTTTAATGGATGAATAAAAAGTATTTTATTAACGATTGAAAATTTGAACGATTTTGAATATGAAAAGAAATGCCATTTGAACGATTTTATTAACGATTGAAATGTATTTGACCTTTAATGGATGAATAAAAAGTATTTTATTAACGATTGAAAATTTTAACGATTTTGAATATGAAGAAAAATGCCATTTGAACGAAAATTTGAACAATTTTATTAACGATTGAAATGTATTTGACCTTTAATGGATGAATAAAAAGTATTTTATAAACGATTGAAAATTTGAACGATTTTGAATATGAAAAGAAATGCCATTTGAACGATTTTATTAACGATTGAAATGTATTTGACCTTTAATGGATGAATAAAAAGTATTTTATTAACGATTGAAAATTTTAACGATTTTGAATATGAAAAGAAATGCCATTTGAACGATTTTATTAACGATTGAAATGTATTTGACCTTTAATGGATGAATAAAAAGTATTTTATTAACGATTGAAAATTTGAACGATTTTGAATATGAAAAGAAATGCCATTTGAACGATTTTATTAACGATTGAAATGTATTTGACCTTTAATGGATGAATAAAAAGTATTTTATTAACGATTGAAAATTTTAACGATTTTGAATATGAAGAAAAATGCCATTTGAACGAAAATTTGAACAATTTTATTAACGATTGAAATGTATTTGACCTTTAATGGATGAATAAAAAGTATTTTATAAACGATTGAAAATTTGAACGTTTTTGAATATGAAAAGAAATGCCATTTGAACGATTTTATTAACGATTGAAATGTATTTGACCTTTAATGGATGAATAAAAAGTATTTTATTAACGATTGAAAATTTGAACGATTTTGAATATGAAAAGAAATGCCATTTGAACGATTTTATTAACGATTGAAATGTATTTGACCTTTAATGGATGAATAAAAAGTATTTTATTAACGATTGAAAATTTGAACGATTTTGAATATGAAAAGAAATGCCATTTGAACGATTTTATTAACGATTGAAATGTATTTGACCTTTAATGGATGAATAAAAAGTATTTTATTAACGATTGAAAATTTTAACGATTTTGAATATGAAGAAAAATGCCATTTGAACGAAAATTTGAACAATTTTATTAACGATTGAAATGTATTTGACCTTTAATGGATGAATAAAAAGTATTTTATAAACGATTGAAAATTTGAACAAGATAATAAGGAGAGTGTGGAATAATAGTAGAAATTGAATAAATAAAAATAAGTTTAAAAAAAATAAATGCAGACACTAAATATTATTTATTTATTATTCTTTTTTGTCGAATTGATAGAAAACGTAAAACTTTTTAGTAAAGTAATAAAGTTTTAAGGCATTGTTTTAAATTGGGAAAAGAATAAATAGGTGAATTAATCATTCACTGAATTGTCATAGCTTAATTTAAGTTTAAGTAAGGAGTGAACACAAGGATGTACCATGGGGACAAGTCCCCTTTGCCTCCCATAGGACGATTACTTTTATGACCTTAAAAATTGTAATATATCATTAGTATTTTTGTGTTTTGCAATATTTAATTGTTTTTAAATCCTTTGTGGTGTGGGGCATACTTTATATAGTAAAATTATAGTAAATTAATAAAAATTAAATAATATAATTTTTAATTGAAAAAGGAATAAATAGGCCCATTTTTGATATATTTAACTGTCACAACCAAATTTAAGTATATATATAAGCCAATGTTCAAGGGTTACTTTTTTAAAATCTTTCAATCCAATTTAATTGGTATTTTTGCTTACATTTTCTATTATTTGAATGAGGTGTTTTTTAAAATCTTTTTTGATTGGGGATATGTTTTAGAAAAATGAAATTTTTAGTCCGTATTTAAGGTAAATATAATTCGAATGTATTTAATTTTATTTTATAATCGTCATTGAATAGCCGACCCAATTTCTGAGTTTGCGACTACTAATGTTCAACTCCGTAACCTTGTCATTTTGAGCCCAATCCAGAAGACATGGGAACTCCTGCATCAAACATTGGAAGAAAGTTTGCCTTCGTTGAGGACTTTTTGATGGAACAAACCCGCATTTGCGTTAGATGGAGAGGAAGACCACGAGGACTTCCCATGGTTAGCCTACCGCCAAGGGAACTCTGACCCATGATCCGTCTACGTCTACCACTGAAGATATTGTACGTCAGCACCGTGATTGGTGCAAGCCAGATGCGGAATTCATATCTACCAGCCATCGCTGGGATTCGAACCCGCTTCACTTCATTGTAAGGCGAACGCTCTATTCGCTGAGTCATCACAGCTCCAAAATCGATGGTTGCTGAATTCCACCGGTGAATGTTGACACAATCACATAGTCGTTTTGGCAAATGTCAGAAATATATTCTAGGTCTAGTCGAGTGCCACTGCACGGTATACATTTGCCCGATATGCCCTACATCAATGTTTTTTTAAGGTCAAGTGCCGCTACTCAGTATACATTTAACCGGTACTCCGAGTACTGATGTTTCTCTTAATCTATCAGCAGAAAATATCAAAATATCGAATAAATAGAGCAATATCAACGAATAAATTAATGTCACAGATCGGATATAATAAATATAACGGACATTCACCGAAGCTACTATGTGATTGCTGACATTCACCAGTCGATATTCTTTTGATTTCGGCTATTCACGGTAGTCTAGCAACAATTTTACATGGCCCCAGATCTGTCCTATGTGAACATACACCGAGGGACCAATATTGGGATATCTAGATTTTTTAATATTAGTGTCCCATATAGGGCCAATATCGGCCTACATACAACCAATATAGAGCTTATGATGGCCGAATAATGACCATAAAATTTTGGGTGAATTTGACAACTTTACATAGGGCTGATATGGGTTTGTAAAGTGGCTGTAAAATATCGGGTGAATAAGGACAATTCTATATAGGACCAATATCGGAAAAATAACTGCCCTTCGAACCCTTATTGAGCCAAGATTTATGAATATTGATCCAATGAGTGCCCAAGATATTTTGCTGCTAGGGAATAATTACTTTTTCGGTTACTTTTCTGAAAAGCAATGTAGTTAAAGATTAAAAATCATGTGGAAGTTGACGATCAACCAGCATCCGAGAGATATTTTCATGAAAATCAAAATATCATCAGGAGATAATATTGGCGAGTAATGATTCAGTTGTTTTACAAAATTAAAAACATCAATTGAGAGGGGGGGGGAAATGGCTAGACATAGACTCTCATCGATTGAGGGTCTAAAATATTGCAGTCTTGAAACTTAAACGCTAAACCTCCGCCTCCCTATTTTGAAGGACGAAATTCTCCCAGCCTTGAAGTGAAAAAAGAATCCTTGGTGTGGTCGAAGGAAAAATCCTTCCCTCATCAGTTTTATCGAAGAAAAAAAAACAGGGGGAGGGATAGAGGGACTAATAACCGATCAATCTTCATTCAAAAACTACCTTTAACAATCCTTTATTTCCAGGATAAAATTGGTTGATCATAAATAGTAAGAATCGTTTGCAAGGTGTTTCTTTGTGGAAATTTCTGAATTGACCCACTTTTTCTCATGTCCCAGTAACCTTGGAATAGAATTTTGAGGGGTTGGGGGACACCTGCTTGATCTGTCTCACGGTTCCTTCCATTAACTCCTTCCTACAACTTCGATTTATCGACGAATTTTTTTTTAACAGAAAATAGAACGATATAGGGATAGTTATGATAAAATCGTGCGTAGATTAATATACATAGTAAGATTTATCTGTATTACTATAATTTTTTCAACGTGTATGGGTACCGTAAAAAAAATTAAAGCAATTTATTTATTTTATTCCACATTTTTCTTATTTTTGAGAAAATATGCGGGATGGAACAATAGTTAGGCTACAGTTTATTTCTGAAAACGCACTTCAGAAAAATAAATATATAAAATATTTAACTAATATTATATTATGCGCACGTAAATGTATTGCGTGCGAAATGAAATACATATTTATATTTAATCTATATATATACAGGGTGATTCTAAAAAAATGGGCAAAATTTTAGGAACTGTTAGTACACACCCAAGCAAACGATTTTTATCAAAGAATGCATGGTCGAAAACAAAACGCTGTGGTGCTGGAGCATTTGGAAAATTGTTTGATGCAAACGTGAAAGCTCCATTCCTGTTGCGAGTTACTGCGATGCGTTACTTGTCGCCAAGCTTTCGGCAGCTGCAGGGAAAGTTCGTGATATGCCCTATCTTTTCTTCGCCATTGTACTGCGTACATAGCAGCATAGCCGCTGCCGGCCACTGTTTTGAACACTTATTGTAATCACATGCCATTAAATTTGCTTTCATAACTTAACTTCATCGTTCTTTGTGTGTTTTTGCCTCATATAAGAACATAAACTTTGACGCCCTCTAGCGGTTTTGCGTTTTGTTTTCGACCATGCATTCTGTGATAAAAATTGTTTGCTTTGGTGTATACTATCACTTCCTAAAATTATGCCCATCTTTTTAGAATCACCCTGTATATATATCAGCCATTTAACAATGTATTTAAAATAGACATTATTAAATTGCTACCATATATTTAAAAAAAACTAAACTACTGTATAACGTTTTTTTTTTCACACTTTTTTTTTAATTTACAAAACGGAACAAAAATTAGCCAATAGATAAATATTTCTGAACATTTAATTATTCCATTAGTTCTATTATTTTGCGAGAGTATGAAATATGTAAAACATTTAAAACAAAACTGTGGCTTGGAGAGAGAAACCAATTGCAGATTTGAAATAATATTAGAATGCGAGAATATAATGCGTTCTATTATATTCTGTTAATATTCTATTATATTCTGTTAATATTCTATTAATTTTCCATTAATATTCTTTTAATATTCTATTATAATCTATTATATTCTATTTTTTCTATTAATTCTATTATAATGCGAGAGTATGAAATATTTAAAACATTTAAAACAAAACTGTAGCTTGGAGACAGAAACCGATTGCAGATTTAAAATTGTAATATAATGCGCGATTATAATGCATTCTATTGTATTCTATTAATATTCTATTAATTTTCTATTATAATCTATTATATTCTATTTATTCTATTAATTCTATTATAATGAAAGTATCAAATACCTACTAAATCTCATGCAACAGAAAACAAAAGCAAATTTACCCCCCAGTGTTATTATACACTTATATTATTCACTTATATTATGATTATTACAATTATTATTTAATTACAATGATCAATCAATTATCCTGATTATTAATCACTTAAACTAAAATAATAGCTATTATTATTCTCGTATTTTAATCAAAATATTTTAGTAAGATTTAGATATATTTTTTCAGCTACGTGTAAGATTTCCAAAAGAGGCATTGCTAAGAAGAGGGTAAAAAGGAGTGACAACATAAGGGAGTGCTTTTACTACCCCGACCTTGAATTCTAGATTATTCACATACCACTTACTCCTAATGAAAAAAAAAATTGTTTTTTTTTCTCTCCCCTTTTCTAAAATTTACGACTGAGTCTTCCGTATTTCAGGTAGTTTTTTTTTTTTTTTAAGTCGAAACTCTTTTCTTCGTCCTACATCTTGACCTAGTTTTATTATCATCTCTGGGTTAGTGGGGCATAAATTTTAAATTTTCAGGGTTACGGGAAAAGTTGGAGATCGAACTCTCACCCCACCCTTACTTTGTCGGAATTTTTATGGTAGTCAAAAAGTTTTTAAAGTAGGCTTTTGTCCGTCTTTACGCAACAAAAGAAAAGCATGGGGGCCCCATAAGAGCATAAAAAGTGTTATAAAATTCAATAACTATGCGTTTTAAAAGGACGTAAATAAAACATAATCTATTACAACAATTTTGTTATTGTTCACTTACTATGATTATAATTAATAATTACTGATTTTAATTTTTATTATTGATCACTCATAATTAACGTTATTATAATTCCCTCGCTATTATCATTACCTAATAGCTGAATACTTGTTCTTGGTATGGTGCGAAAAAAGTAAATAATCAATAAATCAGTATTAATCAATACTACGAAATCATGAACAAAGCCGGAAAGCATTTACCGAAACAATTACTTAAGCTTAAACAATTTCATTTTCTATTTTTATTGATTGCGGCCCTTTCCGATTGCTTTATGTTATCAGATTAAGGAAAATATATTTTGACAAGTTCATTTCTACAAAATGAAGATTAATTATAGTCAGTTCAGTATCACTTGGAATAATGTTCTTCTTCTTCTTCATAAGCGCAACAGCCTTTCACAGGCCAAGGCTGACTCGCAGATTTTCCTCCATCTGGCCCTGTCCGGTGCGACGGCCCGCCATCGGTTGACTCCCAATAGCTTGAGGTCCTTTTCAACGTCGTTTATCCATCTTGTAGGTGGTCGTCCCCTACGTCTCGTCCCTTCAATTGTGGAAAAAATCACTTTTTTATGTAATAATGTTATTACTCGCTGTCAATTCCTGATAGTCAAAAATTACTTTAATCAACAATTTTCTCTTGTACAGTACGCTAAAAAGAAAAATAATAATAAGTAAATAATAATAAAAATAAAAAAATAAAAAAAAAACGGATCACTTTCAATAACTATTGATCTAGTGATCGGATCTTTTCCATTTCAGGACTTAATCTTTATGGTTCAACAGGGTGACGCCAAATATGTTAATTAATTATTGCAGGCTGTATTTTAAGTTACAAAATCAGACACAAAAAGGTACTTTCTCTGAATAAACATACCTATTTTTTCGATGGATTCGGAATTCCGACCCTCAAAATATAGGGGGCAGCTGCAATCTTGGAAATATGGTCCCCATAGTATGGTCAAAGGACTGCTCCAAAGTTTAGACTTCTTAATGTTAATTTTACTTTTTTTCCTATTTCACCATATCTCGAGAACATTTAAAACGAATTGAAAAAAATTTTCACACAATTATAAAATTCATTTATCCAAGGAAGATTCCATGCAAAAAAAATAGCTTTTTGCAAATACTTATTAATTTATTTACTAATCGGCGAAACAATTTTGAATTATAAGGTATATAAATTTTTAAATCATATTAAAAATTAATTCAGAATAAAGATTAAATATATTCAGTATCATTAGGCATAATGTTATTACTCGAGGTCAACTCCTAAAAGTCAAAGATTACAATAATCAACAATCTTCTCTTGTACAGTGCTCCAAAATTAATGGATGACCCTGAACAACTTATGATTGGATCTTCCCGTTCTAGGACTCAATTTTAATATTTCGAGGGAGTTCTCCAAATATTCATTAATTAGTGCAGACGATATTAAAATTCCCTTATCAGACATAAACTTTCTCTGAATAAACACCCTTTTTTTCTACAAATTTGGAATTTGCTAGCCCCTATTCCTAGGGGGTAGTCGCAATCTAGGTTATGTAATCCTAATGGTTTGGTTAGGAAAGCGGTCGAAAATTTGGACCCCTTTATGTTAATTTTACTTTTTTGCATACTTCGCAGTATCTCGAGAACTTCAAAGCGAATTGGAAAAAAAATTTGCAGACAACTTTAAAATTCGTTGATCCAAAAATAATTCCATGCAAAAAAAATTGGTAAATATTAATACTTTTTATTATTTTATTTAATAATTGGAGAAAAAACCGTAATTATAAGGTAACAAATTTTTACATAATTTTTAAGTAAGCAATTTTGCATGGTAAAATACAAAATGTGAGCGAAATCGGTTGAATAGTTTCTGAAGTAAAGAATTTTAAAAGAGTCGTATATTTAAAATTCGATTTCTCAGGAACTATTCAATCTATTTCTCTCAAATTTTGCATTTTGTAATGTAAAATTACATTCTTTAAAATTATGTAAAAAATTGTATACCTTACAATTCAAACAATTTTTGACTAACAATAAATACAATAATAAAAAGCAATAAATATTTTCAAAAATTTATTTTTTTGCATTGAATTTTATTTGGATAAACGAATTTTATTATTGTGCGCAAAAAAATTTCAATTCACATAGAAAGTTCTCGAGAAATGGCGAAATACGCAAAAAGTAAAATTAACATTAAGCGATCCTTTAATTTATTAAATATGAAAGGTACAAAAATTTATTGAATATGACATCTGCATTATATAGGGCAACCCCTATTAAATTATGTTTTATTTCACGTGCTTTCTTTCCTAATACCATCACATTTTGTTGCCCGGTTCATCCTCTTAGGGTATTATCATTTGCTATTAAAATTTCTTATACGATAAATTGTGGAAATTTGTGGAAAATCAATATCAATTCCCTACTACCAATATATACAAATACAATTTGTGAAAAACCAATAATTACAATAATTTAAACAAAAAATCAAATACGATTCAAAACAAAATTATATAAAAAAATCTCTGAGCATGTGCAGTATGATAGAATCACTTTAAATTCTCAAGTGTTGCTCATTTTTTTTCCTCAAATTTTGAAATTATATTTTTATTATTAGTTAAAAGTTACTCTAATAAGTTTGTTTAATTTTATTGATTATATCTGCAGTTATAGTAAAAAAATGTGAAGCAAAAAAATTAGTTTTTTTATAAAAATGCCCATAACTCCATAAATATTCAAGATAGATTTACGAAATTTTGTGCAGTTACTGCAGATTAAAACCAAAGTAATCAATCATTAGTTACAATTTACAAACTTATCTCTGTATTTTTTTAGGATAATGTGTTCAAAAGCATTCTTTTTCAATTCCTACTATTAAGTCGCACTCTCCCTATACCTTGTTCAAATTTTCAATAGTTAATAAAATACTTTTTATTCATCCATTAAAGGTCAAATACATTTCAATCGTTAATAAAATCGTTCAAATGGCATTTTTTTTTCATATTCAAAATCGTTGAATTTTTCAATCGTTAATAAAATACTTTTTATTCATCCATTAAAGGTCAAATACATTTCAATCGTTAATAAAATCGTTCAAATTTTCGTTCAAATGGCATTTTTTTTCATATTCAAAATCGTTCAAATTTTCAAGTGTTAATAAAATACTTTTTATTCATCCATTAAAGGTCAAATACATTTCAATCGTTAATAAAATCGTTCAAATTTTCGTTCAAATGGCATTTTTTTTCATATTCAAAATCGTTCAAATTTTCAATCGTTAATAAAATACTTTTTATTCATCCATTAAAGGTCAAATACATTTCAATCGTTAATAAAATCGTTCAAATTTTCGTTCAAATGGCATTTTTTTTTCATATTCAAAGTCGTTCAAATTTTCAATCGTTAATAAAATACTTTTTATTCATCCATTAAAGGTCAAATACATTTCAATCGTTAATAAAATCGTTCAAATTTTCGTTCAAATGCCATTTTTTTTCATATTCAAAATCGTTCAAATTTTCAATCGTTAATAAAATACTTTTTATTCATCCATTAAAGGTCAAATACATTTCAATCGTTAATAAAATCGTTCAAATTTTCGTTCAAATGGCATTTTTTTTCATATTCAAAATCGTTCAAATTTTCAATCGTTAATAAAATACTTTTTATTCATCCATTAAAGGTCAAATACATTTCAATCGTTAATAAAATCGTTCAAATTTTCGTTCAAATGGCATTTTTTTTCATATTCAAAATCGTTCAAATTTTCAAGTGTTAATAAAATACTTTTTATTCATCCATTAAAGGTCAAATACATTTCAATCGTTAATAAAATCGTTCAAATTTTCGTTCAAATGGCATTTTTTTTCATATTTAAAATCGTTCAAATTTTCAATCGTTAATAAAATACTTTTTATTCATCCATTAAAGGTCAAATACATTTCAATCGTTAATAAAATCGTTCAAATTTTCGTTCAAATGGCATTTTTTTTCATATTCAAAATCGTTCAAATTTTCAAGTGTTAATAAAATACTTTTTATTCATCCATTAAAGGTCAAATACATTTCAATCGTTAATAAAATCGTTCAAATTTTCGTTCAAATGGCATTTTTTTTCATATTCAAAATCGTTCAAATTTTCAATCGTTAATAAAATACTTTTTATTCATCCATTAAAGGTCAAATACATTTCAATCGTTAATAAAATCGTTCAAATTTTCGTTCAAATGGCATTTTTTTTCATATTCAAAATCGTTCAAATTTTCAAGTGTTAATAAAATACTTTTTATTCATCCATTAAAGGTCAAATACATTTCAATCGTTAATAAAATCGTTCAAATTTTCGTTCAAATGGCATTTTTTTTCATATTCAAAATCGTTCAAATTTTCAATCGTTAATAAAATACTTTTTATTCATCCATTAAAGGTCAAATACATTTCAATCGTTAATAAAATCGTTCAAATTTTCGTTCAAATGGCATTTTTTTTCATATTCAAAATCGTTCAAATTTTCAATCGTTAATAAAATACTTTTTATTCATCCATTAAAGGTCAAATACATTTCAATCGTTAATAAAATCGTTCAAATTTTCGTTCAAATGGCATTTTTTTCATATTCAAAGTCGTTCAAATTTTCAATCGTTAATAAAATACTTCTTATTCACCCATTAAAGGTCAAATACATTTCAATCGTTAATAAAATCGTTCAAATTTTCGTTCAAATGGCATTTTTTTCATATTCAAAGTCGTTCAAATTTTCAATCGTTAATAAAATACTTTTTATTCATCCATTAAAGGTCAAATACATTTCAATCGTTAATAAAATCGTTCAAATTTTCGTTCAAATGGCATTTTTTTTCATATTCAAAATCGTTCAAATTTTCAATCGTTAATAAAATACTTTTTATTCATCCATTAAAGGTCAAATACATTTCAATCGTTAATAAAATCGTTCAAATTTTCGTTCAATGGCATTTTTTTTCATATTCAAAATCGTTCAAATTTTCAATCGTTAATAAAATACTTTTTATTCATCCATTAAAGGTCAAATACATTTTTTAAAAACTTGTAGTGGATGACATTTGATGTTAATACAGTTTCTTTTCAGATATTAATTCATTCATTAAATAGTAATGAGCGAGAAACAAAATGGAATTTTCTGATTGGTGAAGCGTTAGTCATCGTTTTAAATTTTACTAGAAGCTATTCAATTTTTCACATATTTTTAAAATAACATCAGTGATCAGTTCTAACTTATAGCTCTATTTGAACAAAAAAAACAGCTTATTGCGCACTTTAAAATATTTAATTATTTTATTTTCGCTGTGTCAGATAAATTCAATAAAGAACGTTACGTGGTAGTACGTGTGGTCCACGTCACCAAATGTATACTTTTATAGTTCTCTGATATACCACGTGCCTTTTTTTTTCAATTCCTACAATTAGTTCACTACTCTCCCTATATCTTGTTCAAATTTTCAATCATTAATAAAAATACTTTTCATTCATCCAATCGAGCTCAAATACATTTGTCACTTAATGTTAATACAGTTTATTTTCAAATATTAATTCATTAATTAAATTTACTTAATTAAATTTAGTTTTATATGAGAGAAAAAATTATAATTATTTAAGAAAAAGTAACTAAAATAAAAATTTTCTTTGTTGACCTAAGTAGGTCAACAAAGAAGTAACTAGGTTTTTAGGCTAAGTAGGTTTCTAATGTTATTTACAATTTATTGCCTGTCCTTAAAACTTCTAAAAGCCTTAAATATGAAAAATTTCATTACCTAAAATACACTTCTAAAGTCTTAGAATAATTTTCTTAGTATTTCTTAAAAAATATGAGAAAAAAAATGCCATAATTTTATCTAACCTCTGTATATCTCGAACGTGTTATAACGCGCCTTCTTTCAAAGTTTGCTTAATTTTGATAATATATTCTGTTAGTATTGGGCAATTTCAAGGATAGTTTATGAGACTTCTGTTATTTTTTGCTCAATGATATTTTTTGCTCAATGGAATTCGCTTAAAAAAATTTCCGTTCAAAAAATGTGGCTTATATTTCACGAAAATATTGTTACATGTCTTAAAATATTTATACAAATAGAGAATAATTTGTGAGACTTCTGTTAATTTTTACTCAACAGAGTTCGTTTAAAACATTTTCTGATGAAAAAGTGGGTTCATATTTTACGAAAATATCGGTACATGTCTTGAAATATTTAAATGACATTTTTATTAATAGATTATTTTGTCCAAACTACGAAATTATAAAAATTGGTGGCCCTGAAACTGACAACAAAAAAAATCTTTTTGAGAAATAGTTTGAAAATAAATCGCTTGAAATCTTTTTCTAGGAATAATTGGGTATAATATAGCCTACGTCACAGGTTGTGTTGTTCCTACTAAATTTAACCCATGAACGGCATTTTCTGCGAGCCTAACTTCAAGCCACAAATAAACAAACGAAGTGTTCAATCGTTTAAATAGCTGCTCGCCAGATTTTATTGCATTATAAAGAAAAGTTATTGAAACTAAATACAACTAAATAAACAACAACAACTAAAACAAATAACAACAACTAATAATAACAATAACTAAATGAACAACAACTAAATTCCATTCGTTTAGCATTGCGTCATATGTTGTTCCTACTAAATCGAAGTAGTTGTGTTTTTTTCATATTATACCCAATTGTGTTTCATTTCAAATTGTATCATTGAACTTTTATATAATTTTTTTACACTCCTGGATTAATTTTAAACTAGTTTCAAATGAAAAAATGGGCATCAAATTTTTTGAAAATATATTCCATAAACTATTTATATAAAGATAAATACGTCAATAAATATTTATAGAACATTTTTGTAAAATAATTTTGTTCAAATTACGATAAATTATAAACGTAGGCGGCACTGGAATCGTCTCTTGAAAATTCGTTTTAAACAGGTGGGATAATTTGTGTAGACACCTTTTCCAGATGCATTATTTCTCATTTTATTCTCAACTTTGCTTTATTAATAATATAGTTCGTTTATAATGTGTCCTCCAATAAAACATTTTCGAATTTTTTACATTTTTTGCACGGTGGAATTTATTTGAAAATCGGGAAAGAATTTGGGTGAAAGATTGGAAGTCAGATTTTCTGAAAAAGATAAAAATGTAGATGGCGCTGAAATCTACAATTGAAAAGCAGAATTTTTTTTTTCTTTTAGCTTTTTATTTTTATTTCAATAATGTAATTTGACTTTGCTGTATTATCTGGGGGAAAAAACTAAAATAGCAAAAATGAAAACAGATACTATGCAACATTAACATGAATAATTAAAAAAATTTAACTAAGGCATTTAAGAAAAGATATGTCGCAGTCTTATTTCAGTGTCAAAAACTTAAATGGTGTTGAAAAAGGCAACCCTACGCAGATTAATAAAAAAGAATTTCGATCTATTTTAGTCAAGACATAAAGGAAAAAATAGTTTCGGAGGACGATGAATAAATAAATAACGATGACTGAAATGAAAGAATAAAATAAAATAAAAAATAAAGTGAATAAAAAAATAAAATAAAATAATTGTAAAAGAATTAATAAGTAAATAAATACAATTTGGGGTCATGATGCCAGGAAAAAATTTTCTACAATTTTAAGCACTAAAATATTTCCCTGTCGTTGAACAGCAGATCCAATTTTCAGTTTACGACTTCCAATGCTCAACTCCGTATCCTTGTAATTTTGAACCCAATCCAGATGACTAGGGAACTCCTGCATCAAGTATTGTTAGAAATTTGCCTTTGTGGAGGACTTTTTGATAGAACTAACTCGCGTTTGCGTTACATGGAGAGGAAAACCACGGAAACCTCCTGCGGTTAATCTGATGGCAAGAAGACTCTACCCATGATCCGTCTACCACTGAGGATATTTTACGTCACCTCATTGGAAATTGAATGCTCTATCTCCTGAGCCACCACGCCTCTAACCAATTCATTTCCAATGAGACATTGCCCGCTAAATGTAAACGGTAATGTAAATGTTGCTATAAAATAATTCTGAAGCCATAAAACTGAAGAAGAAAAAAAGAATTCAATGAAAATTAAGTGCAATTTTCAAAAAAAAAAAAAAAAAGAATTAAAAAAATTCTCATGCGTATGTTTTTTGTTCTTAATTTGCATATAAATTAGTACTTTTGTTTCATGCTATAAACTAAGTCTGACAAAAAAAAGAAAGATTGATGAATCGCCGTGCGGCGCCAGTCTATACTTAGATAAAACAAGCTCTCTGATTGGTGAGGGAAAATTTTAAAGGATTTTTTAACACGTGATTCAGCTTGAGTGTTATAAGTTATAAATATAGCTTATTTTATGGGGGAAACAGATAATTTCGTTTTTCAGGCGAATAATGTGAAAATTTAAATTAAAACTTATCTAAAATTTCTCATTTAAATTCAAAAGTGGAACTTCAATTTCTTGGGCATGTCTATATTTCACTATTTTAATAGCGTCTATATTAACATCTGGGAAATAGTTTGGGAATTTTTATAATTTTTAAATTCCGAAAAGTAAAATATGGAAAATTGAATGATATGCAAATTGGTATTGAATATAATTAATCATTATTTTAATACGGTTGATCATCTAAAAACGTGTTTTACTTAATCTAATAACACAAAATGACCACCGGGAAGATCAATAATTGATAAAGACAATAATTTAAGAATATAGAAGATATAGGAAGATAATAATTTAAAATTGTCTCATAGTGAACTGATCGTAAAGGCACGGTTCCCAGTAGGTCACCGAAGTCAAGCATCACTTGCTGCGGTCAATAAGGGGGTGGGTGACCACTTTAATCAGTCTGCGTAGGGATCCAGGGTGCACGGTATATGGTCCTTGTTAAACTGATCTACCGTAAAGTGCTCCGCTTCGCTCACGGGTCGTCAGGCTACTAAAGCAAGGGAGCTATCCCCTCTGCAGAGGATCAAAATTGCAATGACATGTCTTCAGATCATCCTCAGGGATGTTTCTCAGACCATCGGGCAGCTCTAGTGCGACTTAAATACCTACCTTAAGTACCTACAATTTAAAATTATTTTAGCTTTACTACTTCGATTGGTATTTATTGATTTGTGAATGATCTCGTTATGTTGATTAGTAACAATTTGATGTTTATTATTTATATTAATCAACGAACCGGAGGTATTTAGCTAGTAAAAAATAAATGAACGATTAATCGATATTAATCAACATTCTGAAATCATGCACAAAGCTTAAGGGAATGAAAGGAATGAACAATAATGAAACTAAAACAATTTGAAGTTTTCTTATTTATTTTTATGTGTAGACTTAAAGTTATTAACCATCTCCTGTGATCAGCTGTTTCACATTTTTTAAATTAAATCGAGATTTAACTTGACTTTTTGACTTTTACGTGTTAGCACTTTCAGATCTTGGACGTTTTGAGGAATTTTTCATATTTGATGAAAATTGGTATCTCCGTGAATTTCTTTCATTAGGAATACAGTACACTATGTGCTAAAATTTTAAACAAACAAACAAAAATATGCTAATTACCCCAATGACACTTTCGATTGATAATAAAGCAAATTAGTAACTTCGATAAAAATCAAACAATAAATTTTGTTACTAAGGGCTTTTTTTGCCACAATGAAAAGAACTTCAGCTATTATAAACTTTTAAGTTTAAAGAATACTTGTATCTAAAATAGTAAATAATACATTTTGAACAAAAAAAATATTTTAATAGCTCTATTAAAGAACTAAAGGCAGCACAACTAAGTAAATGAATATTTAAGTAAAAAAGTTAATATCATTCTTTAAATTCCTATGACATTTTTAGTTTGGTGATTAAAATGGACTTCAGATTGCCCGAAAGATTATTTAACTTTCTTAAGCCTAGACGATAAATGTTTTGCTGAATATTTAGATTAAGGATTTGGAACTTAACTGATTTGAGCCTTAAATGTGAGTTCACAAACATATAAACATATAATTTATATTCGTTTATTGCATCTATCCGCTGTTGGTGTAAGTAAAAATTTAGATTATTTTTATAAATTTTTGTGAATTGTTCATTCAAAAGATATTAATATTAGGTTAGATATTTAAATATTTGCGTTTAAAGTAGATGTCGAAAAATAAAAATTATTATTTTTGCTAGGCAACAACAAGTTAGCATTAGAATTTATATAAATTTAAACGCTTTAAAATTGAGAAGCACCGACCGGATTGCGTAATGGTCTGGGCACTGAAAGGTCGAAAAGGTCCTGGGTTCGAATCCCAGACAAGGCATGGATGTTCTTTCATTCTCTGTACTATCTGTCCTTACTGTGGGAACAGCGTTGGTCCACCTAATATGGAGCTCCTGAAAGAGTGTTCGTCAAATCTCGTCATTTGTGACACTGTCACAAATGACGAGTGTCAATCGGTTGGACGTTGAGAAAATAATTGAGATGCCATTTACCCGGTGAACATAGTTATGAGCCACGATGGCTCAGGGGATCGAGCGTTCGTCTTCTAATGAGGTGAACCGGGTTCAAATCCCAGCGATGGTTGGTCGATACGAAATCCGCATCCGGCTTGCACCGGCCACAGTGCTGACGTGAAATATCCCTCAGTGGTAGACGGATCATGGGTTAGAGTCCCCTTGCATTCAGGATAACCGTGGGAGGTTCTCGTGGTCTTCCCCTCAAAGTAACGCAAATGCGGGTTAGTTCCATCAAAAAGTCCTCCACTAAGACAAATATCTCTCAATACTCGATCCAGGAGTTCTCTTGTCTTCTGGATTGGGTTCAAAATGACAAGGCTACGTAGTTTAATATTAGTAGTCGTAAACCCAAAACTAAGGTCGGTTGTTCAACGATGATTATGAAATTATAAAATAAAAGAAATAAAATAAAATTATATATGTTAATATGTTAAATATAGTTATATATGTTTAAAATTCCCAGTGGCATACTCTTTACATATACATAGTGTTTCTTTAGTTTTTGATAGCTCGATAGCCAGCGTATTTGCTTTTAACACTCGTATTTGCCTTTAACACGCGTATTTGCTTTTAACTCGAGTATTTGTTTCCAACACGCGTATTTACTTCAGCATTTAAACTATGATCTTAACGAAGTTTAATTAGGGTTTTCATTTTTTTCTCGAGATTTCGTCTACTTCAATTTCTTAAAATATTTTCTCACGGTGCTGTTTCTTTGACAGTGCAAAGTTGAGACAGTGATAAAAACACAATTTTCAATATTGCATGCAAACCACTCAACGTAATGGATTGAAAATATCAAAAAAATGATTCAAACAAAATAGTATCAAGCTGAAACAATAACCGCCAGGCAAATCAAAAGATATTAATGAAAGTTTAAACTGTAACACAATGGATTTCAACAATGGAATTTTGTATTTTCGATATTGCGCCCGAACAGCATGATGCTGGAAAATGGTGATTGTTTACAAATACAAAACACCCCTTGAAAATTTACTACCTGCAAAAAGAAAAAAAACCTCATTCAAATTGATGCTCTTGCTCTTGAGTCATTATCTCGAGTTTTTAACGTTGACTTTTGAGTCAACCAGACTGATTATCAAGGAACTCTTTTAGTCTAATTAATTATTTTGATTAAACAGAGCTCTAAGTTCGTAAACATCAATAATGTCTTATTTTAAATTAATAAAAATGGACTACAGTTTAATTTATAACGATGCCTAATGTTAAAGCAATGAAAAAAATTCACAATTAAACGTCACTCTCACTACCAGAGTGATTGAAACTTTCAAATGAATTTTAGAGCCGGTGGCTAAAGTTACCCCTTACACCCGCTATCTGAATTTCAGGACACAACTGGAAATTGCTATAGAGTAAAAAAAGACACACAGAGACCCTTTCCACTATTGTTACAGTTTGCCTTGTCTGATCATTGGCTTGTAAGTGATACCTTACCCTTATAAAGATGTATCTGACCACTCACCAAATGTAAGCGATATTACACAGCCAAAGTCAGCTGATCAGACACTACTATAAACTATATTTGACGCAGAAGTAAAGTTATATGAATAATATTTCAAGTCTTTCACTCATCTTTTTATTATTATTATTATTTTATTTTGCATTTCAGCTGCTTCTTGTTGTTTATTTCGTATAATATTGCGCTTTTATTCTTCAATAATTATTTGTTAGTCGGGTTTTATTTAAAACCAGTTTTATATATATAGAAAATATATTTAGTGTCTTTTCTTTAAAGAAAATACTCATAAATATCTGAAAAAATTTCTGGAAACTTTTTGAGAAAATTTAAATTTAAGAGAAAGTTTAAATTATTTAAATTTAAAGGACGCGTTAAAATCCTCAGGTCTATTTAAAAAAAAAAAGAAACAAAATTTAATTTTTTAGGTTTATAACTTGCACTTTTTACCCTGTGTTTCCCCAAACGTTCCTAGATTACAAAACTATGAAATATAAATAAAAACATCATTTTTTTTTGTCAATTATGTTATTTCTCAATCAAAAACAAAAAGAAAAAAAAATAGAAAAAGTAAATTATTATTTATTTTCTTGACATCAATCTGTCGTCTCCAAGTGAATCATGAAAGAAGCACCTAACTTAAAAATAAACAAAGAGAATGGAAAAGTAAACATTTATTCTCCTAAATGCAACAAAACTGTCATTTATCTAATAAAGAGATGATGAAGAAAGAAAAGATAAGATGAAGTGTTATCAAATGGAGCAACAGATGGAGAGAAAAGGTGCTCTCTCAGTTTAAAAAAGAACTGATAAACGTCCATCACTACCTTCGTCTGCTTAACATTCATAATAGTTTCTTGCACACATGGTCATCTTGTTGTTGTTTGAGTCTTTGGATACACACATCTTATCAAAAATTTGTTCTTCGCTTTTAAATTTCCCCTCTCTTTTTCGAAAAAAAAAATAATAGTTATAATTTTCGACATACCGGATATACAAAATTAGACTGATAAATTTTGTATATTCAAAGATGAAAGATGGTTAAGGTTGAGAAATAATTGTTGCAGTGAATTCATCTAACCAGTCTTTCTTTTTTCCTCTTGAATTCCGAGTTTTAGTTCAAAAATACTCCGACAGATGGTGCTGCAATTCATTTTTACCAATTTCCTGTCTCATTTTGATTTATAAAAATTTCTGATTATGATTTATCAACATTTGAAAATGTTTATAAAATTTTTTCTTTTGTTGAAAAATTTTGAAAATCGTGTAGTGAATTTCAGTCATTTTTCTTCAAAATCTTCATTATTCGTCTGCGAAAAAAATAATAGTTTTAATTTTTTAACATAAAGAATGTCTTAAATTAGATTGATGATTTTCATAAGTTTATAATAAAAATAAAAGATAAAGTTTAAAAAGAATTTGCATCTAATTCATTAGGTTAAGTCATATTTTTTTCTTCAAGAGTCTACTTTAGTTCAAAAATACTTTAACAGATGGTGCTGTAGTCTCTTCGATCATTTTCCTGTTGTGTTTTAATTTAAATAAATTCTGTTTTCCTTTTATGCTATCTGAACTGATGGTGGATATAAAATAACAGTAATATAAATTTTTCATTGAAGGATTTCTAAAATTGTAGTCTGAATTTTAGTATTTTTTCTTCAAAATGCAAGTTCAAAATCTTTATTTTCCTTTTGGAGAAAAGAGAATAATAGTATAATTATTTTAATATATTGAATATTTTAAATTAGATTCACAGTTTTTGTACATTTATAGCTTAAAAATATTGAAGGTTAAAAAAAAAATTGTTGCAGTAAATTCATGTCACAAATCCTATAAGTTTCTTCCAAAGTTCCTAGTTTTATTTCAAATAGGATCCGGTAGATGGTGCTGTAAGTCCTTTCGACCAAGTTCCCGTTTCAAAACATCATGTGCTTAAAATTTGATTTCTCCAGGACTGTTCGATTGATTTAATTCAAAATTTGTATTTTGCTTTATAAAATTTCATTATTTAAATAGATAGAAAAATTTATGACTTTGCAATGCAAAATTTTTTCAATTATTATTGCATAAAATGGTAACAAAAATAAAAAAATAATGAACAATTAATAAAAATAAATATTAGGAAGATCATTCCCCTGACCAAAAATTTGGAATCATATTTCTTAGATTGCGGCCTTAACATTTTAAGAATTAGAAGTCCATATTCGTCGAAAAAGATGTGTTTATTCAGAGAAAAAGGGACTAATTTTGTGACTAATTTCGTAACTTCAAATATCGACTACATTAATGAATTAGCATATTCGAGGTCACTCCCGTATATTATTAAGATTGAGTCCATGCTCGTGAAGATCCGATCACTAGATAAAAAGTTTTTCAGTGCTTTTCATTTTTGTATAAATTTTGTTTCCAATGAACGATGTTTCTGTGAAGAAAAAAAAACTCCTTCTAATTTAAACTGATGGAGTTTCTTTTTTTATTTTAAAACTTTTTATGTTTTCTTCTTACGATAGTAAGTAACTTTATGTTGACATATGAGATGTTTGTTTGAATTTTTTTTTCTTCAAATATTACATGTCTTCATTTTTCAGAAGAGCTCAAAAATAATCTTTCTCTTCTTCCTTGCTTCTGTTTTCAAATTTGTTTTATTTTCTTATTCTTATTATTTTATTTCTAATTATTTTATTTTATTTTTTGATTTAAAAGACTTCAATTATTAATTTTTTTTTCTAAAAAAGAAAAGAATTTTAATACAGATCTATTGATTTCTTTTGAAAAAAGAACCGTTGAAATATGAACATTTGTACCTTCTTTTAAATGTTCTTTTTCCTTAAAAATTTCAATAGGGTTAAAAAAAAATTTACAAAAAAATGAAAAGCCGGTTTCTTCCATACAGCAGAATTTATATTTAAGCGAAAAATTATGTATTCACTTAAATTTGATGCTTTCAAAACTGATTTGTATCAAATTTAACTTAAAATTTTAAATAATTTTTTTTTTACCTTCTGTAACCCGCTGGGTATATAAAATATTTTTTTTAGAACAGCGATTAAGTGATAGATAATAATTTATATTCCTGTAGATTATTCCAAATTGCAGGGTATTTTGTAAATATTTAAAAAAAAAATTTCTCCATAAATACATTTTTTTTTAAATAAAGCAGCAATGTCAAGTTTTCTAAACTTTTCACCATATTCTGCTTACAGTTAAAAAAGGACTGAGAAAAATGAGAAAATAAATAATAATAAATAATAAAAATAATAAAAAGTAAATAAATAATAATAATAAAATAATAAGTAAAAAAAAAGAGAAAAATTATTCTTTCTCAGTCAAAATTTAAATTATGAATTTAAAAACATTTAACTCACACAGATGCTTTTCCAGCCTTATGAGAACAGGAAATGCTAGGACAAAAGCCTTTCTTTCCCCATTTTTGAATTTTTCAAACATCGCGTAAAGGGTTTTGAAGGCCTTCAAGTCGTGGACGACCTTTGTAGGGTAAGCATAGTACAAAAAAACTTGTAACCCTGAAAGAGTTCTATGCCATCGTGTTGCATGGGCTTCTGTTATTAGTTCTTCTAGACCCTGGTTTCCTAAAGGGTTATGAAAGCAAAAATGCAAATTGAATACTGCACACGTTGCTCACAATGATGTGAAGGATGAATTGTAAATCAGAATTTAAAGGTAAGTTTGGTTTTTTACTATTTTAAACCAATTAAGTTTTTCTTTGTTTCAAAGAAAACAAAACAATAAATTTGTTAACTTATTATTTTTAAAATATATGACAAATTAAGTCCCTTTATTAATTATTTAAAGTGCAGAAAATAATTTCTGTCACACGCTATTTTACTATTACTATTTGTGCGCTATTTTTAACACGGTAAAACAAATGTTATCTATAATCGTTGAAAAAATAAATTTTATAATTGAGTGGAAAACTTTATCGATTAGCACTACAACTTCACCGCCTATAGACTTAGGAAATATATTATTATTAAGGAGCCCAACTTTTCGACAACTTTCCAAGGGATATTATTTAGACCTTATTTTCTAGTATCTCCGTTTAAATACGAATCAATAAAACGAATTTTAACACAATTTTTTTTTTTTTTGAATTATATTTTCTTAAGTAAGGTATTTTTTGTTCGTAGCTTAAAATATTGTCTTCATTAATTAATTATCTGGTTCAGTGTTAAACCCCCGAACCATAAAGATTGAGTCTTAGTATGTGAAAATCGGATCATTAGATTAGAAATTATTCAGGGGGTCCACTTTTTTTTATTTTGCGCACTGTAGTCACATTCGCTGCAATGTCTCGAAACTCAATATCGCTACCAACTGTAAAATGTTTACTACACTTTGCTAATTACTTCAAAATTTATAAAGTGTTAAATTAAAGTGTCAATTTCATAAAATTCAAACTGAGTTAAAATGCTGCTTTAAAATTTATGAAAGTTCATTCATTTCGATTTACTACAAAAGAAAACGTAATTTAAGTACATATAATAAATGGTGTTGTTAAAATAAATAAATGATAAACTTAAAAATATTTACGTAATGTATTGATTATTAGGAAGTATATTTATTTCTCATAAGCACATTTTATTAGAAATTATGGTTCAGAGGTAATTAGTCATATAGTTATTATTAATAATTAATTTTTGGCTAAGTAATTTTTTAAGCTATTTACTAAAAAAATAAAAAATAAAAATTAAGAAAAAATGGGAAAAGTTCTCTCAATTTTTAAAAAAAAATTCATTTTAGAAACATCAGGTAAACCTTTTTCTCCTGACCACAAAATAAAACTGAATCCTTGTATTCCTTACAGCCTGACACTTTTCTGTTCGAAACTATAAAAGTCAACTCAGTAACAATTTATCGAAAAGATATTAGAAGTATTTCATAATACCAACATTACGTTAATGGTTCAGAATCATAAAACTTTTTATAAAGCATTTAATAACATCTTAGGAAAACATAACTTTCACATAATTTTTTCTATGTTATCTGTTTGTTTTTTTTTTTTTTTAGGTAGCAGATTTTAAAAAAAGTAGCAGAAAAGATTTTTTGTACTTTTGACTCCATAATTACGAAATTTGGGTAAAAAATTTAACAATATGAATGCACTGGTCACTATCTTAACTTATCGAAATGGTGGGATTTCAAATATATGAAAGAAATTATATAGGAGAGGGGGTGTTTTCTTTTCATTATTTCAATATGGGTGGTAAAAAAATGTAACCTTGCGACCACATAAAAAACTTTAAGAAATAATAAATTTCCTAAAGAATTATAGAAAAAAAGATCGACCAAATTTAGTTAATCTCGATATATTTAGATTTCTTTAACATCACGTGATGCGGTGAACCAGACGGTGATAAATGTTTACGTTGGTGCGAATGTTTGGACAGAACATATTGATATTTTCTCATCCAAACAGACACTCCCAATATCGTCCAGACATCACTCATCTCTACTACTAGCTCAATTTAACATGTGTGCTTCATGTGTTGAAAGAGAACTTTAGTGAATTTTTCGCAGCCGGTCATAACACCAAATGTTCTTTAAAAAAATCTACTCTCATGTTATCAATCAACCGATGAAAGATGTAAAAGTGATGTTTTTTATTTTTATTTTAACAGTATTTTGCTTTGAGAAAAAAAAATAACATTTCGCAGAGTTTTAATTTATTGTGTTACTTTAAAACAAGGCATGAAACAAAGTAATTAATATTTATTTTTAAAAAAAAGGCGTTTAGTAATTACAATTGATAAATTTAAAAAAAAGAAAGAAACTTTTCATTTTTTTCCTCCCTTTGAAGCTGATACTATCGTAATTATTTTTTCCAAGAAAATTAAAAACGTAGCTAGTTTCAATAAAAACTAATTATTAATTGCAAAATATTTCATTTAAAAAGTCAACTGCGAAAATTAAGTAAGAATATTTACGTTTATAACATTTATGCACATTGAAGATTGTAAATTAATATTCAAGCAAAGAAAAAAAAAGAAATCTGACCAGCCCCAGTACAAGAAGTGGATAAAATCAACATCAAAACAAATTTAATTGGAGGTTGAAGGTTAAATGTGTTTCAAATTATCATATATTCTCTATTCCACTCCTCTTTATTCCACTATTCTCTGTTTTCTCCCGCAATCAAACCTGTGTGTTGTTTATAACACACGCCCTCCCTTGCAGTAATTTTTCAGATTTCAATAGTGTTTGTTTTATTACTCGCTTCAGAATTTATTTGCAACCCCAATTGCGCACTGACTTTTAGATATATTCCATCAATTGCGGTAATAGAGGTTTTGTTAGCAGCAACCAGTTGTTTACACTACTTCACTTAGAAATGAAACGTAATCCAAATAGTTGCTACTAGTAGCTAATTGATCTCTGACAAATTTATAATAGGCAGGTAAGTAATCTTCGACTTCCCTATAGGTTCTCTATAGGGTTACTGCGGATAGAAAAAGTAACAATTCAAATGAATTATCTTTCCTTCTTAAAGAAGTTAACTTGCTTATTATAGTTTGACTTCAGAATCCAAACGTTTATGGAAAAAAATTTGTGTTAGCACTCACAGAAATAAAAATATATTGTTTATTCTAGAAATCATAGTTTCTGAGCAACGTCTTAAGTTACAATAGCGCCTTAACTTTTTAAATTGAGATGCACATTTTAGAAAAGTTATGCAGGGGGTATGCAATTACTATTTTTTACAAATATTTAATTTACAAATATTATTATTTTATAAGAAATATTTATTAATTATTTTTTTATAAAATATTATCCAAGCAAATAACAAGCAATGAAATTGTGGAAACGTGATCCATAGACAAACCATCAGAAGTGAATGAGTGTCCATCACTTCCGCGCTGCAAATGTCTTGCTGATTCAATGCATTTTACTTCTTGATCTAGATTTCTGGGAATACTGTCTTATTCTGAAAATCGTGATTTAAAGACTTTTATAGTATTTCATATATTTTATATAATTTAGTGACTTTCTTATTTTCCGATTTTATTTTCAGAAATGCCTTCTAGCGTTTCACATTTTACGTTTTTTTTTTTCTTCTTTTCTGTACGTTTAATCCGTTTTTCATGTGATAACACGATTGGTTCAATAATTTTCTCTTTATTTTGTGATACTGATGATACTATTTATACTGATGATGGTACTCGTCTGAACATTAAAATAGTTGTTGTAATGCATCTGAGAAAGATCACACTTAGAGTTCAAAACGAATCTATCCATGGTTTATTCGTATTGTAGTATAGTAGATACAGATTCTCTCTGACAGTTAGTGGAACATTAAGAGGTCCAAAAAACTTGATCAAACTTGGCCAAAAATCGATACACTTGATTCGAAACAGAATCTTAAAGTTTTTCACAAAGGTGGTAAAACACACGTTTACCTAGCAGCAAAAACATTTCAGCTTGAACAGAGTGCACCAGATGTCTTCATTTAGTCAGTGGTGAAAGCAAATAAAGAAATCTTTGAACGCAAATCCTTACTTTGTCGTGTCGTAACATAAACTTTCAGAGACTGCCAAACAGTAGATGCAGGAACAAAATCACAGTGATATCTTTCAGAATGCTATGAGATATTTAACAGTAATGCATCTCTGCAAGTGATCATTCATTCAACTTATTTTGACCATAGCTATCAAATTTCAGAAACAAGTGAAGAATTCTCAGCTACTGACCTGCTCACTAAAGGAATGAAAAAGAGAAAGAGCTGAGTACCAGGCAACATTTAACCTACCATCCATTTTGCATAAAATCGATCACAACAAATGTAGTAAAGTTAACTATTAAAACTTACTTAAAATAAAAACAATTACTAATTTCCTAATTGACGTTTAAGACGACAGTTCTGAGTCCTCTTGAACAGCCGTGCGACTACCAGAAATAGTAAAGGTAAATGATCCCGTGCAAAACAAAAGTCGAATTTTGATAACATCAGTCACACAACGCTTTTGAGTTCGTCAATTAACGGAACGTCGCACTGTTTTCAGCAGAGTAAAGAACTAAATCCTGACTAAAAATTTATAAAAACTTGAAAAAAATCACGCTTTTTTAAAAAAATTGTTTTTAGATGGCTAAGATTTTTTAAACAAACACGCCTTACTTGTTATGCTTGCTTAATAGCTTATGTTACTTAAATAAACTAAATTCTGATCAATGCTTTAATTTTTTACATTTGCGCAGCGTTATAGAAAAGAAAAAAAAACGTAACTTAACTAAGTTTTTTTTAAATTTTCACTGTGTATCTCTTGGCTCATTATTCTAGATCAGAACAACCCAAATCTCACCACGTGAAGATGTTTGGACGTATTTTTATATTTCTCTAATTATTCCGTGGCTATATTGTCTAAATAATAAATCCAATTTTTGTCAGATAAACTTGTTTATTTTTCTGGGATAAATATCCCTCTTTCATAACAAAATTCAGATGCATCTCACACGGTCAGGAATTATACTTAAATTCTGCAAAGAAACTACATCCATATACAGTAAAGAATTTGAACTAAACTGCTATGGAAATGCAGTAAGCCGAAAAATACTACTCCTTTCAAAAACTTTGTAACTAGCTATGTAATGTAATAACGTGATGTAATGTAATAATGTAAAGTAAATGTAATGTAAAAAACAGATCGAAAATTTTGATGGTTGAATAGGTAGGGTGCATGTGGAACTCGACGGTCAACCCTCTTCACGAAGAGAATTCTGACCTGACATAATGAGCAAAGAGATACGAGGGTTGCTATTTATATTTCTGGCCTAATAATGAAAAAACAAATTTGTAGGATCGAAATTGGTTTTATTGCTTTTCAAAATATTCTCCGTGATGATCAATACACTTTTGCATGCGTTTGAACCAATTTTCAAAGCACTTTTTTCAGTCCGATTGAGGTAACTCCAAAACATGCATTTTGAATGCATCAACCGCTTCTTCGAGGGTCGAAAATCGTTGTCCAAGTAATTTATTTTTGATGTGTGGGAATAAGAAGAAGTCATTGGGTGCCAAATCAGGGCTGTACGGCGGATGACCCGATCTTTCGCTACGTCAGAAATGCCTTTGTTTGAGTCGATGTGTGAGAGCTCGCATTGTCATGATGAAGAATGATTCGCATGTTCTTCTGCTTTTTTCGAATTTCTCCGATGACTTCTGGCAAACAAATGGTCGTGTACCATTCAGAATTGACCGTCCTGCGTTGCTCTAACGCCACTGTAGCCACATGACCGTTAATGCCGAAGAAACAGGCAATCATTTGTTTCGATGTGCTTCTTCCTCGAACAACTTTTGTTGGTTTTGCCTCGTCTTGGAAGACCCATACAGTTGATTGCTGTTTTGTTTCCTGCTCATATGCATAGATCCATGATTCGTCACCTGTGTAGATGTTATACACAGCCTTTGATGTACCTTGAACGTATTTTTCCATCATTTCCTTACACCAATCGACACGATCCTTTTTTTTTAGCGTTTGTCAGATTATGCGGGATCCAACGCGAACAAATTTTTTTTACGCTCAAATGTTCATGCAATATTTTATTGATGCTAGTCATACTAATGTCCAAAGACGCCTCTATCTCACGGTATGTCACATGACGATCTTGCTTTATCAGTTCACGCACAGCATCGATCTTTTCTGGCACAACAACGGATTTTGGACGACTTGCACGGGATTCGTCCTGGATCGAACATCGACCACGATTAAATTCGTTATAACAATTTTTTGCAGTGCTGTAGGATGGCGCTTTATCGTTGAATAAAGAATTAAGTTCATCGAATAACTCTTGTCTTGACAATCCACGTCGAAAGTTATGAAAAAAAAATTAAAATTTGGTAACTAAGTAGTATGCATTTCAATGAATAAAATGAAACAAAAATCATTCAAAAATATTAATTAGTTACTGAGTAAATGACGGAATTCCGGACACATGATTATCCGCACATTAACAAGCTGGGAGTGAAATCGCTCATCTCTCTGAAAAAAACTCTTTATACTACATTTAGTTAAGCCTTGCTGCCGTCAATAGTAGTTGGACGATTTTTTACGCCCTTCGAAATAAGTACCAACATAGTTCATTAGCCGAAAATGATTATAAAAATATTAGTGCCGATATTAATTTATTTCGAGCAATATAATTAATTATTTTTGGAAATAGATAAATTTTTTAGTAAAATTTTTGGCGATGGGTATTACTGCTATTTTTATATTTTATTTCATATCCGTCGCTGAACAGTCGACTAAATTTTTGGGTTTACGACTACTAATGTTCAACTCCGTTGCCTTGTAATCATTTGAACCAATCCAGAAGACAAGGAAACTCCTGTATCAGTACCCTCAGAGGTATTGATTTGTTATGGGAACATGGAAGACTTTGTGACTCGACAGATTTAACGTGGAACAGTCACCAATCATCAATGTGTATTACTGCTATTATTTCAATATAAACAAAGCATACAAATACTGGTATTAAGAAACCTCTGTGGAAATAAGTTTTTACCGAATATAAGTCTCATACCGAAAGAGGTATGAGAAGGGAAAAAAATTTGATGATAGTAATTTTTGACTATCAGGCAGGCATTGACCTTGAGCAACAGCATTATGCCAAATGAAACTGAAGGAGCCTCGATGGCTCAGGGGATAGAGCTTTCGTCTTCCAATCAGGTGAACCAGGTTCGAGTCCCAGCGATGGCTGGTCGATACGAATCCGCATCCGGCTTGCACCGACCACAGTCTGACATGAAATACCCTCAGTGGTAGACGGATCAGGGGTTAGAGTCCCTTCACCGTCAGGCTAGGTTCTCGTGATCTTCTCCTCCACGTAACACAAATGAGGGTTAGTTCCATCAAAAAGTCATCCACGTGGGTAAATTTCTTTCGATATTTCAACCACGAGTTCCCTTGTCTTCTGGATTGGATTCAAGTTTACAAGTCTATGGAGTTGATCATTAGTAGTCGTAAAGTCAAAAATTGAATCGGTTGTCCAGCGACAGTTATAAAATAAAATTAATTAGTTTATTATAATTATTTTATTTTATTATAATTATTTTTATTATTATGAAGAAATTAACTTCTGAAACATGTTTTGCTTATTCTATTAACATAAAGTCACCAAAAGGGGAAATAAATAGTAAAATTAAAAAAAATTAGAACTGTTTTAATATAATTAATTGTGTTGATATAAGCCTTTCAGTTTTGTGCGTGATTTCCTGGGTTTAATTTATACTGATTCAATGATCTATTACACTTTTTTAACCACGCACAAAGAACGGGTTTTCAACTAGAAATATACAATTTTTAATAATTGTTTTCTACTTTTTGTTTTCTACAGACAAGGAATTTTACATTTGCGTGCAAATTATTTTTTCATGAAAATAATTCCTGACGTATAACACCTAATTTAAATTATTAGGACTATATTTTCTAGATGACTTAGGCAACCCCTAATATTTTGGGAGGAAATGAAGTTTGTTTTTAGAAAAAATATGCTTTTTAGGCAGATCTCGCCAGACCAATTAAGTAGCATGTTCTGTATTCTCAAACAATTAAAGTTATATTTTGGTGTATGAAAATCCGAATGTATAATCAAAAGTTGTTCCGTTTTTGAACTGTAAATAATGACTACAATGCCATAACTTCACTCTAGTTTCGCATTCGTTAGTATAATACTAATTAAAATAGTTTTACAATAAAAAATATCATTTAAATTTTTTTTTCAAATATTATGAATTAAATGTACTTATTTCAAATAAAACATTTTCTCTTTTAAAATAATTTAACAAGAATAAAAAAACATATAAATTGACATTAACAAATAATTTATTATAGTCCGTATATTCGAAGCGACATTAAAAACTTACCGCCAGCATTAAGAAACCACTGTTCGTCAAACACGAGGCTTAATTAAAATGAAATGTGAAATTAAGGGGAAAATACTGCCATATTGAAATATAACGCCGGAAAAACAACGAAAATTGTCAATTTATGAGGGCTCAAAAACAAAGGTGGAGTATTATGATCGATTAAAACCTTACAAATTAATTAATTATTTGTTTGTACGACTTCGTAGCTTCTGCGCAGTGTGATCATTCATTATGAAAATTAGTAACAGCTTATTTTTTTTTCTGCTTAGTTTTGTTCATTCTATCACTCCTGCACTTCATTCATTGCACGGATATTCCTAAGAATAGCGCCATCTATCGGAGGTTTAAAACATTCGCTGTGAGGAAGGGAAAAAAACGTCTCTTGTAATTTGTAATAAAAAAATATATGCTACACGTTCTAATTATCGAGAGTCCACGTGGGGTCATTATGAAGGGGGCGTGTAAAATTTTTTTTAATGATTTGAATAATTTTTGTTGAACCTAAAAACTAGCAAATAATTAAGTGCTGTATGAAAAAAAAAATTTGGAAGATATTACGGAGGGGAGAGAAATTTTTAAAAACAAATGGTGGATATATAAAAAATATTTAAAATATATGCATAATATATATTATAAATATATGTATAAGACATAAAAATGGTGGTTTTAATGTAGTGGATATTAATTTTTCAACCAAACTTATTGTATCTTCAATTTACTTTTCACAAGCACAAAGTAACAAATAAGAAAAATACATTTATCACCAGTGATTTAGTTGGACTAAAACCAATTTTTTCGGTCTTTTTTTTTTTTTTTTTTTTTTTAGGGGGTAGATATTTTTTAAGCCATTTAAAAGTGCGCAACTTCACTAAATAGAAATAAAAAGTTTTGTCAAAGAACAAATTTTAATCAGTGCTTTAGCTAGTGCAGGAAATATATAGACGCATTTTTACGTGTGCATTGTTTCTCCCTTTTTTTTAACGGTTTTTACTGTAGTATTTACTTATCTTTCATTCTTAATATTATTCTCGGATATTATTACGTAGTACTTGTATTTGATTGTTATTCCAGGTGAAAGATGTAAAGATGGTTTTTATTATAAGACAGCTGTATGATTTAAATTTATTATGCAACATTTTTATGTGTTTAATATTTGTTTCACATATGCAGGATTCTGTTACTCATTACAAATTCAGCGTATAAACCCCTGACAAATTAAAGAACTAATAGCACACTATACAAAAGAACATCGCAAAGATGCATACAGGGTTGAGACGATATTCGAACCCGCTACCTTCTCCTGTATAGTGTTTGAGGACTGGACTAGACCACTCAGTCACGGAAGCGTCTTGTAATAAAAATGATTTGAAACTTTAATATAACTTATAGACCGTCTAATATTATTAATAAGTAAACTTTATGTAAAACTGTCTATGCAAAATTTGCAATTAAAGTAAAGATTACAAAATTGTAAAACATTATTAAGAAAGAATATATCTCTTATTAAATAATGACTTTGGCGATTTAATAATTTTGGCGATAAGAACCAAAGATCAAATGGGAATGCAAAGAACAAAACTGTATATGAAATAAATATGATAAGTGAATAAAATTATTAGCTTTAAATTATATGCCAATATAATCAGTAACTTATTCTGTGGAACCAAATCTTTAAAAATATAATGAAAAATTTTAGAATAATTTTAAAGAACAACTTTTAATTTAGATGTTTATAGTTAGAATTCAAAATAATTTTGTATCAATCATGTGGGTTGGTGAGCGAAGCGAGCGGTGGTTGTTAATAATATTTCTCCATATTAATTATAATTTCTAAAACTCAATAGATGGCGCTCTGCGCAGTAATGTAAAATCATTAGTTTTCTAATCAGTTTCCTCCATGACACTGTACCATTATCATCATCCTTTTTGTTATTAAATATATATTACACTGGTGTGCAAAACTTAAGCAACAAGTGCGTTTTTTGTCATAACTCTACAAGAAATCATCCGATTGACATGAAATTTGAATATGATGTACATTATTTTGTACTTAAACGATGGTAAAAGAATAATGGCGCAGAAATGAATATAAAGCTTAAAGTACGGTATGGAGCAAAAAAAGGCTTTATTTGACATATAGTGGCGTTACACATGATTGCCTGAAGAAGCGTAAGTACAACTGGCAGATGTTCCCCAGTATGGGATATGCCCTCCCCTTACTGTAATTGTTGTTTGGCCTCGTCTCTCCATTCTAAGCACCAGATTATCCAGGAGTTCTTGGGGTAAACGTCTCCATTCCTCCTTTAACGCATCTTTCAGCTGATGGGTGTTACCAGGAGGATACTGTCGTGTCGCAAGACGTCTCCCTAATGCATCCCACGTATGCTCTATGGGATTTAGATCTGGAGAGTAAGCTGGCCAATCCATTCATGTGATATCTTCACTTTCCAGTAGCTCATGAACATTAGCAGTTCGGTGTGGCCGGGCATTGTCATCCATAAAAATGAAGTCTGGTCCAATGGCCCCTCGGAACAGACGCACATGGGGTAGGATTACCTCATTGCAGTAGCGGTCTCCAGTTACAGAACCTCGGTCGAAGATCTGAAGCTCAGTCCGCCCGTTCAACATAATGCCACCCCAGACGACAACTCCAGGACCACCGTAATGATCTCTTTCCGCGATGTTATTGGGATGAAATCGAGCTCCAACCTCTCTCCAGATCAACTGACATTGAGAATCGCTTGTAGCACTAAAACGACTCTCATCTGTGAAGAGGACGTGACTCCATTGATGAGGTGTTCAGGTTTCGTGTTCTCTGCACCTCTCTAAGCGGTGCCGCCGATGGCTAACTTTTAAAGGTATGCAGCGTTCAGGACGTCTAGCAAATAAGCCACCTTAGTGGAGGCGTCTGGCCACTGTAAATATTGATACTTGTCGTCCTGTGGCTGTGCACAGTTGCTGAGATATGGCGCTCGCTGACTGAAAACGGTTTCTTTTCGCCTGAAGGACAATGCAACGGTCATCTCTTGGTGTTGTTTTCCTTGGACGGCCACCACCAACCTTCCGAACAGCTGTACCAGTAGTTTTAAAGGCATTCCAAGCACGAGAAACAACACTTTTGTTGATCCCGAACTCTTCGGCGACACTGGTCACACTACGCCCCTCCTCAAGCTTCCCAATCATTCTTACTCGAGTAAAGTCGTCTAAATGATTTCTTGAAGACATGTTTCACAAAACAAATCACTTGCACTTGCAGCGAATGTCTTTAACTACGGTGCTCTTCATCCTTTTATCACAGCTTTGACCTGCTCGTTCCGACCCACAAGGTTTACGTACACTTACATCACCTACGACGTTTTATTTCTAAAATTTGCATACAAATAATCTTTCTACTGAATTACGTGCATATTATACTGCAATTTCATGGCTATCCTATACTTTGTTGGGGAGCTGAGGCCGAAAAACCACTTGTTACTTAAGTTTTGCACACCAGTGTATGTTTAAAGGCGTTTGTTATGATTGAAACCCCGAGATCTGAGATCACATCACCGTATTTAATAGTAGTGAATTCCCTCTAAGAATATTTTTTTTATATTTAAATACTCTTATTTTCGTTTAACTTCTTTAAAGAACCTTTAAATTCTAATTAAAAAATATGAGGGAAGAATTATGAAAATGCTAAGAATTATGAAAAGAAAAGCACTTATAGATTTGTATACACTCGTTCACCTAAGCTTACGAAATCAATTGAATATGTTGCACAATATAATTGACGAGTAAGAATTACAGACTAATTGCTATTTTTTGTAATATAGAGATGTAAAATATTTTTTTTTTTTTGTAATTTTAATTGAAATTCAAAACACTCTCGCAACTAAATACTTGGAAAAGTTAATAGTTATCGCCTGATATTAATATTTCTTTTTAAAAATAACCTTAGAACTTAATTAGATTTTAAAATTTTATGTATAAGTTCAAAGTAGCTAGCAATTTTTTTAACATTCAGCGTAACTCTGTGTATCATGAATACATTTAATAAACTGAATTAAATTAAAATACATAAAGTGTGTCAATGAAATTTCATAACGAATAATAGAAAACAGTTTTATTTTTGTAAAGCAAACAAATAGTCTAAAAATGATGAAATTTCTGGAGAAAGCAAACTAGAGGGAAACTATAAAGCAAATTTGATTACAAAAACATAAGCAGAATTAGAAAATTGGGCTTATTAGCTTTTGTGGAAAAGCATTCTACATATCTTAGATCCATATATCTTGTTTACAGAGAAAAGAGACAAAAAAGAAAGAGCAAAAAGAGAGATTAATGAAGAAAATTAAGAAAAATAATATGTTTTATTTACTGCACATGAGCTACAAATACATAGAAGAGAAGAAGAAAATTTATTTATAAATAAAATATTCAATGTATACAGGCTGTTAACAAAATTAAAGGAACACTTAGTATAACACTGTATGCACTCAGTTAGAGCTTTCTTTAGACTATTTAGACTATTAATCTTTCTAGACTTTCTTTAGACTATTTATCTGAGCTTTCCTTAAATTATTTAGAGAATTTCTTTAAACTTTTTAAATTTGTAAGATATTTAAATCAGACATTTTTTATCAGTTGCCAAATACGATTCACTACAAAATTTCTTATTTTCCGGAGCTGGCAGTATGAAAAAATTATTTTAATTACTCATATCTTTCTCAGTCTTGTACGAATTTTTCTGAAATTTTAAAGCTATAATTTTGTAATTAATTTTAAATTGTTACTACAATTTTGTTTAATTTGATTAAATATTTTTTAAGTTATAGCAAAAACACGTAAGACAAAAAATTTAGTTTTTTATAAAAATGTCCATATTTCCATCAATATTTAAACCAGGTTTACGAAATTCAGTGCATTAATAACCGCGTCGACGCATATTGCATATAATAACCAAAATACTTGCTACTAGTTTCAAATTTATTGCTGCATTTTTTGGCATAAGGCGTTCATTTGTATTTCATTTTGCAAGGCGTTCATTTTGGCATAAGGCGTTCATATTGTCGGTCCCTTTCAACTTTAAAGGTTTACAATAAGGTTTGACCTTAATGCTAAAGCTTTAAACCTCATTGCTAAAGCTTTAAACCTCATTGATATGTATTAGAAATCGCATAACTTAAACATTTCCAAATTTATAAAAAAAAAAGAAGGATTCTCTTTCTTTTTAATAAGATCAAGAAACAATACGCCTGATCATCATAAAAATTGGTTCTTGTAAGGAATGTGTACACCCCTAACAACGACGCAATAAATTTCCACTCCTCTAGTAATTTGTCAGCGAAAATTAGCCACACAATTCAATATCAGATATACAAATCTGCCTGGCTAACCCACTTAGCAAACATATTCATGCACGGCAACCCATTAAATTGAAATCGGAACCAACCCTTTGAAAGTGAACTTAGGGCTTTAAGGATTCGTCTTTATGTTCATACCATTCATAATGCCTCTCTCAAAGACACGGGGGTTCGTGCAGATATTCAACATGGTGCCTTCCCAGACCATCAAACTTTTTCTTCTATAATAGTTCATTTCTCGGTCTGTGGAAAGTTGGTAAAGGATACTCTTCATATAAAAGTATTAAGCCTGAAAATGCTACCTGCCCCTAATGTTCGAGAAAAATCGTCTGTTTGGAATAGTCTAGAAGGGCATCATGTTGGATAATCCCACATGACCTCTCTATGTAGTTGAAAACGATACAGTTACAGGTATATCTTCTAATAGCAGACAACGGATTTCTCGTTCTTCGCCTCGGTAGATATTGAAACTGAGGCTCAGTTAATGTTACCCGGGGTTCACCTGAGAACCTAGGTCGAGGATGCGGGCAACACTTCCCACGACCACAGACCAATTCATGAGGTGTGCCACATTCACACAATAGAGGGACAACGCACAGAGAGAAACATCCATGTCCTGAGCGGGATTCGAAGCCGCAACCATTGACTTCGCAGTCAGGCAAGCTGACCTGCGTTGACATGCTGAAAAACTTTTCTCATACAAAATCTTGGAAAACTTTCAATAATAATTCTTTTTTTTTTTTTAAATTGAAATAGAGAAATTTTTTCTTACTAGATTTCATTTCATTCCGATTTTATATGAATAGTTTTAATGAGAAAACTAATAACTTGAAATCCAAATTGGTTAAACGTTACCCGAAAAATAACGTTATTTTTACAAGCGGCTTTTCATAAAAATAATTCTTTAATTTTTATTTCTTGGAGAACTATTCATTTCAAGTTATCGAACTCCATTTGCAATTTTTTATTGAGTGGGTGACACTCACACACCAGAGGACACAGAGAGAAAAATCCATGTCCTGAACGGAATTCGAACGCACAACCGTTGGCTTCGCAATTAGGCAAGCTTATTGCTCGACCGGCTCAATTTTTGTAGAAAATTTCTTCAAGATTTAGTTGATTCTGATTTCATCTTATTGAACGATAGCGCATAATCACCAAGATCTCCTTATGTCGGGGATTTTTCTGGAATGTGAAAGTATTTACCAGGAAAAACAGGAAAACATAATTTCCTCATTTAATCTGATGTAATACGATCTGATATATAGACCGGTATTAGCTTTTTTCTTCTTCTTGTAACAATGCTTATGATAGTGAGTTCGAATACCGATAACGAGATGATGAGTTTGTGAATAGCGATGTTTTGATTTCGGTTGTTTGTTTACTGAATGCCTTGACCGATCTTCCCTAACATCAATTTTACCTTGCCCCAGTTGTGTTCAAAATTGGTTCGATGTGAATCTATAAGAACATGCTCCAAGGAGCCAATATTGGGATGTCTAGATTTTTTAGTATTGGCCCTAGAATGGCCTATATAGGGCCTACATTGGCCAATATACAACCTACATTGGCTAAATAAAGGATATAAAATATCGGGTTTAGCTGGAAATTCTCAGTGGTGAAAGATCCTCAGTGGTAGACGGATCATGGGTTAGAGTCCTCTTGCCGTCAGGTTAAGTGGGCGGCTCTCGTGGTCTTCCTCTCCATGCAACGCAAATGAGGGTTATCTCCTTCAAAAAGTCTTCCACGAAGGCAAATTTCTCCCAATACTTGATCCAGGAGTTCTCTCTTATCTTCTGGGTTGCATTCAAAATTACAAAGCTCAGGAGTTGAACATTAGTAATCATAAACCCGAAAATTGGGTCAGCCGTTCAACGACGGTTATAAAATAAAATGTCATAGGCTAATTGGGAAATCCGGCTCTTTACAACTGCCGTGTCATCTTGCAATGCTCTCACTAAAGGCTCAAGTACAATAGGACTAACAAATGACCCCAACAGTTTGCAAAGAGCTGGATCTCCGCATTGGCTTACTTACTAATAAATTTTTTGCAATTCATGTTTAAAATCCACGCAATGACTTTAATTGTAATTAATAGGGAGACAACAGCAATAATATGCAATTGTATAAGCATTAAAAATATCGTGAGAAATTATTGAGGAGAAAATACCACCGAAAAGTATTGTGAATTCCTTTTGTGTGCTTACTTGCATTATTTTTAAAAACGTGATGTAATTGCTCTACATAGCTCTTTACATTTCTCTTTCAATATTTATTTTCGAACAATATTTGTTCACAGCTGCATATAACCCAGCGTTTCACAGATAGGAAGTAGTAAAGGGAATAAAAACCGTCATAGTTTTTCTTTCAGGACAGGATACTTATATATCTTACATATATCCAGGGTCGCTACCTCGCCAAATGCGATAAAATCGTACATTTGATCCTCGATCCTCAAAATTACATCAAAATGAATTTTTATGAACAAATCAGTATTTTTTTTCGATTACAGTAATTTTCGGTAGATGCGCAGTATAACCAATTAGAATTGGGTCCAATTAATATAAGCCTGAAACAAACTAGTGGTCTATGGTAAAAAATTAATCATAAAAAATTGTTAAGATTTGCATTTGGCAATGACTTTCGAAAATTGGCGAAGACTTTTAATATTTGGCTACTTTACTGGCTAATAAATTGAAATCTTTAGCGCGGACCCTGCATATATCCAATACCCTATCGACTTTAACCTGAGACTTTTTCTTTTGTACAGCGACAGATTACTATTAATAGAAATGTTATTAAACTTGTACTCGCTGCACACTCGATTCACTCCGTCGCCCCCTAGTTTTAAACGACAAATACACTCTGTACTGTAATCAATTTTAGTGTTTTAACTTTAAAAATGGTGGCTACTACTTAAAGTGAAAAGTGCTGTAGTGAAAAACCTGACATAATTCTTAGTGTATTTAAACAACAACGGCAGTTTTTGGTGTTGTGAAATTCCAGGAATGTTCCAGCAACCCCCCCTTTTTTTTATAAGAAGTATTAGACACCATCTTTAGCGTTCAGTAACACTAAAATTTAAACAACGCACAGTAAAAAATTTCAGTGTATCTTAACGCCAAAAATGGTGTCAACTACTTTACACCGAAGTGGTTCAGGTAAACTTCATACATATTTCTTGAATCTAGAAAATTCCACTACACAAAGAACAAAGGACTTTTATATATAAATATATATATATATATATATATAAATATATATATATATATATATATATATATATATATATATATATATATATATATATATATATATATATATATATATATATATATATATATATATATATATATATATATATATATATATATATATATATATATATATATATATATATATATATATATAGAACAGTCATTAAACAGCCAAACCAATTTTTGAGTTTACGACTGCTAATGATCAATTCCGTAGCCTTGTAATTTTGAACCCAATCCAGAAGACAAGGGAACTCCTGGATCAAGTACTGAGATCTTCGAGGGAGACTTTTTGATGAAACTATTCCGTATTTGCATTAAATTGAGACGGAAACAACGAAAAACTCCCACTCTTAGCCTGTCGGCAAGGGGACTCTAACCCATGATTCATATACCACTGAGGATATTTTACTTCAGCTCTGTGGTTGGGGCAAACCGGGTACGGAATTCGTTTCGATCAGCCATCACTGAATTTTAAACCGGTTCATCCCATTGGAAGGCAAACCCTCTAACCATTAAGCCACCATGGCTCAGAACCAAGGACTTAGTGCAAAAGTAGACGCTATCATTTTTTTTTTTATTTAGTAATACTAAAATTTATAATTACAGTCGATAAGGTTACAATATAAAGTAAGAATAATACTTTTAAAATGCATATTTACTCTAATTCTTTAAAAAAAAAAAATTCTCAATAAAACATACGCGTAGCACAGAGAATATTAATACAAATTCAAACTAGGCTTAATAGAAAGGATAGAAATTAGTCATTATAAAATCACTTAATATAGTTCACAGAAATTTAAAAATTAAAATGTAATTATCTTTATTACGCAGCTAAAATCGTTCATACATATTTTAACGGCGAACTTTGTTTCCAATATGTATAGTAGAGTAGATGACATCAACTAACTCACGCTAGATTCATTCTTGATTCCAAACTAACTACTGGCGATTAGAAAAGTTCGCCAACAATGGTGTCTTCGGAAGTGAAAATAGTTTTCGTATGGTGTGAATGCACGAAATTTTGGAGTACGCGTATTCCATTTTAAGCATTTCTATTTAAATCATGCCCTTTAAATTGTATGTGAAAGCTGGATTTGGAGTTAACCTAGAATAAAGTATTCGTTCAAACAATTTTTTGAGATTATTCAGCATCATATTCGGAAAGGTGTAATACAACGGTTTTTACAATATACAATATAACAGTCATAAGAGTTATTAAAATTATTTTTACTATTAAAGGAACAGTAAGTTTGGGATGCATTACAGACTGTAGTACAAAAAGAAAAAAATTAGTTCGTAAATCAAACATACGCATAGCTAAGAGAATTTCGATATTAATTCGATTCATGTTGCGCAAAACTATTGACCGATACAACTGACAGATGTTTAAAAGTTAAAGTATTATCCTTATGACACTGCTAATATTATGCATGCATTTTGAACTTAAATTCCTGTAGATGTATAGGAGCGTGCAAGACTCTCAACAGATCGAACTTAAATGTAAACAGCCTGTTTTATGTTATTTTATAGCCGTCGTTGAACTGCCGACCTAATATAGCGTTTACAAATACCAACGTTCAACTCCGAAGTCTTATAATTTTGAACCCCTTCCAGAAGAAAAAATAACTCCAAGATCAAGTATTGGGAGATATTTGCCTTTTTTGAGGACTTTTTGATGGAACTAACCCGCATTTGCGCTAGGTGAGAGAAAAACCACGAAAAATTCCCACGCCAGGACTGTGGTCGGTGTGAGCCGGGTGCGGAATTCGAATCGACCACCCAGCTCTGGGATTCGAACCCAGTTACCTCATTTTGCTTTACACATTAACATTGGTTTTTGTATATTTTATTTTATTTTATTATAACCGTCGTTGAACAGCCGACCCAATTTTTTGGGTTTACGATTAGTAATGTTCAACTCCGTAGCCTTGTAATTTTGAACAGAATCCAGAAGACAAGAAACCTCCTGGATCAAGTATTGGGAGAAATTTTGCCTCATGAAGAACTCTTTGATGAAACTAGCTAGCCTTTGCGTTGCATGGAAAGGAAGACCACCAGAGGAGAACCACGAAAAACTCCCACGGTTAGACTGACGACAAGGAGACTCTATCCTATGATCTGTCTACCACTGAGGATATTACACGTCAGCACTGTGGTCGGTGTAAGCCGGATGCGGATTCATACCAACCACCCATCACTGGGATTCGAACTCGGTTCTCCTCTTTGGAAGGCGAACGCTCTATCCCCTGAGCCATCGCGACTCTAGGCTTTGTATATGGCGATATCCAAAGTAATTGCCTAAATTTTCGCTTTTGAAAGCGAAAATGCGCTTGTGCTAAGTTTAAACTTTCTCTATTATTAGCGCTGAGTTTTAACTACAACACGTGAAGGCATATACTTGAATTCTGCAGCATTTGCTATTAATTTAAAATAAAAAGTTCCATCACACAATTTTTTGGGTCTTCAACTCTGAATTCGGGCATATTTTAAACTACAATTTACAGTGTGGTAATCCCTGGACTAGACTTGTAGTTGTTACATAAATAGTGCTCAGATTCTGATTATGGAAATTTTTGTATAGTTGTTAAGGGATTTTAAATTATGTAAGTAATAATTTAATGCGAATAAAATTCTAGATACCGATGTGTTTGACTATTTCTCAAAGCGCAATTTTATAAAAACGGACAATATGGAGAAGGCAAGAAATCGAGATTATAAGGTTCTTGGTTCGTACGTCATTGACAAAATTCAGTTTAAAAAAAAATCACATTTTTAAACCTGTACGGACATTTTCAGAAAATATTAAGCTCATCATTTTTTTATGAAATTGATTTCAAACTAATCTTGCGAGTGAAAAAAAAAATCAAACATTTTTGGCTGGATTGTAAAAAATAATCAGATTTAATAAACAAAATTTAACATGCTTGACTTGGAAATGCGAAATTGTACAAATATTCTGAGTTATTAAATTATTTTACTTACCCTTTTTCCTCTAAAAAATCTAACGAAATCAAATGAATTCTACTGAATTCTAAAGAATTTAATGTATTAGTAACGAGGCTGAAGTGTTAGTTTATGACGAAATACAGAAGTTTTTTTTTTTCGACTATGAAAAATAGAATATTAGCGTTAGGTCCGCAAAGTCTAAAAAAGAAAAAGTAATCATGCATAAATGAATGGAAAAGTGAAACTCATCATCCCCAATTTTGCCCGAATCACTATTTGTCATCGGATTAAAAAACATTTTTGAGAAAAGTGTTTTATTGTTTCCTGAATTATGATTTCGAAAATTCACTTCGCATGATGATAAAAAAAAAAATTTCTTTTCGTTAAGTAATTTGTTTTAGAAGCTAAACTTGTATTAGTCATCCAACTACGTATGCTCCGCATTATGTTTTCCTTGGCCAAGATGTTTTCCTTGAAAAGTGTTTTGAATTTTATTTATTTACTTATTAATTCATTTTTAGTGTTTTTTAATAAATATGTTTGAGAAATATAAAGATTAAAAACAGGGAAAAATTTAACTAAACTTTCGACTTTTTGAGAGATGTAAATTTGGAATAATAAATTTCGTAAAATTGCATATTTAATTTTGTAATTGTAATTAAATTTTAATTTTGTAATTGTTATTAAATTTTAACTTCGTACTTAGATTTAAAAATTATATAAAAAAATTTTTCTTATGTACTAGGATAAACAAATATTCTTTTATGTCTAATATCATTTGGCAAATATGTTCGCAATTATTTCTTTTGTTTAAACTTTACATCAAAATTTTTACTATAAATAAATATTGCATTTTCAATTTAAAATGCAATAATGTCTGTTAAATTTTCCAATTAAAAATATTTCAACTTAATTTCATGCTGTTATTTTACTCACACAATAATTCAGTAAATATTCGAGTTAACGTTTATATTCGTAAACTTTCTTTTGCTTAAATGTATTTTAAATTTTTAATTGCAATTCATCTAATGCGTGATTTGTTGAATATGGGAAAAATAAATAAACTTTTGATTTATCGCTTTTCGTAAAATCAAATGCTTTTAAAGATAAAATAAATTCATTTAATGTGTACAGATGGCGCAACCATAAAAAAGTTTTGTAATATTATACTTGTATACTTATTGTGAGAATAATGTGGCGCCATCTACTGTATTTATGATAAATGTTTAAACTTCCTCAAAATATTCTTTAGCGGAAAATCAATTATTATTATTTTTTTTTTTAATTATTAGAATTTATTATTACATCGGATTCAAAGATAGATGTACTTTCTCATTGTTAAAGTGCTTTACTTCATACATATACTGTTTGAATAGTTTAATTCATTTTATATTATTCGAATAGTTGTAATAGCTTGAATATTATATATTTGATTGATTAATCATCTAATTTTTGCCAAATAATTTTCTTTTCAAAAATATTTTAGAATTTGGACTCAATTTTAAAAAAAAGATATCAATTGTTTATTTATCTATAAATTTATTTCTATAATTTTAAACAAAACTGTAACAATTTTAAGTAAACAATTTGACAACCAAGGAAAGAAAAAGATGCATTCTAGATGCTTCACATACTCTAGAGAATCTTTTCCGGTTAGCCAGACGGCAAAAAGCCTTAAATCACTCATTAATCTTCCACATAAGATATGTTTTGCATTAGTACTGTACTTAACACGAATGTAAGACTTGTGCTGTACTAAATGCTCTTTCGTACTATTTTCTCTAAAATTGTGGAAATTTATTGAACAAATGAGACGAGTGATTCCATACCATTCCATCACTATGAACTTTCAGTACTTAAGAAATAGTTAAAAAGTTTAACTGATTTTGTGAAAAGGAAGAATACCGCATTACTTTGGATAGAAAACCATGCAAAAGAACACAAATTTAAATTTCTATAATTAAAATTCAATTATAAGAAAATGTGTTTTGTTTTCTCTCTGAGGCAGTGTTTCCCAAAGTGTGGTACGCGTACCCTCAGGGGTACGGGAACAGTTTATCGGGGGTACACGTTCTTATGCGAAATATCTTACAACCAACGAAAATTTCAAAAACTTATATTTAAAAGCAAAGCTAGCCATGGAAATTTACGATTACATATTTTTCTATTGGCAATTTTTTTCAGAGTTAACAGTTTATAATTAGGGGTGTCAGCAGCCAGTTGTGATTTTTAACTTTTGTGCAATTATTTTTACAGTAAAAAACACATTCATTCTTTTACTTGTGGTATTCAGCGTAACGAAAAATTTAGAAAGGGTACACCAAAGTCATAAGTTTGAAAAACACTGCCCTAAGGTAACGGAATAACATGTAAAATACTTTCAAAACTTACCTTTCAAGTTGAACAAATATACACACATGAACATTTTATAAAAAAAAAATTTATTTTCCATTTCGAATTAAACTGTTTAATAAAAATAGTCAAATTAGTCTTATTTCTTCTAAAATATAAAATATGCGTATTGCAGTGTAAATTGAAGAAGATCACTTTTGTGATAATTGATTATTTCTGATACATAATTAATGCGAGACCCCTTACAAGTACTACTCCACATTTACTGTTGTTGCTCTTTGATTTCATACCATAGCATTGTTCCGACTGTTAAACTAGTTCCTGTAAAAATAATATTACTCTCGGTATCGCAAGAAAGGAAAAAAAAATTCTATATAGCGAGTTTTTGAGCTAACAAGATCAGAGCTAAATATATTCTAAAAAGTAGAAAAATATATTCTGAAATATGACTCTAAAAAGTTGAGTCATGATACATAAGAATAACTGCTATTAAATATGCATGCATTGATAGTTAACTGTAAGTTTAAATGCAACAATGATAGTTGTATTTTGAAAAGTAAGACAGAAATAATTATGCGTTATATAGAAAGGGATTAGTGTACAATAATTTTACATTGTGATTTTGTCGAAAAAATTCAATTTCCATTTCGAAAAAAATTCGACTTAACAAGATTTTGAGAAGAAACTCTTCGACATAGGAATTCAAATTAAATTAGATTATTATATAATGTCAAGGGGGGAAATATTTTTTTGACATAAGAAGGTTTTCGAGATATCACTGTTTTGACAATAAAAAATAATACAAAGAATAATTTATTACGTACTTAAGATTTTTATAATAAAGATACATTAGTTCTTTAAGGAAAACTACTTTCATTCAATCAAAAATAACATATTAAATCATAATTAATTGAAAAGCTATGAAACTTTGCTTTGTTGAGGGTCAATACAATGCACTTAAAATAATAAATTCGTTTATAACAACGCAAATCGGTGTTTCACGAACTCTGTCTTGTGTTCGATAAAAAAGTAAAATAGAATCGTGTTACCATTAATGCGGGTAGATTGCTTAACCATTGAATCACATTTTTTATTGCATTAACCTTATTTAAACTGACATTCCCTTTCACCTCTGCGGACAATGGAAATACGTCACGCTTGTTTGGATATAGAAAATCTAGAAATTATCGAAAGTGCAACAATAACAGACAAAAAACTTGATATCATACTTTTCTGAAAGTTCTTTTTTTTTCTAATACAGAAATAGAGAGAAAAAGAATATTTTAGGCTATTTATCGTTTTGTAAGTAAATAGAGAAAAGTAGGTCAGTAGCAGTAAATTAAAAAACACAGATAGAAGGTTAGCTTCTCTAAAAATGCATTTCTTTTTAATTTTTAAGTAGTTTTTAGCTTTTTGAGCCTCTTTTTTTAATTTTTAAGAGTTCGATTTTATTCACAATAACAACAACCGATAAATTTGAAATAAAAAAGAAGAAGAAAAAGAAATAGACAAAAAGAAAAATATACGCATAAATTTATTTAAAATAATTTATAAATTTACTTAAAATAATTTATCTTTAATAAAATAATTTACTTCAAATAAATAAGCTGGTTTAGCATAAATAAATTTAGCGTTTTTCTTTTCTTTTTTCTTTTTTTAAATATTAATTTTGGCATTTTTTTCGTATTTTTCGAAGTTTATTTTTATATATTCAAAACCACTACAATGACATTTTTGACAGCAGTATATTATACTTCTATAAAGCAGATAATATCATATAAAAATAATAATATCATAATTCTATAATTTCTCTAAGTCGAAAGTTGAGTAACGGGTAAAAATCTTGAAAACATTTTGCCTACAGTTAACAATGGAGATACAATAAACCTAATTCAATATAAAATAATGCAGAAGAGATAGAAAATCAAAGTTCCGTTTTATATTTCCAATTTACACAGCATTATTTTTATTTTTATTAGTATTATTATCTCTTTTATTTGGATTCTAAGCAGTTTTTGTAGTATTATTTTCATTTCTTTCCAAAGCAGAATGTTCAGCTGTATAATTTTCCAAAAAAGATTAAGAAACAGACAAGCACTACAGAAGTGCCAATTTGCTCCGCTTTGTAAAAAAGTATTTTCTAGTGGTAACGAAATGTAAATTATTTTTAGTTCAGTGTTTTTCATTTTGAGCAATTTTTCCACCACTACAATTTAAAAATTCAAAATATCACATGAAATGCAACTTTATTGTAGTTATCACGTGATAAATTTTTTTTTAAAGTGGGCATCGTTATCTTTATTCTACATCTTTCACTATTTAATTATCTTTATTCAACATGTTCCATTATTTAGTTATCTTTATTCTACATGTTTCACTATTTAATCATCTTTATTCTACATATTTCACTGTTTAATTATCTTTATTCTACATGTTTCACTATTTAATTACCTTTATTCTACATGTTTTACTATTTAATTATCTTTATTCTACATGTTTTACTATTTAATTATCTTTATTCTACATGTTTCACTGTTTAATTTATTAAAAATTTTGCAGAAAGCGGAGCAGTTGGTAACCCTGACACTATACTCATATCATTATTGTAAAAATGAAAAAAAAAAGATTTATAAATAGACATTACACTTAACCTACAGCGGTTGGACAAGATAATGGAAACACTTCTATTCTAACACATTTTCTGATCTTTCTAAAAAAAATATAAGAGAATCATTTTATAAATTTAAAAGAGTTTAGTAGAGTAAACCAATCAGTGAAGGAACACTACCCAGTGTAGGAACATTTCATATATATTGATTAAAAATAAGAATTTGAAAGTTTTTCTTTAGATTTATTGGCTTACTGCCAAACAATAGGAAGTCATCTAGCAATGTTTTGGATTACCTGGTCAAATAGACTTCTCTGGAAAAATTTTTGAATTTGTTATTATCTCTGTAACACCTTCTTTCTTTGAAAAAATTATAAGGTGCGTGTTTGTATTTATATGTTCGAAGTGGAATTAATTGTCTGTAATAGTTTTATTTTTCTCACTGTGAAAAAGAGAATTCAAAATATAGTTATTGAAGTTACGTTTTATTCTTTTTAAAGCATCATAGCATAATAAAGTACTGAGATAAGGGGGTGTTTATTCACTGGATCACCAAACGATGAAAAACCAGTGAAGGAACAAGTGTTCCTTTACTGGGTTTTTTTCTAAGTTAATGAAAATAAAAGATGAACTTTAATTTTCTTGTACCTTTAGTGATGTTCCGCATCAAAAGTATGTTAAAAATACGATAAACAACTTCTAATCAGTGAGGGAACAGGCATATTCCTTTACTGGGCATAGGTTACCCAGTGAATGAACAGTATGTGTTAATATGTTGACACTTTAATTTTCAATTCATGATTACAAAAAAAAGGTTAACATTTTCCAAGTATTATATGTTACAATTTCAAGAATCGGCTAGCTTTTAAATATTTGCATGGCTTATAAATTCATATAGAGCATTAAAAAATAATCAAAATTAAGTGTTCCTTTACTGGGTGTTCCTTCACTGGTAAGAGCTGTTCCTTCACTTGGTCTTCTTACTACTTGTTATTTGAACCTCCAAATCTTTAAAACAATATTATGTAAGTTCTCTACGATTTTTTTACATAATTTGCAATTAGTAACAAATATGTTGACACTGTCATTTAACTAAAATTGCGAATTTTGAAATTAATACTAAATTTTAAACGGCAAGCGAAGCTTAAATGTTCCTTCACTGGTTAGTTCACCCTATATGTGATTTCTCATAGTGATCAACAAAGTTTAAAGTTTTTAGAGGTTCAAGAGACCGACAATAAATTACTTTGCGAAAGAAGCTTTTTTGAACACCCTATGCCAAAAAAAGTAGCAATAAATTTGTAACAATTATTTTGGTCATTATATAGAATAATTGAACAAAATTTCCTAAATTTAGCTTAGATATTTATGCAGAAAGGGCCATTTTTAAAAGTAAAGCTTAATTTCTCTGTCTTACGTTTTTTTTTATATAACTTTAAAAATATTCTATAAAATTAAACAAAATCTTTGGAGCATGCTGCGCATGCGCGGGGAAAATTAAAAAAAAAAAAAGAAGAAAAAAAAATTCTTTCTTTTGTAGTGAACCGTATTTGGCAGCTGGTAAAAAAATTCCGATTTGAATATCTTAAAAATTAAAGAAGTCTTCAGCCATTTTAAGAAGTTTTCGCACTTTTTTTTTTTTTTTTTTAAGTTTAAAATGATAACGGATTTTCCACAAATTTTACTTTTTACTATTAAACAAGATTTATTAAAAATGATACTTGTGTTATTGGTGATACTCCCTCATAAAAGAATGTTTTCTTCTGCACATTTTCTTTCCGTATATAATTATATTTTGGTGTATGAACGTTTATTGTAAGGTAATTATCATTTGTTATTTAATTTTGTGTTATGATACAAAATAATATTTCTGGAAAGAACTACATAGAAAAATTCTTGGAACTCTTTTAATTTTAAAGACATTCAAATCGAACTTTTTTCATTAGTTTCCAAATACGATCCACTTTTAAATTATGAAGAAAAAAAATTATTTAACATTTTTCCCCTCATGCGCAGTACAAAAAAAACTACTTTTATTGCTTACATATTGCACAGTTTTCAACGAAATATATTTCAAATCTGAAAGCAAAAATTTTGTAATTAATCTTAAACTGCTCTAAAAATTTTGTTTGATTTTATTGAATAGTTTTAAAGTTATAGGAAGAAAACTTTACGAATATACTTATTGCATATAATAACAATAACAAAAGTAATTGTTACCAGTTAAAAATTTATTGCTACATTTTTTTGGCATAGGGTGCTTAAAAACATTATTTTCCGCTTGTAATTTATTGTCGGTCCCTCAAATCTCTAAAAAGCTTTAAACTTCAGTGATTAGTATGAGAAATCGCAAGATTTAAACACTTCTGAAGTTATGGAATGATTCTTTAAGTATTTTTTGAAAGATATGAAAAAATGTATGAGCATGGAAGTGTTTCCATTATTTTATCTATTTATTGTAAAACTGAAATAAAATCAAAGTTCAATTTTATTTTTTTTACTTATACAAATTTCTTTTCTCTTTTAGTGTTCATTTTTTATTAAAGCAGAATGTTCAGCTGCATGATTTTCCATAAGCGGTAAAAAAAAAAAAAAAATTAAAAAAATACAAACTTTTTTTTGAAAGTTAGGCATTATATTAAAGAATTTTCACGGAGAAAAATTGAAAAGAAACTTTAAAATGCAATAAATGCAAAACTAATTTGATCTATCGTACTCGTAATCCTACTGCCACAATAATTCTCGTTAAACTAAACTAAATAAATAAAACTTCAACTTTGACAAAACATAACATAAAACGAAAAATAACCCAGAAAACTTCAGTCCGCATAAAACACATGTCACATCAGAATCTTTCTTAGACATTTTTTTTAAAATAAAGAAACGTTTTTATTATATTTTTCCATCGAATAATTTTTGTTCAATAACATCGAGAGTTAAAAAATTTTTTTATAACAACCGAGACGACGGCAAAACCGCTAACTTAAGTTATTTTGGCAAGTAGCAAGTTATAAGACTTAGCAATAATTGCGTGCACTTTTCTAACAGTTAGGGAATGGATATGAGTTCTAACTTGTTTCCTGGCATAAACAATTGATATATGGTGTTAAAATATATTTTAAATAGCTTTCTACTTCAAGAAAAATTGAATAACATGGTGGACAATGTTACCCTAACAACCGGGGAAATTTCGCCCACTCAAAAGATTTAAAACTGCTCTTGAGGTCTACTTTTTGGGAATATCTTTTACGGAGTTAAATGATATATAAAAAATGTATCTATATAAAAAATGTATTAAGTTTTCATTTTTATCAACATATTTTTATTGTTTTTATTTTTGCCATTTTTATTTTTATCATTTTTATTTTTGTTATTTTTAATTTTATTATTATTATTTTAATAAATTACATTTTAAAAGCACTCATATATTTATCAAACTGTTAGATTCTAGTCGTAGAAAAAATAATTACAAAAGAAAAAAAATTATTTAAAAAAAATTGCGAAAAAAGAACATTTTTTTTTTTTTTTTTTTACAAAAAAAGCATTAATAGTCTAAAAAAGAAAGAATGTTTTTTTCCCTCTAAATAAAAATTGTTTTTTATTTCAACATTTTAAACTCTAGTGCAGTGGTACCCAATTTTTTTCGGCCAATGAATCCTAAATAATTAACTTTCTTCTGGCGGCACCCCGATATTATAAATAAAGTTTATTACGATATTTGTGAATGCTATAAATTATAAAAGACTATTCTTAAAATATTCCATTAATGGAATGAAGATCTTTCATTGCATTAATAATCTTAAATTAGGTTTTATGTCCGGCTGTTAAATTTGAAGTCCGCGAGTAAAATCTTGTAAAGTCTTGTTATGAATTTATTTTTAGTGTATATAGGGTAAAGCAACCAGTGAAGGAACACTACCTAGTGAAGGAACATTTCATATATATTCATTAAAAATAAGAATTTGAAAGTTTTTCTTTAGATTGATTGGTAACAATAGCTTACTGCCAAACAATAGGAAGTCATCTAGCAATATTTTGGATTACCTGGTCAAATAGATTTCTCTGAAAAAATTTTTGAATTTGTTATTATCTCTGCAACACCTTGTTTCGTTGAAAAAATTATAAGGTGAGTGTTTGTACTTATATGTTTGAAGTGAAATTAATTGCATGTAGTAGTCTTATTTTTCTCACTGTGAAAAAGAGAATTCAAAATATAGTTATTGAAGTTACGTTTTATTTTTTTTAAAGCACCATAGCATAATCAAGTACTGAGATAAGGGGGTGTTTATTCACTGGATCACCAAACGATGAAAAACCAGTGAAGGAACAAGTGTTCCTTTACTGGGTTTTTCTCCCAGTTAATGAAAATAAAAGAAATTTTTTAATTTTCTTGTACTTTTAGTCATATTATACATCAAAATTCTGTTTAAAAGACAAAAAACAACTTTCAACCAGTGAAGGAACAGGCATGTTCCTTCACTGGATCACCAAACGATGAAAAACCAGTGAAGGAACAAATGTTTCTTTACTGGGTTCATTTCTCAGTTAATGAAAATAAAAGAAATTTCGTAATTTTCTTGTACTTTTAGTCATATTATACATCAAAATTCTGTTTAAAAGACAAAAACCAGCTTCTAACCAGTGAAGAAACAGGCATATTCCTACAGTGGGAATACTTCCAGTGAATGAACAGTAATGTGTGATATATGATTTTACATGACTCTAGGATAAGTAATTCTGCTATATAGAGGACAACCGAAATTTTGTTAAAAATTGTATGAATAATTCCTGAAATAATTTCAGTTCAAAATGTTAATTTAATAGCTTAATTTATGAAAAAATTATAATTTATATTTATTAACGGGGTGTGTAGTTACATCAAATGTTAGGCAACTTAATAAACTATGTTTATAAATCGAAAACTAATTAAATATAATCATAAAAATAGAACATTTTTTCGCTGGCTTTTGCACCAAGAACTCCTAATAAGCTATCATTATAGGATAGCAACGTGATTATATAATTTATAGAAACTACTTTACAATGTTAGAATTTAGAAGTAAGTTCCTCAACAAAAAACAAAGTTAAACAGAAACGATACTCAATTTCTTCAGAAGCTTGAGAGGGAAATCCCTCAAGATATGTTGTAAATTTTTAACACAGCATTGACGGAAGAGTATAATATCGAAAATGTCCAAGAGCCTGTACTTTTTCCAATATGGAAGAAGCACGTATTAAAAGAAGACCACTTGCTAAAGTCAAACTTAGGAACTGAAGCTAGTATTGATAATGAATGCATATTAGATATCGAATTTGAAATGAGTCCTCATGCTGATTCTCTTAGTTGAAAAAAGAAATGATTCTGTAAGTAAAATCAGTACTTCTAAAGATCCTCTAGATATAAGTCAACAAGAGATGGATTTGCCTCAAACTTCAAGACACCTTTCCCCCGTCTATTTTCGAGAAAGGCATTCTAGAAATGTTGCTGAAAAATCAGAAGAAGTTTGGAAGAGCCATTTACATTGGCCAAATATTGATGATAAAAAGAAAGGTCAAATAAGAAGAAAAGCGAATAAATTACCTTTTGCACTAACTTCAGAGAAATGGCAAAAATTTCAAGAGGCTGAAAGATCTAAAAAACATTAAAACAAGAGAACATGGAAAAGAAAAAGAAAGAAAAAATACTTAAAAAAGAAAAAAAGCTTCAAGAAATAAGAGGAAAAAGAGTAAACAAAAAGGTGATAAAATAATAATGATAATAAACAGCATCGGATGACACAATGATTTAGATTTGACTGTCAAATTATAAGAAAGAACGATTTTTTTAAATTTATTTTGTATTTAACATCACTTTAATTTCTAGTTCATGATTACAGAAAAAAGTTAGCATTTTACAAGTACTTGTATCTCATAATTTCACAAATAGTCTTGTTTTTAGTCGGACCTCTATTTAACAAAATCACTTAATACCAATAATAAGCTCGTTATATGGAAAATTCGTTAAATAGAAAATCACCTCTTAAAATACTTAAACAACACAAAACAGGTTTTAAATTCTTAAACACTAGACATAATTAAAATAGCAATTGATACACTTTTATCTTGTAAACTAGTATCTACTATTTATCATATAAATCTCAACCATAAAAGAAATCTGCATGGAAGGCAAGAATAGAGCAAAACATTATCCAGTGTTACACTATCATGCTATATACATTTTCAACTAAAAAAAGTCTAAATTTATGTATAAAAATATAGTTGCATTTATTATAAAAGTAATTTTAAACATACGTTACCACTTGCGTTAAGTTAAATTGCTACGGATGAAATCCGATAATTTGAAGTGAGTTTTTCGTTTGAAGTGCAAACAAAAAGGGAAAGGGAATTTACTGATTTCTCTAAGATAATTTTTAGACAAAACAGTAATACATTTCATAAAGCAGTGGCTTCGAAAATTAATTTAATGTCATTTCCCCCATAAATTGCTTTAACAAGTTTAAAATGTTAAGAAATATTTTGGAAAATAGGGAAATTGGATCTCAATGAAAAGTTCGTTAAATAGAAAATTCACTTCGCTATATGGAAGTTATTTTACAAAAAAATTTCCAAAATGCTCTTGGTTCCTCGAAAAAATTCGTAAAATAGGGAAATTCGTAGAATGGAAGTTTGTTAAATAGATGTCCGACTGTATTTGTATGGCTAAAAAATTCATAAAGAGCATTAAAAAATAACCAAAATTAAGTGTTCCTTCACTGGGCAATTTTGTGCTCCTTCACTGGTAAGAGCTGTTCCTTCACTGGGTCTTCTTACTACTTGTTATTTGAACCTCCAAAACTTTAAAACAATATTATGTAAGTTCTCTGCAATTTTTTTGCATAATTTGCAATTAGTAACAAATATGTTGACACTGTCATTTAACTGAAATTACGAATTTTGAAATTAATATGATTTTTTAAAAGGCAAGCGAAGCTTAAGTGTTCCTTCACTGGTTAGTTTACCCTACATAAGCTGAAATGACACATGATGAATAAGATGAAATAAGCCGAATTGCGATTTACTTTAAAATGAAAACTTTAAAAACTGCTATACATGGAAACAGTTTTTCCATATTAAAGAATTTTGTTATTTTATTTTGATTTGAAAAGCGAGACAGGAAACACTAATACAATACTTCTTAAATTCTTGTTCTTTTCATACTTTGTTCAATATTAGAAATATTATATTTTCCTTCGAAAAAAAAGGCCATTTCCTTTTCACTAGCATTTTACTTGAAATAATTTCATAAAACTAAACGGAAGATTAAATAAATTATGAAATATAGGTTGGATCTGAATATAATCAGAGATTTCAAAACTCATCACTGGTTATATAAAGTACTAACTCACGGAACCTTAGAGTTCCGTGGAACGAAAGATTAAATAAATTATGAAATATAGGTTGGATCTGAATATAATCAGAGATTTCAAAACTCATCACTGGTTATATAAAGTACTAACTCACGGAACCTTAGAGTTCCGTGGAACGAAAGATTAAATAAATTATGAAATATAGGTTGGATCTGAATATAATCAGAGATTTCAAAACTCATCACTGATTATATAAAGTACTAACTCACGGAACCTTAGAGTTCCGTGGAACGAAAGATTAAATAAATTATGAATTATAGGTTGGATCTGAATATAATCAGAGATTTCAAAACTCATCACTGGTTATATAAAGTACTAACTTACGGAACCTTAGAGTTCCATGGAACGAAAGAGTAAATAAATTATGAATTATAGGTTGGATCTGAATATAATCAGAGATTTCAAAACTCATCACTGATTATATAAAGTACTAACTCACGGAACCTTAGAGTTCCGTGGAACGAAAGATTAAATAAATTATGAATTATAGGTTGGATCTGAATATAATCAGAGATTTCAAAACTCATCACTGGTTATATAAAGTACTAACTTACGGAACCTTAGAGTTCCATGGAACGAAAGAGTAAATAAATTATGAATTATAGGTTGGATCTGAATATAATCAGAGATTTCAAAACTCATCACTGATTATATAAAGTACTAACTCACGGAACCTTAGAGTTCCGTGGAACGAAAGATTAAATAAATTATGAATTATAGGTTGGATCTGAATATAATCAGAGATTTCAAAACTCATCACTGGTTATATAAAGTACTAACTTACGGAACCTTAGAGTTCCATGGAACGAAAGAGTAAATAAATTATGAATTATAGGTTGGATCTAAATATAATCAGAGATTTCAAAACTCATTACTGGTTTCATAAAGTACTAACTCTCGGAACCCCTTTAACTCTTCCACGGAACTCTAGAGGGTACTTCTGCTCTAGCGTCACTTAAAAAGCACGCTTCCGCACTTTCTGTCAAAATGACAGAACTCGAAATTTTTCTTCATCAGAAAAAGAGAAAGTACATTACAAAAACTAATTCGTTGCTTATTAGTTATTTCTTATCTTGGTCAGCTTTCCTTCCGGTCAACGCATGAGTGATATTATCTATTCGTTCGAATTTGTCGAATGCTGACTGCACCGGTCAGTCAGACATTAGAACAATGGCCACGATGATATCGAATACCAGATGTAATCTTTTGAAAATAACTGAAAGAAACCGGCAAGAAAAAGAAAGCATTTCAGAGATATCTCAAATCGCAAAACATTTGACACAAAACTAGCTCTTATATGTTGTTTTTATTTTATTTGAACTGACCCCAAGATATAATCTTATTTTACTGCTATCAGAAATAAAATTATATTAATAAAGCTGTCAGGTCAATTTCGTTATTTTCCAAAATTTTTTACTGTAACCATGAAATAATTTCTGAAGAAAATTTTACTATTTTTAACATAGAAAGTATGAAGTAAAACGTCAAAAAAATTTAATTTTTATTAAGCTTTTTAATCTTTATACCACCAAAAGGTTACGCGAATACCACTTTTTATCAGGAACTATTTGACCGATTTTGTTCATATTTTGCCTTTCAAGATATACAATTACCTTCTTTAAAATAATGTTAAAATTTGGAAATCTTACATTTCAAATTTTTTCGAATATTATTTAAAAATCATAAATTATTGTCTAAAAGCATTTTTGCATGGAAATATCTTTAGATAAACGAATTTTATATTTATGTGCAAAAATTCAATTCACTTAAAAAAAGTTCTCGAGATACGGCGAAATATTCAGAAAAGTAAAATTAACATTAAGGAGTCCAAACTTTCAACCGCTTTTTTAACCTAACTATTATCACCATATATCCGAAATTGCAACTACACCCTATATTTTAGAGGCCAGAAATCCAAATGCTTCGAAAAAAAGATATGTTTATTCAGAGAAAGTATGTTTTTGTGTCTGATTTTATAACTTTTAAACATCATCTGCACTAACTAATAATTTTATTCTATTTTCTAACCGTCGTTGAACAGGCGACTTAATTTTGGGTTTACGACTACTAATGTTGAACTCCGTAGCCTTGTAATTTTTAATCCAATCCAGAAGACAAGAGATTTCCTGGATCAAGTATTAGGAGAAATTTATCTTCTTGGAAAACTTTTTGATGGAACTAACCAGCATTTGCGTTACATGGAGAAGAAAAACACGCAAACCTTCCACGGTTAGCCTAACGGTAAGGGAACTCAAACCCATGATCCGTCTACCACTGAATATATATTAAGTGTGCACTGTGGTCGGTGCGAGCCAAGAACCGAATTCGTATCAATCAGCCATCACTGGTTCACCTCATTGGAAGGCGAACGATCTATACCAGGAGTTTCCAACTGGCGGCCCGGGGGCCGCACCCGGCCGCGAACTGAAATTAACTAAGTTGTCATTTTTTTTGCGGAAAATTTTCGTAAAGAATATACATGGGTTTAAAATACTTTTCTCGTTAATAAAAGCCTAATTTCCTCGTTTCTGTGAAATTTAACATATCAACGGTGCAAAAAAAAATTATTTCTCAGGTTTTGCATCCAAGAAAATATTTTTTCAAATACAAAAATAATCGCGTATGTTGCTCTTTTTAATTTCATTTTTTTTGTATTTTGTGAATATATTTTAGCATGTGCGTATCAGAAATGTTCTCGAAGAAATTCTCCGATTTAACTTTTTGAAACCACTCATTTCGGACGAAAATATTTACGCACACATTTGTAAATTTTAAATGTAAATATCTATTCTCTGGTGGTTGCAGCAGACAAACCTCAATTTTCTCATTGAATATTTTGTGTGCTACTATGTAACTTTTAATACCAACCTTTTTAAAGTTTTATATCCTAACAATTTGATATCTGTTGTACATTAATTGTTTAATACATAGGTGCACATTAAAGTTAATGTAGCCCGAATTTTTATTATTTATTTAATATTTTTAGAAATATTATTCATAACAATTAAATATTTTTAAAAATCTACTTCTTATTTTAATTTGTGATTCAATACTTTTGTTTTGTAGAACTTGGTAAAAATCTGACAGTAATATTTAATGTCCCTTCAAACGTAAAGGAGTCCTACATAAAATTTTGATAAAGTTGCGGCCCGCCATTTGATTTGTGTTTTTAATTGTGGCCCCCTGCCTCATGTAAGTTGGAAACCCCTGATCTATACCCTGAGTCACCGCTATTCAATTATCATATTTGAGGACACCCCCTTTGAACAATTGGGCTTAGTCCTGTAGAACGTGAAAATCCGATCATTAGATCAGAAAATATTCCGGATGTTTTGCACTATACAAGGAATGAAATTTATTGGCTGACTCGAAAAGTAGACTTTAAATATACTAACTATTAATGTATTAAAAGTCTACTTTCTAAAATACTATTCTAGTATTTTAGAAAGTAGATACTAATAAATACTATAATGCTAATAAATAATAATAATGCTAATGAATGCATTAATCTACCCTCAATTTAATTTCTATAAGAATAAAGTTGCGAATTCTTACAAAAACGTGTTTTCTCTGAATAAATATATTTTTTATATATTTATTTATTTTTTGGTAGATACGGATTTTTGACTCTCGAAATACGGTGTGTGTCTGGGAATCTTGAAAATATAGTTTCAGTAGATTGGCTTGGATAGCGGTAACTGAAACGGAACCATCATGTTTTTTTTTTCTATTTCTTTAATTATTATTTCTTTTTTGCGCATTTCAAAATTGTATAGAGATTTTTAATTATTTAATCTACTAATAATCGAAAACATTACAAACTGTAAAGTATGTATAAAAAAGTAACGTTTTTTTTTTTAAATTCTTTTTTATTAATATAATCATGTTTTCTAACACTGGTAATTTCAAAGAAATCTCTTAAGACTTTTATCTCAAATCTCACAAGATTCGAATTATTCCAAAATTTGACTTAAGTAATCATTTTTCATATAAATTGAGCAGCACTCTAAAAGTAAAATATAAATCTAGACTTCTATATATTCTGTTCTAAAATCATTGATGCATTTTTAACTACTGCGTCAGGATAAAGCTGTGTTTTATTATTTATTCAACAGTTAGCTTTAAAATTAGATTTTATTCACACTTTTCTTTTCAATAAATTTGCACGATGAGATACAGTGCATGGATTTTCTCCATTTTTATTTATTTATTTTGTAATACAGTGATGGACCCAGGAAAGGGTGTAAGGGGGACACTTATCCATCTCAAATTCAAAAAAATAATAATAATAAAATACTTTAAAAGTCTGAATTCCCTCTATCGTATCGTTCATTAACATTGCACTAAACTTCGCCAAAGAATTGTGTTTATTTTATATCAATCTAAAAAAATATGGTACAATTTTTAAAAATTAAATTTAAAAATAAAAACTCGATAGAAAAGAACAATTGAAGATAACAAATAAAGATAACGAACTGTTTTAATTAACGAATTGTTTGTGTGAACATTTTTGTTCATGCAAAGGCCAAAAATGTAGCTACTATTTAAAAATTCTTCCAAGAAGAATTATCAGCATCTATGTATTTTAACATGAGACTCTTAAAAAACCATATTTGCCATATTTAATATTTTTAACCCACTTCAATGGAGGAAAATTTCTAGATGTACAGCAATCAAGGCCGTAGCCAGGTTATTTTTTCGGGGGGGGGGGGATATGGTAAGAAACAAGGACAGTTTCAGACATGCAAAGTAGGGGAAAACATTGTAACAAATATTGTTTATTCTGTTGTTTGCCAAAGTTAAACTAGTAATTAAAAAAATGTACATAATAATTATTTTTCAATTAATATTACATAATAGTTATAATCAATTTGTAAACAAAGTTTACAAAGACATGCGGCGGGGATTTGAAGAAAATTTTTCGATTACTTTTTTAGGACAAACCGGAATATCCCGAAATATGCTTAATAAATTAGCCCTGTTAGCCTTTCTTCTTTAGTAGCATTTCTTGTTGCTGTTTTTACGCATTTAAGAGCAGAAAAAGTTCTTTATGCAGTTGCTGTGGTGATTGACAACGTAGCCAATATTGATAACAAGCAATAAATGTAATGGCCGAAGAAAAGATGAGCCACAAGTCCAAGTGAAGATGATGCACTAGCGAAGGTGGTGTAGTGGAAAAAGGTCTGATTCGACAGTTTTTGTTTCTCTTTTTACCGAGAGGCTCAAAGAAAGACTAAAATTTTAAATCCCAGAATTTCGGGGGGGGGGTTTGTCCCGACGCCCCCCCCCCTGGCTACGGACCTGACTGCGAAATAAAATCCTAGATACCCCTCTAATATTTTCCATTGGTTTAATTTGGAATAGGGAATCGACCCTATACAGTTTCACTTAAAGTTTAAAAATATCTTTCTTAATAAATATAACACTAATATCTATGTTGTCACAGAACAGATTAACTTTCCTTTCTCGCCTTTTTAATGATTAACAGAAAGAAACTGAGCTGTGAAAAAAGTAAAAGTAACAAAAGCAATAAACTGAACAATTTTTTTTCCTTCAAATTCCTACTATTAGTTCAGACTCTCCCTATACATATATTTATATTTCGTGTTCAAATTTTCAGTCGTTAATGAAATACAGTACAGTACCCGTTATCCGGAAATCAGAAAACCGGAAGACCAAAAAACCGGAACAAAATTCGATAAATTTTCCCGCCATTTTAAAAAAAAAAAATTTTTTCCTCATAAGATTTTAGGATTTTTCTTTCTTTTTTAAAAGATGTTTACCTTACCATCATTTTGGAAATAATCATTAATGTATTACTTCATCGTTTTTTCTTCTTTTTAAGATTATTTCCAAATATTATTTTTTTTTTAGTTGGATTTAACAATAAAAAAACGGCTTTTTGTAGCGATTCAGAAAACCGGAAAAATCAGTTATCCGGAATAGCGATGATCCCGATCGTTCCGGATAATCGGTTCCCTACTGTAATTTTTATTGGTCTACTCAAGTTCAAATACATTTTTTTTTGAACTTGTAGTGAATGACACTTGACGTTAATTCAGTTGTTTCAAATATTAGTTCATTAATCAAATTTAATTAATTAATTTTAGTTTTATATGGGAGAAAAATGTTCAATTATTTAATAAAAAAGTAACTAAATTAAAAGTTTTCTTTGTTGAACTAAGTGAGAATTGATTTTAAAAAATTTTTTTTAAATATTATTTTTTTTTTTTGCTAACTATATTTACCAGGAAAAGGAAGAGGTGTTTTATCAAAAAGCTAAACAGAATCAACAAAACAAAAAAAACAAAAAAATTTAATACTAATGTTGAATACCATCGATTCAGTCGAAAGTTTTGTTTTAACCACGAACCTATTTGGTTTAACTATGCTTATTTTCATTCATTAACCTTTTTCTTTGGTTTTCATACGTTTTACGAATGAATTCAAGATAGAAAAAAAGAAAAGAAACTGTTCTTTCTTCAAATTTGAATTATTTATAAGGGAAAATTACTGTAGTATTTGTTAAACAAAATGTCATTTCTAAGCACCACTAAAATATAAATCGTTATAAACATGAATTGACATGATTTTAAAAAGAAAACCATCATCCGTACAAAGCTGATTAAAATGTATTGGTATTTAATGAGCGAGCGAAGCAGGTTGAAAAAGAACTATGAAAGCAGTTCCGAGGGTTGGCGAGCTCAGCGAGTAGGGAAGAGACATCTCAGTATCAGTTAAGACAATAATAAAGCAATCATCTGTATGTAAATAAAGTTAAGAAATAATAAAACCTAATTATTAATATGAAAAAAGCAGATAAAAAATCAATTAGTTATGCTGAAAATTAAAGGATAGTCTTTAACTCAACTTAAACTGAACAATGGATATATTTTGAATTTCTTTTGCAATAAATTAAATAAGTAATATCGCAAGTCTAGTTTTTAATCATCTTCTTTTCATTCATTTTAAATTCAGCGCATAATTAATTTTAATTTCGCAAAAATTTTCATCCAACCTTGGAAGATGCTTTCTCAATAGAACATTGCAAAGAGGGTAGTTAAAAGAAGAAGTATTTTGAGTGGCAGGCGTTTAACATCTAATGAATACAAAAAGATTCGCTGTTTAATTAGAAATTAGAATAAAAAGACATTCTTTTCATAATCATCGCTTCCTTCAGCGACTACTCCAAAGCTCAGGTAATTTGTTTCTTTTATTTCCAAGTGCTGTCCATTACCATTAAAACAAAACCATTTTGAGATGGAACCAGTAACAAAACGTTCCTAACACGATTCGAACAAAAGCAATTCCTCAATGACTCTAAGGAGTAATGGAGAGGCAGGCGTCCTAAATTTTGAGTTTGTCTTCATTATTTACTTTTTTTTTTCTTCATTCTTTACGATAACAATTCTTAAAGCAAAGATCAGCCCCACCCAATTAACCTTCAAGAAAGTAAAAGAATTAGAAAAAAAAAAAGAGAACGGAAAATCTTGTGTGTTAGTGAAAGTAGTGCAATATGTTAAATGAATTTTTAACAATGTATTTTCAAGTACGAGAATTTCTTAACCCCGATTGTTTCGAAGATAAGGACAAAGATACAACCACCCCTATAAAAGCATCGGAATGAAAACGATTTCCGCAAACTTTTCTCGTTGTTACATCTGAACCGTTTGGAACCAAGGAAACACCATGCAGTCAATGGTAAAGATTTAACATTCTATCATCCCGTATTGTGATTTGATGAGTGCTAGCGCGCTATGAATTTTAAAACATTAAATAACTTCTTTTGTGTACTTTTAATTTTATAGATAAATTGTAAAATTTGATTTAAATGGAAATTGAATTCTCTGTTATATCTGACATGTTTAATTCCAACCGAACATAATGCAGTCAGTGGTAAAGATTTAGCATTCTATCCCATATTATGCTTTGATGAGTGCTAGAACGCTATGAATTTTAAAATGTTAAATAACTTTTTGTATTTTTAATTTTTAAGTTAAACTGTAAAATTTGATTTCAATGGTAATTAAATTTTTTATTTTATCTGACACGTTTAGTTCCAACCGAAAAGAATGCAATTTGTGGTAAAGATTTAATATTTTAACGCATAATAATTTTACTGTGTTTTAATAAATGTTAGTGTAATATAAATTTTACAATAATTTTATATGTTTAGTTTTAACATTAAGCTTCAGATTTTAATTTAAATAGAAAATGAATTCTCTATTTTATCTGATACGTTTAATTTCAACCGGAAATAATGCTGTCTGTGGTAAAGATTTAACAATCTATCCTATATTAGTTAAATTATGTTTTGATGAGTGCTAGAACGCTATGAATTTTAAAATGTTAAATAACTTTTCGTATTTTTAATTTTTAAGTTAAACTGTAAAATTTGATTTGAATGGTAATTAAATTTTTTATTTTATCTGACACGTTTAGTTCCAACCGAAAATAATGCAATTTGTGGTAAAGATTTAATATTTTAACGCATAATAATTTTACTGTGTTTTAATAAATGTTAGTGTAATATAAATTTTACAATAATTTTATATGTTTAGTTTTAACATTAAGCTTCAGATTTTAATTTAAATAGAAAATGAATTCTCTATTTTATCTGATACGTTTAATTTCAACCGGAAATAATGCTGTCTGTGGTAAAGATTTAACAATCTATCCTATATTAGTTAAATTATGTTTTGATGAGTGCTAGAACGCTATGAATTTTAAAATGTTAAATAACTTTTCGTATTTTTAATTTTTAAGTTAAACTGTAAAATTTGATTTGAATGGTAATTAAATTTTTTATTTTATCTGACACGTTTAGTTCCAACCGAAAATAATGCAATTTGTGGTAAAGATTTAATATTTTAACGCATAATAATTTTACTGTGTTTTAATAAATGTTAGTGTAATATAAATTTTACAATAATTTTATATGTTTAGTTTTAACATTAAGCTTCAGATTTTAATTTAAATAGAAAATGAATTCTCTATTTTATCTGATACGTTTAATTTCAACCGGAAATAATGCTGTCTGTGGTAAAGATTTAACAATCTATCCTATATTAGTTAAATTATGTTTTGATGAGTGCTAGAACGCTATGAATTTTAAAATGTTAAATAACTTTTCGTATTTTTAATTTTTAAGTTAAACTGTAAAATTTGATTTGAATGGTAATTAAATTTTTTATTTTATCTGACACGTTTAGTTCCAACCGAAAATAATGCAATTTGTGGTAAAGATTTAATATTTTAACGCATAATAATTTTACTGTGTTTTAATAAATGTTAGTGTAATATAAATTTTACAATAATTTTATATGTTTAGTTTTAACATTAATCTTCAGATTTTAATTTAAATAGAAAATGAATTCTCTATTTTATCTGATACGTTTAATTTCAACCGGAAATAATGCTGTCTGTGGTAAAGATTTAACAATCTATCCTATATTAGTTAAATTATGTTTTGATGAGTGCTAGAACGCTATGAATTTTAAAATGTTAAATAACTTTTTAAATATTTATTTTTAAAGTCAAATTGTAAAATTTGATTGAAATGGTAATTAAATTTTTTTTATTCTCTCTGACAAGCTTAATTTCAACCGAAAATAATACAGTCTGTGTTAAAGATTTAACATACTATCCCATATTAGTTAAATTAAGCTTTGAGTGCTAGAACGCTATGAATTTTAAAATGTTAAATAGCGTTTTATATTTTTAATTTTCGAGTTAAATTGTAAAATTTGATTTACATGGTAATTAATTTTTTTACTTTATCTGACACATTTAATTCCAACCGAAAAAAAATGCAGTTTGTGGTAAATATATAATATTTTTAGGCGTAATAGTTTTACTGTGTTTTAATAAGTGTTAGTCTAATATAAGTTTTACAATAATTTTATATTTTATATGTTTAGTTTTAAAATTAAGTTTCAAAATTTAATTCAAATGAAAATTGAATTATTTATTATATCTGATCCTTTCGAAATTAATAAAAAATCGCTCATTTGGTGGTAAAGATTTAACATTTTATTTCATATTAATTATATTGCATTTTAATCAATATAAAATTTAAAATAATATTAACTAATTTTTATTATTTTTAATTTTAAAGTTAAGTTCTAAATTTTAATATGTATGGTAAATATTTTTTATACACTATTTATTTGAATCCAACCGAAAATCATATTTGCAGACAAAATAATATATTTTATTAGATAAGTTATGTTATGTTTTAATAAGTGTTACAGTCATATAAATTTTAAAATAATTTTATATTTTCAATCTTAAAGTTAATTTTCAAATTGTTATTTAAAAAGCAATTGAATATTTTATTAAATCTGATTAATTTGAATCCAACTGAATATCAAGCAGTCTGTGGTAAAAATTTAATTTTTTAATTTTTAATTACGATTAAATGAGAGTCAGTGTACTGAAAAATTTTAAAATAATAATGATTTCTATTCCTTTTTTTTTTTTTTTGCATTATTAAAGTTAAGTTTCATATTTTCATTTAAACCGTAATTGAATACTTTATTCTATCTGACCTACATGAGTTAAAAATAAAATCACGCAGTCAGTGGCAAAGACTTAACATTTTATCTTAATATATATATATATATATATATATATATATATATATATATATATATATTATGCTTAAATGGATGTTAATTTTTTATAAATTTTAAAATGATAACGAATTTTTGTTCTCTTAATTTTAAATTCAAATTCCAAATTTTAATTTAAAAAACTTTGCAGGTAATAATTCCTTTTTTTTTTAACGATTTGTTAAATGAGCTTAAATTTATATCCGTTTCAGCTGTCATAAGTATAATGAAATATAATTCATACATAATGCGAACTAATACGCATATATTTTTGCAAAAATATAAATATAGAGATTTTGAGGCATTATAATGATAAGCCACAAATAGTTACAAAACGCGTTCGTAAAGAAAAGCAAAACGATTCGCAAGAAGGCAATGAAACGTTTCTCTCTACTCTGATACCTAGTGGACTTCTTGGAAATTAGATCTAGATATCTATTTAGAAACAATATTAAGGATTAGTTTTTCGGAAAAAAAATCCATCTTTGAAAATTGGCCCTTATTTCTTTATAGTCCTGATCCATATTTAAGTTAATCGCATTAACAAATGCATTTATTGAATTCAACTAAAAATTTTAAAAAGTGCGAAATGCACCCTAAAATATAGTTTAAAAATAAAAATGTAAATAAATTTAAGTTGAAAATCACATTTTTATACAAAAAGTATGAATCTTAATTTAAAATAATTGCATTTTAAATTTGAAATTACATTATATTATAGGTTATTATCCTCGCTTTGTGCGTCGCTGCGGCGATGGCTTTGCCAAATGGCCATTCTTTAGTTATTCATCACCATCCATCTCACCATGGCTATGGTCATGGACATGGTGGGCACGGAGTCAGCACAAGATATGATGTCAGACACCATGGTTACGCTCACCCTCATGGACTTAAATATGGCCACGGTATCGGTTATGGACATGGACACCACGGGCACGGACTGGATCATGGTTTGGGTCATGCTCATGGATATGGACTCTCACATGGATATGGACATGATTTAGGATTAGCTCATGGATACGGCTTAGGCCATGGATTAGGCTTGGGTCACGGACATGGATATGGATATCATTAAAGGATTTGAGGTATGGCTATGGGTAGTGGTGCTCGGAATATTAATTTCTTTAAGACTACTCTAATCATAGGATTGATTTGCAAAATGACTATAGTCTTACTGGAATGAAAATCAAGGTGATTTTTTTTTTTGACTGGAGGTAATTTTAATGAAATTATATTTATTTGCATTAAAAAAAATCGATATTGGAATATTGACTCCGTATGATAAAAATAATAAATAAATGATTGTATGATTGAGTTCTCGATAAAACGTAAAGAGCTCATAAATTAAAAAAAACAATTTCGCTTTCACTTTTTTTTAATTTTATATATTAATTGCACCACATTTCATACTTTACTTCTCTTTCAAAAAGAGTAAATAAATAAAAATGAATAAATAAGTAAATAAATAAAAATAAATAAATCAATAAATAAATAAAAATAAGTAAATAAATAAATAAAAATAAATAAATAAATAAAAATAAATAAATAGAAACATATAAATAACAAGAATAAATATTGGATTCAAAACCAGCTTAAAATTTTTTTCGCTTCCAAAATTTTAATCTAATTAATGATGAATCATAAAATAATTAAATAAAGCGGTACACTTACTTCATTTTCAATTTACATAATCACATTTCTTTGAAAATATGAAGTCATAACATTAAAAAAAAAAAAAAAAAAATTGACATATTTTGCGTAGATACATGTACGTATACACAAAACATAGTGCAGAGTAAAACTATTCATTCGATTCTTGAAAATTTGATTTTTAAAATGTCTAAAAAAAAAAGAAAAATTACATTTACTGATACAGTAAAAAAAAAAAAAAAAAAAAGGAAGAAAGGATTAAGAATAAGAGGTTTATAATAATTGTGATAGATGGCAGCACTATTATCTATCACATTATTTATTTAGTTTAATTTTGTTTACTTTATTTAAAATTTTTCTCACTCGGATATCTAATCTATCTTATAAATTTATATATATATATATATACCTTTTTTATAATAATTTTGATTTCATATTAAAAAGATTATACTTTTGTAGATTTTTGTAGGCTTCCAATTTACACATTAAGAGAAGATAATAATTAATAATGAATGAATAAATAAGTAAACAAAAGGAAATATGTAAGCAAGAAAATACCTTGAGAAGAAAGAACTTCTTGAAACGTAAAATAAAGGCTTCTAAAGTTTACTTAGAAAAACATTTTTAAATCCTAAAAATTTCTCTAAATTTACACTATTTCAAAAAAAAACTTTAGAATTCTAAAATTCGGTGAAAACAAACTTACGAATTAAAAGCTTATAACTCGAAAAAAATTTTTTTTAGACATTTTAAAATATGTATTATTATTATTATCATTTATTTTGAATGGCGTGAATAAGATATTTATATTTAATTTGATTCGTTTTTAATCATTTAAAAAATAGAGTCTGCAGATTTTTTTAAATGTATTTCATTAATACTAAGTTAATATTACAATGATTTATTTTCGTAAGTATAATAAATAATATAAATATATTTATTTTCCAATTGCAATACCTTTTATAAAATTAATTACATTATTTTGATATAAGTTATTTTAATTATTTTCTTTCAGTTTAGTTATTTTCAATGAAATTAATATAAACTAAATAACAACTAAATGTGAAATACAGAAATAAGAGTCCTCATCACTGTTTTTTTGAATAAAAAAATTATAAATCGACTATTTATTAAATGGTTTATTGTGCTTAATTTATCTTATATTTCTGTCCAATAATCTTACTCAACTAATTATTAAGTTGACTTTATTTATTGTTTAGAAGTGTGAAATATTCTTAAATCATATAGAATTAATTTTACATTTTACGTGAGTTTTCTAATAAAGCTAAACTTTTGCAATTTTTAAGACAATTGAAAACCAAGGGGAAAAAAAAAATTTTTAGAGTTTTTTATTGCTACACTGCACGCGGGGAAACGCTTGGAGTGTAGCTATTTAAATATACAAACACTTTTTGTGTTTTCATATTTTTAAGCAAAAATGATAAAAGCAAATTTAATAATAAATATTGAAAACGTTATTGCTCTGTTTAATTCTGTATAGTGGATAATATTAGTTTGAAACTTCGATTTTGTTATTATATAATCGAAACAAAAAATTTAAGTATCTATATTATGAATTTTTAAACCGATTATTAAAAATAACTAACTTACTGATTGAGACCAACTTCTTTAACATCTTTCTTTTTCAACTTGCAGGTAAAGAGAAGCAAGATTTTTAACGAAAGAGCCAAACAAACATCATTTTTTTATTGCTTTCATTGTAAATATTGTAAACAAAATAAATAAATTATTTTTTGTATGGCATCTTTCTCCTTTTATTTCTTTTTTTCTAAACGAAGTTTTAAACAGTAATAGAATCCAGTTGTTACAATTTGCATCATGGTAAAATAAAGATCATCTTTAGTCCTACAGTTAAAAACTTTGATATTTGTTTCGATTTGTAACTTAGTTGGTAATTTTGCAATATAAATTTATGCACTTTTTTCGCAAAATGGGATTTGAAGGTTATTTTTCAAAGGCTTCGTCATGCGTCATCATATGAAATTATGCTTTTTTTTATCAAATAATATGCTATTTTTATAACTGCCGTGAGTTTGTAACAGTTACTAATGACTGCCAGGACGTTTAGAGCGTTCTAAATCAAAATTCTAAACTTCCTAAGGCTTTAGCAAAACGTCAATACAGAGAAAAGCTGCAGTTTTGCCAAAATTAAATGCGTTTGTGGTATAATTTCTTTTTTAATATTTAAAAACTTCCTCTAATGCTGCATTATCTGGGCTCATAAAAATTTTGAAAAACTGCGAATTAGGCAGTGATTTTTATAATTTTTATCAATTGTCTATCAAATTGGCGATTTTTAAGTAAGTTTAATAATTTTCAAAATATTTAAACTATTCGTTCGTTCTAAGGCCCAGATAATTCTTCACAGCATGATGATATATATATTATATCCGTTTGAACAGCCGACCCAATATAGGCTTTACGATTACTAATGTTCAACTCCGTAGCCTTGTAATTTTGAACCAATACAGAAGACAAGGAAACTCCTGGATCAGTACCCCCAGAGGTTTTGATTTGTTGTGGGAATATGGAGGACTTTGCGACTTGGCAGATTAACGTAACCCACGAATTCTCGGACATGAGCCCACAGCCCTACCAACCAGGCAATCCCGGCCCTAAGATGATATATATATATATATATATATATATATATATATATATATATATATATATATATATATATATATATATATATATATATATATATATATATATATATATATATAGTTTAAAATCATTCTCAAAATTCTTGCAACAACCCAGATCCATTAATCTTAATCTCATTTTATAATTCCCCTTCGGACAATGAAAATCAATTAATTAAAGATCTACTTTTTCACACCTCAAAATACTCTAACAATTCTACTCTACTAATTTGCGGGGACTTTAATGCACATCACGACTTCTGGGGTTACGCTAACACTGATGCCAGGGGCGATGTACTGTTTGAACTTATTATTTCCAACAATCTAAAATTATTAAACACCCAAAACGCTCCACCAACTTTTGTTACTACTCGATCTTCCTCCTTTCCAGATTTTAACGCTAACAAATAGTCAGGAGCTCCTCAACTATTCGAATTGGGAAGTTTTAGACGCAGAAAGAAACTCTGATCATAAATACATCAAAATCCAACTAAACAATTCTTTTTCTTTCTCATCCTTTATTAGATTTAAAACAAAATACGGTAATCATGACAAATTGAAGAAAAACTTTTCAAAATTTCATAATGAATTAAATAGTAATTTAGACAACATAGACACCCCATTACAACTAAACGATTTCACAGACGATTTAATCGATAAAATTTTTAATTCTTGTAAACTTCTGTATAAAACAAAAACATTTAACAAGCAATCAAATACCACATGGTGGAATAGTAAATTGTTGATACTCCAAAAAGAACTGCTAGTGACTAGGAAATGATACCAACGTTCAAAAATAGAAGACGAAATTACCAAATAAAAAACCATCTATAAACTTAAAAGAACCCATTTTAAAAAATAAATTCTCAAGGCTAAATATAATAGTTGGAAATTTTTATGTGAAAACACCAACAATATATTTCGAAAGCACTATAAAACGTCTTTTAAGACAAATCCTCATCCCTCTATATTTACAGATATATTTAACACCAACTTTAGAAGATGCGTCACATATTTTAGAGAATCTTTTCCCAGACAATAACATAATCCCAATAGATAATTTCCATTACCCAAATTCTAATCTTGACCCACCTTTTACATACAATGAATTAGATAATTTAATTAAAACTCTAAATAATAATAAAGCCCCTGGCGTCGACGGTATTGATAACATAATAGTCAAAAAAACTTTTTCTATTTTTTGGTAATCTAATTCTAAAATTTTTCAACAAATGCCTCCTACTCAAATGCTTTCCAGATCATTTTAAAAAGGGGCAAGTCTTGCTATTTCTGAAAACTAATAAAAATCCGAAACTATTATCATCATACAGACCAATTACACTACTCCCTTGTCTAGGCAAATTTCTAGAAAAACTTATTACCAAGATAATAAACTATTATATAGAAAAATATAAAATTTTATCAGACAAACAATTCGGTTTTCGTTTCGCCAAATCTATAAATCATGCACTTCAAAATTTTCTAGATAATCTAAAACATCTCAAAAACAACTTTAAACATGTCGCAGCCACTTCCCTTGATATTAAAAGCGCTTTAAATAATATACAATATAATTTAATTTATAAAGAAATTTCAACTTCAAATCTCCCTAAAAATTTATGCCACATGATAGAAGATATCAACAAAAATAGAATTGCTATTCCATCAACAAATCAAGGATTCAAAACAAAACATATACTCAAAGGTTGCCCACAGGGTTCTTGCAAAGGTCCGACAGCTTGGAATTTTTTAATCAATAGCTTGCTCAATACAGATACTAACAATCAAATTATACAAGCATTTGCCGACGATATTATTCTATTAACGTTTGGAAATTCAAGAAGAGATTTAGAAATTAATACTAACAACACACTCAATGTTATTCAAAATTGGCTAACAAATAATAATTTCAATTTATCAATAGACAAATCTGTTTTCATCCATTTCTCCAACTCAAGCAGGGGCCCGATCTTCAAAATAAACAACCAGAAAATCTCACAAAAGAACCATTTCGAGTATTTGGGAGTGATATTAGATAGGAGTCTTAACTGGGGTCCACATGTTAAAGTCCTGAAAGAGAAATCAAACCAACTACTCACTTCTCTTTTTAAAATTAATACAAAATCCTGGGGCATAAACCAGAGAGCTCGTAAACTCATATATAAAACTGTAATATTCCCTTCCTTAGCCCATGGTTTCAAAGACAACATAAAATATAGCCCGGCAACCGCCTTTTTCCTATCCGAAGGAGTTTTGTTCCGTAAATTTTGTAAATAGCTGTAAATACTTGTAAATAGTTTTGCGCATTTATTATGTATTTCTCCTTTTCTCTAAGGCTATGTGGCTACTGTGCACCTGAGAAGCTCGGGGGTAATACCTCGAAGGGAGGCGAGGCAGTCTGCCACAAAACCTCTTCTCTCTCTTAAACTTGTTTGTTCAATCTCACTACTTCATTTTAATTTTCTCTCAGTGAAAGATACTGAACCCCAACTTTCACCTTTCAGTTGCGCTTCGGCGATTTATTATTTATTTCCACTCAGATGAATTAGTTAGAGCCCCTAGCGGGGCTGATGCTAAGATAACCATCACATATGAGTATGAGTATGAGTTAGCCCATGGTTCATGTGCATGGGCACAAAAAATCTCGCCTGGAATCTCAAGAACTTTAGACTCAAACCAGAGGAAATTTCTTCTGATTATCACAAGAGCCTATCATTCCACTCCTACAGCTGCTCTACAAGATTCAGCTGGATTTCCACCTATCTCAGAACAGATTGCGTCGTTGTCGTGTTCAGTAATCATAAATCAACTTAAAAAAGACATTTCCTATAACAATATAAATTATCAATACAGTACTTGTGAGGAAAAACAAACAATAACGATTTTTCACCCTTCTCAGTCTATCACTAATTTAATCAGCTTAGCAGAAAATAAAAACTATAATCACTTAGATCCATACAATTTTTTCACAGACTGTTCGAAAACAAATACTGGAACTGGTTTTGCATTCTTCAACATGAATCATTCCAATCATTACACAATTAATAATAACAACTCAGTCTTCCAAGCTGAACATCTTTGCTATTTTAGAATGCATTAGATTCATCAAATCACAGACTTCATTTAAGGCATCTAAAAAATATACAATCTGGTCGGATTCTAAATCAGTACTATTCTCTCTAAACAACCCAGGCACGAAAAATTCACTCTCGGCTAAAATACAAAAATTACTCCTTAATACAAATATATTTATCTCATGGATTAAAGCACATGATGACAGAACAGGTAATGAAAATGCAGATGCCCTAGCTAAATTATCGACAACTAAACAACAAAATTACTCATATCCCTTCCCGATCTCACATCTTAAGAATCAACTTCAGAACTCTTTACCACAAATTTGGCAAAATTATTGGAACAATTCAGATAAAGGAAGAAGATTATATAAAATTATTAATAAAGTGGATTATTTTAAGACAATACCATCAAAACAAGAAATCTGGTTTCTAACTAGGCATGTTCCTTTTCCATGTTATTTTAAATATCTAAACATTTCAGATAATGATCACTGCACGTGCGGCCTTCTGGGCACTCCAGAACACTATCTTACGGAATGCATCTATACAGCTTCATGGCATACTCGTGCATCGAATATCACTAATCTACCAACTTGGCAAAAACAATTCATAACTAACAATACACTTAAAACCAAATTATTATTAGTAATGAATTTTCTTTCTGATAATGATAATATTCTAAAATTTTAAATATAAAAAAAATTTTTTTTTTATATATTTTGGAATGTTTACCTATATGTTGTAAATACTGTACATATCTTTTCCATTTAATTTTTTATTTATTATTATAACATTTTAATTACTTTCTTTTATTATTTAATACCTGGAAATCAAAATTTTAATGTAGAAAAAAAGGTTAATAAAAAAAAAAAAAAAAAAAAATATATATATATATATATATATATATATATATATATATATATATATATATATATATATATATAGATAGATAGATAGATAGATAGATAGATAGATAGATACATTTTTTTTATTAACCTTTTTTTTTTCTCCTTTATATTAATTTACTTTTCAAAATTCATTTATTGTCACTTTCTATATGTCATATATATACAAAAAAAATTTCTTGTTTAAACTATAATTAATATTTCTGTATATTTGTAAACAAAATTTTAGCCTCCTTTCTTTTGAAACTTTAAATAATTGATTGAAGTTGGCTGGAAGTAGTGGCCAGACGCGGATTATACGGGTAAGGGTTTTACTAGCCTATGTACGTATCCGCGTCTGAAAGGACAGAAAGAAAGTTTAAAATCATCGTTTTGCTTCAAGTATAAGGCACATAAACTGTAGCTTTTTTATTTTCATAGCATAACTTTTTCTGCTGAAGCACAAGTTTATTAACTTTCTGCTACTCTTTCAATTGAAACGAGTAAATATCGACACGAAATTCACAAATTTACAGATTTGAGAGAGGGCCTCCCTTATTGAGTGGTCCCGCCATTTCGGTTAGCTTGGACGTGGAGGGTTCGAATTTCGTCATAAACCTGGATGATATCCGCTTGATATCAATCCTGTATCTTTATGATATCTTTCTCTTACTTGTACTATCTGTTCTTCAAGCAGTGGCGTAGCGAGGGGTGGGCAAGGGGGGGCATCATGCCCCGGGCGCTACTCACAAAGGGGCACCAAATGGTCCGCAAAACAAAAAAATTGCTGGATAAATTTTTTTTTATTATAATTGATTTCTGGAAAATATATTTTAAATTAGTGCCAGTGTAATATAATAAATGTTAATTCATAAATATTATTCATAATATTTAATTCATATTATATTAAATTCATATTAAATATATTTCAATATTTAATTCACGTCCTTGTCATCGCGCTCTGCTTAGAATAAAAATGAAATGCTATTAAATGTTGTATATAAGTTTAATGTCAGCATAAATTATATTGTTTATTTCACTATGTTATTACCTTTCAAGTTCAAAGCATTCTTGGTAAGTAATAAATCAAATAAGATTACTTACTACATCTATTCGACGATTCTATTATTAAGTGAATAGAGTATGAAAAAATTTGTTAATAGGAAAATTTGTTGTTCTCATATTTGTCACCACAAATGAATTCATTCATCTTCTGGCGTCCCGCAGAGGACTGATCGTTAAGACACGGTTCCCAGCAGATCAAAGAAATCAAGCATCACTGGCTGCGGTCAGTGTGCGGGTGGGTGATCCACTTGGGTCAGTCTGCGCAGGGACCGAGGGTGTGCGGTATGGGTCCTCGTTAAACTGTGCTACCGTAAAGTGCTCGACATCGCGTGCAGGTCGTTGGGCTACCGAAGCGGGGGTGCCATCCCCTCCGCAGAGGATCAAAATTGTGATGGCATGTCTTCGGATCATCCTCGGGGATGTTTCCCAGACCGTCGCCAATAGCCCATTGTGCAGCTCTAGTGCGACGTAAATGAACTACAACAGCAACATCATCTTCTGCCATCTACAGTTCGAAATCAACTAATAAACGATATCAAAAGAAATAAATATTATGGACTTTTGTTTGATTCAACTCCTGATATCTCTCATCGAGAACAAATGTCCCAAGTCGCTAGGTATGTAGATGCTGATTTTATCAATAAAAAAGTTTCCATCAAAGAATCTTTTTTCAGTTTTATTGAAATACATGCTAAAGATGCAGCCTCGATCGAAAATACAATTTTCGAGAAATTAAATTACGATGAAATTTCATTAACAAACTGCAGATCACAATGTTGCGATAATGCTGCCGTGATGGCAGATCACACATCTGAAACGCGATGGAGCGCCACCGGAGCGGTTATCGTTATCATCTATGGGCTATAGAATATAAAAGAACTAGTAGAAAAATTAGCAGAGCACACTACCACTACAAGTGACAACAGAAGTGAAGCTACAATTCTGTTGTAAAATATACTAACCTTTAGTTTTGTAACTTTAGTTCATTTCTGGTACGAAATCTTAAGAAGGATGGATCGTGTGCAGCTCAGATTACAAGATCCTAGAATGAATTTTAGAGAAGTGTTCCATGATCTTGAATCATTAGCGACTGAACTAGCCGAAATTTGAGACGAGCTCTGTAAGGAAGCAATAGAAAAAGCAGTCTCTTTGTGAAAAATGGGATATGGATACAACAATACGTGCCTGGAGAATTGGCTATGGTGGTCATTCAGCAGAAAGTGAAATTTCCCAGCGTTATGGAAGGAAAGCACTTTTGATCGTCTCCAACAAGAAATGTGTAAACGATTAAGTGACTTTAATTTCAAATTTGGATTTCTACAAGACGCTGAAAATTTATTAAACAAGGATAATGTTGATAACGACATTGAAAAAAAATTGTAAAAATCCGGGTGAATTTTATAATACAGATTTCAATGTAATAGAACTTTTTATCAAAATATATGACAGCAAAATGTTACTCCGCAGTAGAAAAGAAATTAAACCTAAAACTCCATTAGAATTTCTTACTTTTATAATCAATCTCGAATGGAGAAGATGTTTTTCCAAATCTGAGAGCGGCATTTCAAATACTCCTGACTATCTCAGTACCAATTGCTAGCTGAGAACGTTCATTCAGCAAATTAAAATTAATTTTGACAGATCGCCTAAGTGACCTAGCATTTCTTCATCCAAAACACGGAAAATTTAGACATAGTAATTAGTTTTATTAATGTATTATAATCATATGATTATTAAATATATGTATCTCCTTAGAGATAATAAATATTTACCTTTTTATTGTTTTAAAACTGCGTGTTTCTAAAATATTTCTTTATAGATATGTAAAATAAATAATAGATATCTTTTGAACTAATTCTAGATGATCATATACATTTCAAAATCTAGTCTTGTTCTCTCAACTACACTTTTTGTCTCAAATTTAAAGCCTAGCCTGAGTCTATGACTTTATTTATTTTACTTTGTTTTTTTATTTATTTGCGAGTATATTTTACATATAATATTGTATGGTTTTCGAATGGGAGGGGGGGGGGGAAGCTAAAAGGGTATTGTACCCCGGGCGCGAGTTAAGCTCGCTACGCCACTGTCTTCAAGTTGACATGCTCTTATAAGTCGTACTTTGTGATGAGCATACAAGCCTGGATATGCATTCAAATAAATAAATACAGACCTATGTGCTTAATTCAAAAGAAAGAACAGGGCACAACAAGTTACTAATTAAAATCGTATAGTAAGAATGAAAGATACATTCTGGATTAAAGTGGGAACCCAACCCACGACCTTTACGCTTTAGAATGTTTAGCGGATTGACAATACTCAGTGGCCATGAAGACCTCAACCATTTGTTCATAGTACATGCATATTATTTATTTGGTTTATTGCATTTACATACATTTGCAGGCATGTGTGTTCAATTTAGACTTATAAACCTTTGTCAAATAGAAGGACAGCAAGGAGATACATCCAGTGTAACAGCGGGATTCGAACCCGTTACCTCCACGCTTTGCACAGCTTTTGGCGAGTGATACCGCTCTGCAAGGGAGGCCCCAGTTCATACATAATCAGGGTTATGAGCTTATATATACAAAGAAATGCCTTGTTAATTCTTGTAAGATTCAGTCCGAAAATACAACCAGATTACGGCTGGATTCGAACCCACCATCTCTATCCTTCACAACGTTTGGTGGAAGGAAAATACCATTAGGATAAAGACACTCTATCCATATGAAATTTCACTTATTAAGCAAAAACCAGCAACCGGAAGTAATTTCACGCACAGTTTTTTTTAAACCTATATAAGAGTGCGATATTTAATTTTTCGTCGCCTAGAGTCTGCTAGGACTGGCCCAACGAGGACTGATCCCAGTTGGTCGAAGGATACGAATTGGTTTGCTGACTCATCCTCATCTTTTGTTATTATTTGGATAACCTTTGGTAAGGTATTGACTGGCTTGTAGTGGATTAAGCTACGAGTCAGTGTTTGTTTCTTCAGGGTGGGACCAGTCTTGTCTACCCCATGGATGATACCGGCAATTCAGAGAATGTTCCCCTCACTAATTCAAATCTTATCGGCATGACCGATATTTCTTTAAACGCGGATATTATTCCTTCGTCTACGGAAGAAATCGCAGCCCCCCTCGCTATTAGTTTAACTGAAACTACACCCGCTCCGTGTACAAGTAGGACAGCGGACGAGGAGTATGATTCATTAGGCAAAATTAAAGTACTTAGCGATAATTATAATCAAGATGAGTATAGATATGCGGACAAATTATTTGACAAATATAGTGAATTAACTGGCGAATTATTTCGCGCTATGGAATTTATCCTAAATCATAATTTTAGTGAAAGTAATATTCTCAACGAAAGTTTCAAAAAATTGATAATTACGAAAAATGAGATTGATAGAATTAGGGAGAAAGAAAAACCATCTTACTTTAAATATGAAAAGCTTAATGAAGCTATTACCAATAATGCCCATAATACTTTTGAGAATCTTCAAAACAGCCTCTACGCTTTTAGTAGAGAAACGCCAATTGAAGGATTGAACCCTCTCGCTCCCCCTGTTGTGGCCGGCGCTTTCAATACTGAAAATTATTACGCTCCCTTAAATCTGGAGCCAATGGATGATGTACAGGAATACCCAACCCTGCAGCAAAGTGCTAATCGTAGCAATAAACGTAAAAAGCGCAGTGATGACGAAGACAACACCAATGACCCACAGAAAAATAAGAATAAGAAACAAGATAACTTTAGTCAACCAAAGAAAACAACTAAAATCCCACCTATAGTAGTTGATGATCCTAACTTTGATTATGAAATTTTTAGTACTAGTCTAAAAGAACGCAATATTAAAGATTACGAAATGAAAATATCGGGTGACAGAGTTATTATAAAACCAAAGTCACAGGAAATCCATAATAGAATCACGGGACTTACCACTGAATTAAAACTTAGGTATCATACCTACAAACTCGAAGAAGATAAACTAATTAAAGTAGTCCTAAGAGGACTCCCCAAGAATATGTCTACAGAGACTATCACTGATGAGCTAATTGCTCTAAATATACCCCATAAATACGTCACTCAGCTGACAAAGCGAGTCAACGGAGAGAAAATACCTATCCCACTATTCATGATTACCCTTGAAAGGACTGAAAAAGCTAAAGAAATATATTCTCTCACTCATGTAGGAAATATAGCCGGAGTTTCGGTTGAGAATTATAAAGGAAGGGGCAAAGGCCCTATACAATGTTTCAAATGTCAACGATTTCTACATTCACAATCCGGCTGCCACTACCCAGATCGTTGCGTGAAATGTGGTGAAAACCACAACACTAAAAGTTGCACAAAAGCTAAAGAACAGCCCGCTAAATGTGCTAATTGTGGCGAAAGCCACCCAGCAAATTATAAGAAATGCAAAGCCTATGTTGCTATCATTGATAAAATTAATAACAAAAAAGATAGCAAAGCATATAGAAATCCCCTATTCCAACATAAGAACACCTATGTCAACAAATCTTATGCTGACGCTCTAAAGCAGCAAGACCAACAAAATGAAATAAATCTCCTAAACCCCAAAATAGACGAAGCTAAAAAGCTAGTTAACGATCTAACTGATCTTTTTAAACTATGCAACAATACTGCAATAGTACAACTTCTAACCACATTGAAAGCTAATAATGCTATAAATCAGGAAACAAATTCTAATAATAATGGATAGGACGCCTAATAAGTCAAAGCCTATCATCATAGCGGCATGGAATGCCAATGGAATTTATAACAAAAAAGGCGAACTACTAAATTTTTTGGATACACATGATATCGACATCTGTGCTATCTCTGAAACCCACCTCAACCCTGGTAACAGGGTTAATTTCCCGAATTATAACACTTATCGTTGTGATAGAGTCGCCTGCAGAGGCGGAGGAGCTGCACTTTACATAAAGAAAAATTACTCATCCACTCTCTACAGTTCGACCAATAATGATGGATACGAAGAAGTCTCAGCTATTATTGCCTTAAACAACAACAGGAAAATTAAAATCACAAGCATTTATAACCCTCCCGATCATCCACTCTCCGACAAAAACATCAACGATATCTTCCCTTCGCATCTAGAAAATATAGTCATTGGTGACTTCAACGCTAAACACACCACATGGGGGTGTAGGAAAAATAATAGAACAGGACTCAGACTTATTAAACAAGTGAAAAATCATGGACTCACCGTTTATGCTCCCACGGAATATACATATACACCGAATGGACCTCGAGCTGCCCACGACATCCTAGACTTCCTAATAACTAATACCAAAACACCTATCATTGTGGAAACCTACCATGAACTAAACAGCGATCACTTACCTATTGTTGCCACTGTTGCGTTTAGTAAACAGGACAAGAACAGGACCAGAAATACTACCGAATGGCTCTCATTCCACAACGTCCTCCATAATCACTCCTTCCTCAATAGTGATCCTGACTCACAACAAATGATTAACGAAGAAATTGATAACCTGATCAACATCATACAAGATGCATACAAAAATGCCTCATACAGCACTGAAATCAGGAACGATTATTATAAATTGCCATTCTACATTAAATGTCAAATTAAAATGAAGAATAAATTAAGGAAACTTTATCAGAGAACTCTGGATCCAAACATTAAAAATCAGCTAAATAACTTTAGCAAAAGCATAAAGAAACAAATCGACGAATTTAAAAAAGAAACCTGGAACGAAAAAGTCGAGAGTCTTACCACTCTGGACAAAACCGCTTGGAACATGGTACGATCTCTAAAGGCGAATAACACCACTAACATGCCACTAAATGGCCCAAATGGCAAGACTTATTTCGATAGTGATAAATGCGAGATTTTCGCAGACACAATGGAAAGACAATTTTCGCTCAATAATGATCATATTGATGCAAATTCCGATGACATTATCAGCAAGGTCGTCAAAAATTTCTTAAAAAATGACTATCATTTAACATCAGATCTAGCCACTGTGGAAGAGATCACCAGTATTATCACCAATTTTCAGAATAAGAAAGCTCCCGGTGCTGATAATATAAATAACCTCATGATTAAAAACCTCCCTCCCAACATCATCGAGCAGCTGCTAAACATCATCAATGCTTGCCTGAAACTGAAATATTTCCCACCAAAATGGAAACATGCTCAGGTTGTGCTCTTCCCTAAGCAGGGGAAAAATCTTCTAAATCCTGAAAGCTACAGACCTATTAGTTTGCTGACCGTATTTTCAAAAATTTTTGAGAAGATAATCCTCAACAGACTAAAGCCCCATCTCAGTTTTATCCCGGATGAACAATTCGGTTTTCGAGAACATTTATCCACCACTAAACAACTAGTGAGAATCATTGAGAATATTAACCAAGGATTCTTCAAAAAAGAAACAACAGCGCTCCTGATGTTGGATGTGGCCAAAGCTTTTGACCGAGTCTGGCATCAGGGCCTCGTATACAAGCTCATAAATTTCAATATCCCCAAAGATCTAATACTACTAATTAATAATTATCTGACAAACAGAACTTTTCATATTAAGATCAATACAGCATTTTCTTCCGCTAGAAACATTAAAGCAGGAGTTCCGCAAGGTTCAATTCTCGGCCCTGTGCTCTACCTAATTTATTCGGCAGACTTTCCAAATTTTAATAATATGAGAAACATCACCTCAGCCTTCTACGCAGATGATACAGCACTTATGAGCAGATCAATAAATCCCAAGAAGTCTGTTACTAATCTCAGTAATATCATACCTCATATCGAAGCCTGGTGCACAAAATGGAAGGTAGCCATCAACACCACTAAATCTTCACTACTAATTATTAGGAAATCAAGTAAAAAGAAAGTCATTTATCCAAATATTACTCTTTTCAATGATGAAATACCACTAGTTCGAAAGGCCACCTACCTAGGCGTCACTCTTACTAGTTCTTTAAACTGGAATACCCATATTGAAAATATTATTAGCAAAGCGCAAGGAGCCTATAGATCTCTGAAACCAATATTAAACTATAATTCAAAACTATCTCTCAAAACAAAACGAACCCTATACCTCCAATGTATTCGACCGATCATCAGCTACGCAGCCCCTGCATGGAGCACAACCACTGTCAGTCAAAAAAAGAAACTGGAGATCACTCAAAATAAATTCCTCAGATATATCACAGGAGCCCCCAGATCCATGAGAATGAAAGATTTAAGACGAGAGTTAAAAATCAACAAAATAGATGAGCACATAGCTGAACTATGTGCAAGTTTCTTCAGAGATGCACTCTCTTGTCATACGTGCAATTACTTCAAAAATTTTGATTTTGAGCTCATCAAAGACAACATAAAATATAGCCCGGCAACCGCCTTTTTCCTATCCGACGGAGTTTTGTCCCGTAAATTTTGTAAATAGCTGTAAATACTTGTAAATAATTTTGCGCATTTATTATGTATTTCCCCTTTTCCCTGGGGCTATGTGGCTACTGTGCACCTGTGAAGCTCGGGGTAATACCTCGAAGGGAGGCGAGGCAGTCTGCCACAAAACCTCTTCTCTCTCTCTCAAACTTGTTTGTTCAATCTCACTACTTCATTTTAATTTTCTCTCAGTAAAAGATACTGAACCCTAACTTTCACCTCTCAGTTGCGCTTCGGCGATTTATTATTTATTTCCACTCAGATGAATTAGTTGGAGCCCCTAGCGGGGCTGATGCTAAGATAACCAACACATATGAGTATGAGTTTCGTCGCCTACGAGTCAATTTTTTTAAGGCCTCAGTTGTCCAGTTCCATTACAACGAACGAGTCGATTTTTTCGGTGTTACAAAGGTAAATAATGTGTCCATGATTTGAAGTTTGTGTGCCCTGCAATTGTGAAGTTAGATTCGATCAGGTAAGTTTACTTTCTTTATTTTAATGTATGAATAATTGCGCCTAGTAATTTTCAAATTAACCAGACGGCGTTTGGGTTATGAAATTTTGCTTGATTATACTTATAGAGTGGTTTAATGTATTCTAGTTTAGATTTTTGTAGCAGTTCAACTAGTGTAAAATAAGTAGTCAATAAAAAGTAACACGTAGCACTTGTTGTTCTAGGTTTCCCAATGTAAACGCACCTAAACGTTTTGTTGCGCTTGAAATATTTAATCCTTTATGTTCATATGTGTATCGTATTTCAGAATATAATAATATGAAGTGGCTATAATACTTAATTTCAGAATCCTTGAATGCGTTTGAGATACGTTATCAATTTACTGAATTTTATGTTACAATTTTATAAGTTTTTCAAATTTTCGCATTCTGTAATTTATACGAAAATTTTATTTTGCAAAATTTCAAAAGTAAATTTATACCAATTTCTTATTTTCGAAATTTTGCTTTCTTTCATAGTATGGTCAAACTAGTTATTTAAAAATGTTTTAAGAGCTGTTTATTTGGAACAATAGATTATAATATTAGGATTTTAATATTTTCCATAACTGAGTATTTTTAGTCTTATTTTATTTCCGTTCTTAGATGCTTTTTAATGAAAGGAAATTCATTGAAATTTAAAAAGATTTTCTCTTGCTGCTATGATAGCAGTATAGTTAGAAATATTTTTTTTCTAAATCTAATTTTCTTTAGGATTGGTGACCGGCAACCACTAGTTTCGCATACAGCGCATACGGAGCAACGAAATTAGTTTTTTTTTCAACAAGTCGATAAGATTCACAATTTATCGACCACTCTTGTTTGTTTTAATTTTGTTTATGAGAAAGTAGGTAATGTCATTGTTTACTAGTCTACTTCACATTAAGGGTTTTAACACCATTTCTATAAAGTCTTCAAGACTCGTTTCAAATTTTTATCTTCAAGTTATTTTTAAAGTTTAATTATTTATCAAACTGTTCTACTTTACGTACAATTAAGTTTGCAGGCTCCTAGCCAATCCTGGATATTAAAATGTGAGTATGGTATACAAATTTTAACCACTCTGTGTATTTTGATACCTTAATGGATTTTATAAGTGTATAGTTTGAAATTAATTTTTAATATAAATGAACAGGTTTGCTACTTAGTATTGATTATAAACACAAAACAGAATCTGGGGTTTAGTCTCTATGAAAAAAACATAGAAATTATGACACAACTTTAAAAACCTCCTAAAACCCAGTCCCACTATATTGAAAAACTTTAGGAATAGTTTTATTACTGAAAATTTTAGGATTTTGATTTCTTTGTATGCCTGTACAAAGCATTTATTTATGTAAACTTGTTTTTGTATTTACTTTCGTTGGTTGGAAATCTTAATTAAACTTTTTGGCAATAATTGTGGGGGTAATGCTGGAAGAACTAAGTTTTTTTTAAAAACTTTATTGAAATTCAATATTAGTGCAAATTTTTATTTAGTTTTTTTTCAAATGTTCGAAAAGTTCTGATTTTTGTATTTTTATTCTAATTACGTAGATTTAGAAAACTCAAACTTCTGAACAGTTCAAAATGTTTCTCTTTTTTTAAGACTTTTTTAAGTATTTTCAATTTTTTCAAGTAATATCAAAATCTCTTACAGATATTCATTCAGATTACGTGGAAAATATTTGGTTTAATGGAGAATATATCTGTAGATGCGACTACAATAATGATGGTGGAAACGTTTGCCTAAATGTATGGAAAGACCTACTGTATTTGGCGATGCGACTACAATAATGATGGTGGAATAGTTTGCCTAAATGCATGGAAAGACCTACTCTATTTGGAGATGCGACTACAATAATTACTGGAAATATTCGACTAGATGTGTTGGTTTATCTGGAGACGAGACAATGAAAATATTTGGCTGGATATGCATCTGAAGTGTATATGAAGAAAAGGGTGAGTTTTTTCCTACATAAATTATATTTTAACCCTGGATACCTTTACATTCTTATGATAAAATTTCCTCAGTTTGAGGAATTAGGGTTGTTACTATAACACTTAATAATCTTCAGGTTTCAAACGTTAAATATAGGGTAGTTCAAAATTAATATAAGCTATTACAAACGATTATAACTATTTAATAAAAAAGTATAGATAAAATTTACGCAAAATCTAGGAGGAATTTCAACATTTTGTATAAATGCATCAGATGGCATCAGAAATGCATAAATGCATCAGAATGCATAAGCAAGTAGTGAATCTTCAAACTTATTTAATTTAATAATTGCAATATGTTTTTAAAACTGATTTCTTTGTACAATTTTTCTGATTCAGTACAATCTTATTTTGAGTATTGTTTTTATCATATACTTTAGTTTTTTGCTTCAGGAACTAATGTAATTTGCTTCAATTGCGTAAAGTAAAAACTGCATAATTCGGTCTGGTGACTGTGAACTCATAATAAATTATTTAAAATATTTGGGGCGTAATTCTTAATTTTTAGAGGTTCCACAGCGTCTTAAAATTTATTTCAAAAACCTAAAATTTTGCAAAACTGAGTTGTCATACATTTTTTCAAAAATCTGTAATTTTAGTTTTTCCAACTCCTAAGAATAAAAGAATTTTCCACATCGGTAACTTTTAAATTTTAAGCAAAAGATTAAAATTGAAATGAACGAATTTTCTTAACGTTATTTGACTTTTTAAAACTGATAAGTACTAGTCTATTACCTGAAAATACTTTTATAAAAATTCTGCATTATTGGCCAATAAATATTTCAGTTCATTAAATTTAATTGTTGTTGGATATTACACAGCTTCTATTACTCTAAATAGTATGAAAAATCTCGTATAAATTACATTTATATGAAATTTCATTTTAATTATTTAGGAGGCATAAGTGCTAATAGTCACATCTAGAACTTAATTATTGGTACTAAATTTAAAATTACAGTGAAACTTCTCCTAAAGGCCACCTCTACTTAAGGGCCACCTCTATTAAGGGCCAATATTTTGAGGAACGAAAATTTTCCCCATAGACATAATGTTAATTTTCCTCCCATCAGAGGGCCACATTTTCCTGACTACCTCCAATAAAGGCCATTTATTAAAAAATTTCTCAAATTATATTGTTTTAAGTTTCAAAAAAACACAATACATATTTTTTTTAAACTTATTTGTTCAATTTTTTCAGGAGTTCAGTCTTATTCAGATAATGAGAATGAGTCCCCCGTGCCATATTTATCAAACCAAGAAACGCTAATAGAAGTAAATTGATATCCCAATCCAAAGCATTAATAAATGATGTGAATTTAACTAATTTGTTTTATAGAGTTAAGGAATCATTAGAAACTAAAATTGTTTGCGAAAAAATTGTAAAAAGTAAACAAACTTCAATTGAAATTTTTTTAAGCATGTATAAAAACTTAAAATGTTAATAAACAGTTTTTTTCTACATAAATTTTGATTTCCTCATTTTATTTTTTGGTCACCCCAATTAAGGGTCACCCCTCATAAGGGCCAATTTTCAATGGAACGACAGGTGGCCCTTACCGAGAGGTTTCACTGTATTTGAAGAAATCCTTGAGCAAAATTTTCAATTTTCAAAATCCTCTTTATCTAGCTTATAAACATTCACAAATTCCATACAATTAAAATAAATTCCAAAGTTCAAACAATTAATCGGCTTTTTTCTTTAGTTTCAAACACTGGTAAATTTTAGTCTCAACCCAAACTTTAAAATATTTATGCTCAGTTGAGAAGTCTTTAATTTGACAAAATGTTTAAGTTTCTAAGAACTGGCAGCAAAGTTTGCTTCCTTTACATCATGTTTAAATTATTAGAATTTTAAAAGTTTTTAAATAGGTTTAAAGTTACCCTTTTTTCGGTTTGACTTGTAAAATTGGCTATTGATAAATTTACTTGTGTATTAGTTTATACCAAAATAATGGATTCTAGTGTTTGTATATTAAATGGTTAGTCAAAAATGATTTAAATTCCGTTAGGGTGGTTAACGTTAAGTGAGTAATTCACTTATTCAATTTCTATAATTTGTTGATTAATTGGTTAGTAAATAGTTTCTTAACGTGCCAGAAAGGTTTTTGGAAATTAAAACTACGCTAGTTTTGAAAGGGTTGTTCAGCACCTATACATACATTTTTAAATTTATAAAGTTTTATGCTCTCATATTTGTTTCTTCGATATTTTCAAAATATATTGACCATTGAAAAATTTATAACATTTATTATATAAAGAGACTCTGTCCATTTGAAATTTCACTAATTAAGCAAAACCCAGCAGCCGGAAGTAATTTCCCGAAGTTTTTTTTAAACCTATATAAGAGTGCATTATTTACTTTTTCATCGCCCTCGTGTCTATTTTTCGGTGTTACAAACATAACTAATTAATTTGTCTATGAGTTGAAGTTTGTGGGCCCTGAAATTGTGAAGTTTGATTCTATCAAGTAAGTTTACTTATTTTAATGAATCAATAATTGCGCCTTGTAATTTTTAAATTAACCAGACGGAGTTTGTATTACCAAATTTTGCTTGCTTATACTTATAAAGTGGTTTAATATATTCCCGTTTAGTTTTCTAATAGTTCAAGTGTAAAATAAGTAGTCAATAAATAGTTACACGTAGCACGTTACTGTTATTAGTTTTCCAAGGTAAACTCACCTAAACGCTTTGTTGTGCTTGAAATATTTAATCCTAATATTAATTGCTAGCGTTGAAATGTGCATCGTATTTCAGGATTTAATAATATGAAGTAGCTATAATACTTAATTTTTAGAATCCTTGAAAGCGTTTGAGATACGTTATCAATTTACTGAATTTTATGTTAGTTTTATAATTTTTTCTTCAAATTTTATCATTCCATACGAAAATGTTTTTGCAAAAATTCTAAAGGGAAAATCTGTGCTAATTTCTTATTTTCTAACTTTTGATTTCTTTAAACGTAAGGTTAAATAATTTATTATATAAAATATTTTTTTCTTAAAAAAAACTGTTTATATCCTAATATTTTAACCTATTACTCCGAATCAATATTTTATATAAATTTTTAGTCTTATTTTATTTAGTTCAATGCTTTTTTATGAAAGGAAAATTTATCTAACTTTAAAAATTTTTTTCCCCTTGTTGCTGTGATCGCAGTATAGTTAGAAAATAGTTTTCCTAAATCTAAGTTTTTGTAGTATTAATAACCAGCAACCATTAGTTTCGTATACAGCACATACGGACCTTCTAAATACAATAGTCATTTTTTTGCTAGGAATCTATATGTTTTACAATTTATCCACCACTCTTGGTAGTTTCATTTTGTTTGATAATGTAGGTAATGTCATTGTTTACTACTTCTCATTTAGTGTTTCAACATTTTTTTGCCAAGCATTTCAGACTCATTTCAAATTTTTAAGTCAAAGCTTTTTTTTCATGTTTAATTATTTCTCTATTTTCAAGTTTAATTATTAAACTGTATTATTTTTCGTACAATAATTAAGTTTGCCAGGCTCTTCGTAGGTCGGGAATTTTAATTACAATGAAAGACTTTAAGAAAACAATTTTATGCCATGCAAGTCGAGCGCATTTTGTATTTGTGACCAAAATACAGGGAAATACACAATAAAAAAGAATTTTCCTACTCTATCCAAAGCTTACTACTTTTTTATAATTAAAAACTAAAGGCAATTTAAGCTTCATTAATCGAATTTCTAGAAATATTGTCTCCCTTACGACTTTCTAAATCTCATTTCTGCCATTATTTTGAACTCTGGTTATTTGCCTATTTTACGTCATGTTTCGTTTTTAAATTCAGGTAATTGCAGCGTTCACTTCCAAAAAGGTTAATAATAACTTCGTGCTTCGTATTAATGTATCAAAACATATTTTACAAATTATCAAGTTTCGCAGTGAACTGATCGTCAAGACACTGTTTCCAATAGAACAAAAAAAAAGTCCTCGTCAAACTGTTCTACCGAGAAGTGCAAGACTTCGCGCTGGTCGTCTGGCTACCGAAGCAGAGCCATCCAAAAATTGGAGATGGCATGTCTTTGGATCCTAATCGGGTATGTTCCCCAGACCGTCTCCAATAGCCAATTGTGCAGCTCTAGTGCGACGCAAGCCAACAATAAGAAACAATTTGAAAAAAAATATTTGGCAATAATTGTGGTGGTAATGCTAGGACTTCTTTAAAAAATATATATATAATATCAGTGCAAATTTTTATTTAGTTTTTCAAATGTTCGAAAAGTTCTGATTTTTGTATTTTTATACTAATTACATAGATTTAGAAGACTCGAACTTTTGACCAGTTAAAAATGTTGATCTCTCTTTAAGACGTTTTTAAGCATTTTTAATTAGTTTTTTAAAGTAATATCACAATCTCTTACAGATTTCCATCCAGGTTGCATGGAAAATGGATGTGGTTTTATGGAGAATATATCTGGAGATGCGACTACAATAATGATGGTGGAAATATTCGGCTAGATGTTTGGGTTTATCTGGAGACGAGAAAATGAAAATATTTGGCTGGAAATGCATCTAAAGTGCTTTTAAAGAAAAGGGTGAGTTTTTTCCCACATAAGTTATATTTTAACCCTGGATACCTTTTTACGTTCTTATGATAAACTTCTTTCTCCAGTTTGAGGAATTAGGGCTGTCACTAAAACACTTAAAAAATTTTAGAGTGAAAACGTTAAATACAGGGTAATTCAAAATTAATCCCAAATATCAAAATGTTTACTTTCACTCAGCAAAAACCTTTTAATGTAAACCTGAAAAGGTTTGTTATGGGGTTTACGTGTAAACCTTCTAACCTCAAAACTAGATCTGTGACAATTTTGCACCGTTGGCATGTTAAATTTCACAGAAACGAAGAAACTAGGTTTCTTAACAAAGAAAAGTACTTTAAACCCATATAAATTTTTTACGAAAATTGTTCGCAAAAAATGGCAACTAATATTTTAGTTCACGGGCCACAAAAAAAACGCTTGGCGGGCGGCCAATTGGTAACCACTGATCTACATTCTATGTTAATCTTATAGATAAGTAATTTTTGATTAGTTAGAGCTGTTTATAATCGCTATATTCATTTTAAATTATAAATTATCTAAATTTTAACCAATCTGGACTGACTTGTTTGACAAAAAATAAATATAAAAATAGAGTAGTGAGTCTACTTTTTAAGCCTCTTCAGATCTAACACGAGGTATACCGAATATTAACTTCAAATTTATTTAACTTAAAAATTGCTATGTTTTTAAACCTGATTTCCTTATCTAATTTTCTGATGCAGTGGAATCTTATTTTGAATATTTTAATTTTAAAGTTTTCTGCTTTGGGGAAAGTAAAGCAATTTGCTTCAATTGCGTAAAGTAAAAACTGCACAATTTGCTCTGGTGACTGTTGACTCATAATAAATTCTATAAAATATTTTTAAGGGCGTAATTCGTAATTTTTTAGAGGTTCCACAACGTCCTAAAATGTATTTCGAAACCCTAAAATTTTGCAAAACTGATCTGTCAGATACTTATTTTCAAATAAAGGTTATCTTTTTTTTAAACTCCTAAAAATAAAAAATAAAATTATGAAAGTCAGCTGCCTTTAAACTTTAAGTATGATTAAAATTAAAATGACAAATTTTCTTAACGCTATTTAACTTTATAAAACTAAGTATTATCTGAAAATACTTTTATAAATTATTGGCCCATAAATATGAGGTCGTTAAATTTAATTGTTTGTGGATATTACATAGATTCTATTACTCAAAATAGAGTGAAGAAACTCGTATAAATTTATAAAGTTTCATCTTGATAATTTAGGAGGCATAAAAATAAGGTGCTGATAGTCGCATCTAGAACTTAGTTATTCAATCTAAACTTAAAATTATTTGAAGGAATCCTTTTGAAATTTTTTAAAAATCCTCTATCTAGCTTATAAACATTCATAAATTTAAACACCAAACAATTAATCTGCATTCTCTTTTAATTTGCAAGTACTGGTAAATTTTAGTCCCAACCCAAATTTTAAAATATTTTTGCTAAGTTGAGAAGTCTATAATTTGACTAATTGTTCAACTTTATATGAACTGGCAGCATAGTTTATTTCTTTTTTATTATGTCTAAATTATTAGAATTTTAAATTTTTTAAGAATAGGTTTAAAGTTTTTTTTCTTTAGTTAGGCTTTTAAAATTTGCTATTGATAGATTGGCTTGTGAATTAGTTTATACGAAATTAAAGATTTTTATGTTTGTATATTAAATGGTTAGTAAAAAATTATTTAAACAGTTTGGGTGATTATTGAATCACAAACGTTAAATAATTCACTTATTCAATTTTAAGATTTGTTTACTAATTGATCAGTAAATAGTTTTTAACGTGCCCGAAAGGTTTTTGGAAATTGAAACTAAATTAGTTTCAAAAGGGTGATTCCACAGTTAGACATTCTTTTAAAGTAGTTATGTTGATAAAATTATATGTGTTCATATTTGGTTCTGCGATATTCTCAAAATATTGACAATTGACAAATATATAAAAAATTTATTATATAAGAGAATATTATATTGAAATATTAAATATTTACGAAATGTTCACACGAATGCTTCACCTTGAGGATAAGAATCTGGTAAACAAATAATAAAACTCTTTTTGAATTAAATAGTTTCTATTGAATATGCTTAAGACTCCCACATTTAGAAGTTCATGAAAAATTTTAAAATTTATTTTAATTTTATATTGTATAACCGTCATTGAAAAGCAGACCTGATTTTTGGGTTTACTACTAGTGATGTTCAACTACGCAGCCTTTTAATTTTGAACCGAATCTAGAAGACAGGGGAACTTTTGGATCAAGTATTGGGGGGGGGCGGATTTGCCTTCGTAGAGGACTTTTTGATGGAATTAACCCGCATTTGTGTTGCATGGAGAGGGAGACCAAAATAACCTTCCACGGTTAGCCTGAGGGCAAGGTGACTGTAACACATGATCTATCTATCACTGAGGATATTTTGCATCAGCGCTGTGGTTGGGGCAAGTTTGGAACGAAATTACTGTCAACCAGCCATTAATGGATTCGGGCCCGGTTCACCACATTGGAAGGCTAACCCTTAAACCCCAACGGCTGAGAACCAAGAACTTGGTGTAAAGTAGGCGCCATATTTTTTAAAAATTTAGTAACAACATAACTTATAATTACAGTCCATAAGGTACACATAAGAGTCAGCAGTTAACTTTACACTATACAACAGATGTGGCTAAGCTCCTTAATAGTAGAGCCATTTTTCAAAATTTAAAATTTTTCGAGAGCTGCAATTAAATACGTATTTAAAAGGTATGCATAAAAAGGTATTAAAATTTTTTCTGCTGAAATTATATTTATTGAAAACATATGAATAAAAGTGCAAAATATATGTGTTGAATTTTTAAAATTATAAACACTTATTTTACTTTTGATAATTTAAAATTTGAATAATTGTTGACAGCACTTCTCAGTAATTCTTTGAGATGCTGGTTAATTAATACTGTTCGGTGTTTGGATTTCACGAATTTTGAAATGGAATATAATGATTCACTTAAGTACATTGTTCCGAATATTGAAATAATTAGACAAGTCTTTTTAAATTCTGGATACATCGATTCTGGTCGTTTTATATTTTAATTGTAGAGCTCTATCATCTTGCATCTTTATTAATTCTTCAGATGCTTTTGGGTTCGAAATTATATTGGAAATGTAGAACTCACTTATACAAATGGATTCAGAAAAATGATAAAATATAATAGCACAAAAATGAGAAGGGAACTACGGTACATTTATCGAGAGCCACAAATAATCCTTCAAAGAGCCGCATGTGGCTCGCGAGCCGCAGGTTGGCCACCCCTGCTATACGATATAAAGTTGGAATCATATTTATAGGCTAACGCTTTATACCCAGAGCCATTTTAAAGCTTAAGACAGAAATCTCGCTTATAATGTGTTCGCATTAATACTATTTAATATTTGGTATCTTCTTTCTAAAAATTCTAAAAATGTGTCAAAATCAGGAACTTCATTATCTTTAAGAGACAATTCAAATTGTTTACGAGTTTCGCGATCTAATTTATCTAGAATGATATTTAATAAAAAAACATTAGAAAGTTTGTCTCTATTGAAATCTAGTATTTTTAATGATCTAAGATTTTTCTTGATATTGTCCAAAATATTACGAAGTTCTCTGGCAGATTCTTGTTTAATAGGTTGGATTTTAAGTATGTTTTTGATGTGGCAATCAACTATAAGTCTTTTATTTTCATATCGTTGTTCTAAGGCTTTATATAATGATTCAAAATTATCGTCTGACGTTTCTACTACCTTCGCTTCACCCCTTAAGGATCCTCGTAGGTAATGCAGTTTTTCGTTTTCCGAAAGTTCCGGATTCTCTCTAATTAGGCTATTGAATTGCGTTTTGAACAAGTTCCATTCCTCGAATTTTCTGTTGAAAAAAGGAAGTGGGATTTTTGGGAGTTTAATTAACGCCTTTTTAGGCTGATCACTGATAATAGAATTATCAACACTTTGATTTTGCACAATGTCAATGTTTAGTTTTTGATTTACTAATAGAGGTTTTGAGGCTTACCTCTAATTTTTGAATGTCGTCATCCACTTCGAAGAGAGAGGCCTCGACTTTCTGGAAATCTTCTTCCTCTGCGATTTTGTAGTAGTCATCTTTTTAGCGTTTCGAATTTCTGTTGGATACTAAGCACAATATCCAATTGAGCCTGGAGCTCAGAAATTTCCATATTGTCTTGTCCTTCTGTGAGGACATTTAGTTTCGTAAGCTGGCTTTTTATGCTGCCACGCTTGCGGTTTAAGGCAATGATATTTGCCATATTTTAGCAGGATGAATTTATTAAATTCAATCTAAAGCGTTTATTCAGTATTTCCTAGGTTCTGGATCACTTCCGGGTCGCTTAGGACCAAAATGTGCGGAGGGGTGGCGTAAAAATAAAGAGAAAGCGTTTGTACAAAAGGAGTTTATTTGCGTTTTCCTTTCGGGTGTAGAGCGTAGACTGTAATGGCGTACAAACATAGACAGCTTGTCAAGTTGGCGTATTTACAGTGTGCCAAGGGGAGATGCTCGAACACCAAGAGCGTAACTTACAAACACGGAACATAATGCTTAATTGATATTTTGTAATTTAGTTTTAGACGGAAGTGTTTTGGACGAGAAAAAACTCCTTTTACCTTGTGTAATTCTGTGTGAAATCTTGTCAACCCTGGTCTAAATATTTCTAATTATTAAATTTGAATGGTGCAAAAAATCAGTAAATTTGTTAACATATAACATGGAGTGTTGAATTAAATTTTAAGAAATTTTCAATTGGAATTTCCACATCTATTTCAATTTTTTCAAGATTTGTTTTATGTGCAATCTTACACAATTTTTATAAGTATCACATAGAGAAGGAGTTATGATAGATGAATTTTACCCCTATGTTACATTAGCTTAAGGATCCTTTTTCATCAGTTTTTTTATATAAATGGAGAAAAATCAGTTATATATTCTTTTACTGTAAACACTCGTGTAATATCTACCCGGATATGATGAAAAATTCTTAAAATTGTGTTATTTCTAGTTAATACCAAATCGCGAGTTCATATAAATGTTAAAAGATATAATTTGAAATCAATAAATGATGTCACCAAACTCATTCCATTCAGGAATATTTTCACAAATCTTGTCGTAGTAAGTTTTTAATAATGACAAAGTAAGTCTCAAATAAATGACATTTTTTGTTTAAAAGAAGTTCGATTTCCAATTTGTTAAACATTCCACAAAAACAAGTTTGTTTCTAGTTATATCTAAATTTTCTTAGAAAATTTAGATAAATCTGTAAAAGAAATAATTCTATTTCTATTTGCTTTGGATTCAAGCCTTCTGAATGTTGTGTTTCATTAACGAATTTTAAGAAATATTGTATACGTACATCCTAAATGAATGACTATTGCTTTATATCTTATCGTAATAAGTAAAATTTTATTCCGCGACATGGCGTCCTCTTATGGAAATTACAAATTTTAGTAAAACAGCTACGAATGACAAACTTTACTGAAAGTGGTGTAAAAGAGTATTATTGATGTACGGAAACTTCTAGATCAGTGTTTCCCAACCTTTTTTGTGCGATGCCCCACTCAAGCCTTTCTAAAATTCTTATGCCCCCCTATGTGACATACACATGATTTTTAATATTAAAAAATTGAATTGTTCACATAAGAAACTTAAATGATAGGTTTCAGTGAGAAATCTCTAGGAAATTGTTGAGGAAACACATTAAGTAAAATTTCGACTTATAATGAAAAACTAAAATTCAAAATAATTTTCATAAAGATTTTTCTATAATAATTTAATATTTTAATTTAGAGAGATCCTTGCGCTTGCTGCACAGAGATTTTATGTTAGTTTTCAATTTGGTTGGCTGCAGCCTCAAGTCTCCCCACTGTCTTATATCCAGGCAATTTCCTTTTCTTTTTTTTACCAGTAAATCAATTACAGCACTAAATCCACATTCAGCTAAATATGAAGATGGAAACGGTAACAATAGTTTTCCTGCATATTTGGTTGAAATTGGGTATTTGATTTCTGTTTCCTCACAAAGCCATGCCATTTCTCTTTTATATAAAATAAAGTTTTAACTGACTTATCATTTTGCATTTCTGAGAGTTCTTCTTGATACTGCATATTTCATATACCAGACAAATGCACTAACATTGCAGAGATGCCAACTGCTCCGGACACGCCAAAATAATTAAAAAACAGTAAATAACTGCAAACGAAATTTCGCATATATTTGACTATTTTTGCTTGCTTTTTAAAAGGCATAGCATGAAATAACTACTAAAAAGTGGTGAATCATATAGAACTATGAATTATTTAGAAATAGTGGTGGATAAAAATCTACTAAATTGAATTTATTAGGCCAAGAATCACAATTAATAAACTACCACTTTAAAATATTTATTTGCTGTCCGGAGCAAGTTGGCATCTCTGATATTGGCTGCATCATCCGCGTTGAAAAATCAATTTGTTTTAAATCAGAAAATCTTTCTTTTAAATCAGCCGATAGAATTTTTGGATGATCGATAATAACAAGTAAAGCGGTATCATTCACTTTTAATTTTTGGGGACAATTAAACTGATACAAGTTTTTGTTTTCAGACTTAACTCAATAAGGGTAATGAAACCAAATATCTTCATTTTTGTATCAACAAGAGTTTTATTTGTTCCTTGAAGTTGGTTATTTAATATATTTAGCTTTTCAGAGATATCGGTTAAATAACTCACAAATGCTTTACCATCGACTGTTAACAGATACTTCATATCAGGTTTGTCGCTTAAAAAATCACTAAGAGTATCAAACAGTTCCATGAATCTTTTCAAGCAGTTCCCTTTAGAGAGCCATCTTACTTCAGAGTGAAGTAAACGTCTCACATGGTCTGCATTTTGTTCTTCACAAAACAGCTTGAAGAGGCGCTCACATTTGGCATTAGCTTTAATAGCATCGATACACTTTATTTCTGAATTAAGTACTTCATTTAGAACAGGCGAGATGTTTTTAGCTACAAAGTTTTCCCTATGCACAACTTTTCCCTATGCAATAACACAATGCAAAAGAATCATTTCTGGATTCTCATTTTTCATCAATTTTAAGTAGCAACTTTTCTTGCCCATCATATTAGGAACACCATCTGCAGCACAAGATGTTATATTTTTCATTGGTATATTATTGACATCTAAGTAGTTTTTTTTAGCTTATTATATAATATCTTTGGAGGTAGTGGTGCTTTCTAATCTTTTACAGAACAGCATTTCTTCAGCAAAATGCCCTTTATCAATATATTTTACGTAAGTTATCAAAACTGCCACACTGTCTATCAAAGTTGATTCATCCATTTGCACTGAGAATTTTCTTGTTTTTAGCTTGTCAACAAGTTGTTTTTCAATATCTTCACTCATTTCGTCTATTATTCTGCTAACAGTATTGTTATTGAGTGACATAGCTTTTACATCTTTTTCAAGAACCGTTTTCAGAAATGCTGATATTGACGGTTTTATTTAATTCTCTCCTATAGTAGGATTTCGTCCAAATTTAACGATGAATAAAGAAGTTTCAGAACTAGCCTCAAGAATACAATTATGAGTTGAAGTGTGAGCAGTAAATAAAGACTTTACTGTTGCACTGAAGGCATAAAAGACATACTATGATATTGATTTCCATCACTGAATGTTGCGAAACACTACAGAAGTTGCGACGGGCCATTCAGATGCGAACAACTGCATTGTTTAGCGAAATTTTAAAGCGTCAAGGGGTCTACGCGGAGCCTGCCATATGCCGCAGGGAGGTTAGTTAACTTGACGACGTAAAAAACCCAGTTGATATTTTGGTCTCATCAAATAATATAATATTTATTGGCTGCAATTATTTAAGAATTTGCTTTTTTTCTCTCAACTTTGGTACCGAAATCTAGCATTGTATTTAAATGGCCCGGAGCAAATGGGTAAAACTCTTGTCGAGTCCATTTTCGAATTGCCCCCCTTAACAATCAAATTGCCCCCCAGTGGGGCGTGGGCCCCACGTTGGGAAACACTGTTCTAGATCAATAGAAGTATGTATGGCGCTTCACTACACCTAAATATAAAGTCGTAGCCACAATTTTTTGGGTTTAGATCACTAATTTTAAGGATTTAGCATTTTTCCCTTGCTTAGGAAGTAACAAATATTTTTGTTTTCAGAATGGCAGATAGGAACTACTGGTTTCATGTATTCCTTCTACGATAAACTACATGGCGATTTATCTGCTACTTATCTGTCATAATTGCAGCGTTCAGGTCTTCAACATTTATTTATGTTCTATTGACTGGTCTCGTATCTTCGGTGCTTTTCATTGCAAATTTCATTGTTATCTGTAAGATGTTAATTTTTAATACAGATTTTATCTATAATAATTTCTCTTGTTTTTGAAAAGTAAATTAACTATGTAAAAGTTTATCATTGATAAAAATACTAGCTTAAAAAAAACTAGATTTTGGCTTTAATATTTAAAAAAAACTTTTGCTGGAATTTAAGGTATTCGAGAAAGTTTTAGTCTTAATTTTCTTACGAAGATTTACTTTTTAAGCCTTCTGCGCAAACTTACAAAATTTCTAGCAAAATGTTTTAGGTACATTTCTGTTAAATGCAAAAGAATTATCTACCATATTTCTATCTTCCTCAGGCACGCAGTTTTCCTAAACTCTAAACTATTCTCGTCGCTTAGCTTTATTGTATCACTCCATTTTTTTTTTAAAAAAACTGTCGCCGCCATGATACCAGTAATTTAAAACATTTGTACTGGACATTCACCTTGTACCAAGAAAACTTGTGAACCATATTTTTTAGAATGCTTAAAAATTCCGTTATAAAAAAAGTTTTAATAACTTTAGTTTTTAGTTTATTCTTTTACGAGGGGTAATTTGGTTCATATTAGCGTGAAGTAGAATGGGGCTTTTCAATCAGGAACTCCTATACCAAATATTATAGTATCGGTACTACAATGCTAGAGTGCTTTAGAATGATCTAAGCTTAAATTTTCTAAATTTGTATTTATTTGGAGCGTAAATTTTGGCACAATTTAATTTTAACAAAAACTTGACGTTCAAACTTCAAAAAGTTACTTAAATACAAATTTTTTAAATTAAAGAGTTATTGCTATATATAATTGCTTAATTTATGAACGTTGTTTTACAGTAGTTCGCAAACTATTTAAATTAACTTTTAGTATTCATGCTAGAACATTCAAAAATAAAATCTCTAAACAAATTCGCAGACATGTCTCGTTTCTTCTTTATTGATGCATTAATGGTTTTGTAATAAATCCCTTTAACTGAATTTAGACGGATCCACACAAACTCTATACACCAAAATTGTGAGAAATAAAACTTCTAAATATTCTCCTCCCCTGCACTTTTCACGGATTCATAACTTGGAATCATAAACTTGACATTGAACACACACAAATCATAATGTGCTATACTATTCTAAATACAAATTTAATAGATTTAATTTAAATTTTTAAATACATTGAAAAAATATATTATTTGTATACTGTAATATAAATTTACTTCTCGTGTGCAAAACTAGATTTATAGCTAAGTAAATTTTTGATATACAAAGGAAGGAATTCAGTCTTAACTTAATAGAGGAATGTTTTACTCTCTAAGCCAGTGATTCTCAACCTTTTTTTTGTGGCGGCACACTTTTAACGATTTCGAAATTTGACGGCACACAATGAAAAAAATTAGTTTAAAAGTTGTTTACTTACCTATAATACACTGTGTTAAATAGTTTGTGATAATAGTTTTGAATGTGAAATAAAATAATATGTACTACAAAAGCACATTTATTAAGGGATTAATTATTTCTTTCGACTAATTTTTTATTAATTAGTAACAGTCTTTTTTTTTGCTAGTTATTAATTGTTAGCTTGTTTTCCATAGTTATTAACTGTTAGTTTTTTTACATTAATTATTATTTTTTGCGATTTCTTGTTAGTTAGTTTTTTGCTAATTATTAATTGCTAGCTTTTCTTTTTTTTTGCTAGTCATCCTTTGTTAATTTGTTTTTATAACTATTAATTGCATAGCTTACCTTAATAATTAGCTTTCATTTTCGCTTGGAAGTTAGTATTTAACTTGTTTTAGCCTTTGTTAATTAATAATTTTAATAGTCATTAAATTTCCTACTAATTTCAACATTTTTTCAAATTGTGTGTCAAACACAATTTAAACACTTCCTTCTTATTTTAAGATTGTCAGAGACAAGACAATCGCCCACAAAGAGATGTTCACGCGGTTAAAGTGCGGAAAAATTATAAAAAATATATATATAATAATATATATCTATAGACTTTTCTTTAATTTAAACTTTACTTGTAATAAAAAAAGCATTATAATTTTTATTGTATCATTTCTAATATTTGGCGGCACATTTTAAGAATTTGGCGGCACACAAAAGTGCCGCGGCACAGTGGTTGAGAATCACTGCTCTAAGCAGAGGGAGATATAATAAAGGTGCTCATTAAAAGGAAAACAGGACTTCAAATTTTAGGTTTTCTAAATTGTATAATTGAGCATATTTTTACTGTTCTACATGCTTTAACTTGCAGTTAAAGTAATTAATATACGAACTCTCATGCAAAGGTTTATATAGACTTTGTGTAGTTAAGACCGATTATAAAATTTAAATAAAAATTGTTATCGAAGTAACTGCTTGTTTTTACATCAATAGTTAAAGTCTGGATAGATTATCTGGATAATTTAAGAAAGTTGTAGCCATTTACGAGTTAGAAAGAGGAAAAATGTTCAACTTACTAAACTGATTTTTTTTATGAATGAGTATTTTTTGTTAAAGTACTTAAAGGCTGTAACGTTTATATATTTAAAGAAAAATAAAATTCAAATATTTTTGTTTGGCAAATTTTCAGGGAAGTTTAATGTCACTTATTTTTGCTGCTGAAGTAGAAAAATAATCCGTAATTTACTAATCACTTAACTTACCTTAACATTTTACATCTAACACTAACTTGCTGCTTCAGTAGTGGAATAAGTTTCTTTAAATTCCCCTAAAACAGCAAATATTATGCAGAATTGAGTAAAAAGACTTAAAATTAACGTTATAAAGAAAATTTTGCAAAAAATCTATAAAATGTAATTTTTCCCGAAACTTTTGGTTTAATAATATGCCCGTTTTGCCTAAATTTTAAAGTTTTTCTTTCTAAAAAGTAAAATATTAGCATGTAGAACAGTTTTTATTTTTTACGAGCACAAAATAGTGAATTCCTTCATAAAATACTAAACAGCAGTTTAAAATCCTTTAAGGCTTATTAAGAAATCATAAATTTTTTAAATATAATTAAATGAAATGATTCTCTTTAAAGAAACTAATACTTGAAAGTTTACAAATTTATTATCGTGAAGGTGTAGTACATTTTGTACCTTTCCTAATTGTTTGTGATTTTTTCAAATTGCATCTTCGTAATATCTTGCCTGATGTAATATTTTGAGTATTTTTAAGCGTTGAAAACAGTTTCAAGATAAAAATGCAGTTCTATCTTAAAGTTCTATTAGTTAATTTTAACTGTAGTACGGAATTTTCACTAATAAAAGCTTTAAAATTCTTAAAAAGAAAAGGTAAAAACAAAATATTAAACAATTATAAGAAGCACATATAAAACAAAATGCAAATATAGCTGTCTACAAGGACTGTACACATTTTCTTAATCGCCTGCTCCCCTCGTCTGATACCCTATTTTCCTCTAATATACAGATTTTTACTATTTTCAACTCTGCAGAAAGAATCCAGTCTAAAATTTAAAGCATTATTAGCAATCATGGAATTATACTGTCTTGTGTCTTAAATCTCTATAAATTTTTTAAAAAAATAAGGATTTGTATTAAAACAGATTGCTGCGTTTTAATATGAAAAGTTATGGAAATGCTTTTATTAAAGTTTTCCCAAAGTTTTCGAAATTTCTAAAAGGCTGAACAAAGTTATTATGAGCTAGTATATTATGTAATGGGAAGTAGAATAAGCTCTGGTTATATAAAATTTCATAACAATTAAATTAATTTTTAAAATGTGCCTGCTCTCTTTAAACATTGAAAATTTGATCGAATTAAGGCCGCTAGGCTATATTTAGGAAATTACTGCTCTTTTTCTATTCCAGTTTCGTAGCTCAATCCCAGCATGAGATCAGTTGACGAATGATAGAATTTTATGTCGTTTAATTCTGTAGTAATGTTTTAAGACTACCTGTTCTGGAAATCTGTGTGCCTGAGATGTTAAGTTGAAATTGTATACTACTAGAATAGGTAGGCAATGTTTTTTAATAAAGGTATGAGTTATATATATATATTAAAATTTTGACCGAAATTTTAATTACAGTGAAATTTAAGTTAAGCGTAAGTACTTTTTACGCAAACGTAGTTAGTTCTGACAGATAAGCTTAAATTCTATGAAATAAACAGCCAAATTACAGGACGATTACGGTTCTTAATTTAAATCGAAACACCAGGATTACACACAGTTGTGTAGACCTTCTTGAAGGGGCTTTAGAGCGAAAGTAGTATCATTCGTGCTCCAAATATTAACTGTTAGTTTGATAGCAGGAATATGGAACAAATTAATCATCGGTGCATTACTCAAATCTACAATCGTAATTTGACATTTTTAAGAAGAGTAACCGAAAATTCTCTACGCTACTAAATTCGAGGTTAAAACTTAATTGAGAGTCGTAGACTTCTAAACACTATTAATTTAATTACTATTAATTTTTCGAAATTTTTCTGTTTGATTTGGAGATTGATATAGCGCTAACATAAAAGCTTGTATAAGACGGAAAATTTTGAAATTTCTGAACAAGTGTGGATTTCGAATTGGTAGCGGTAGGCGGCAGGTCTGCTCCCTCTTCCCCACTTGTACGTTGCTGTACGTAAAAACTCTCCGCTCTGACGTACTTTAATTTAGAACGTTCTTTATGTTTAGAAATTTGTCTTCAAAGTGAGATATTGTATCTTAGAAATTGAAGTAAAAGCTGGATAAAAAACAATGTTCAGTATTCAAAATAAACTAAATTTTAATTAAATTTTATGATAATTACCAAAAAGAATAGCATTTGCTTTATACAATGTGAACTAAAGTGAATAGATCGTAAATAAAAGTATGTAGAAAAGGTCGTACTATAGTTTCGGTACTACAATGCTAGAGTGCTTTAGAATGATCTAAGCTTAAATTTTCTAAATTTATATTTATTTGGAGGGTAAATTTTGGCACAATTTAATTTTAACTAAAATCCGACATTCAAACTTCGAAAAAGTGACTTAAATACAAAAACTCTTAAATTAAACAGTTATTACTGTCTCTAATTGCATTATTTATGAGCTTTGTTTTACAGTAGTTCCCAAACTATTTAAATTAGCTTTTAGTATTCATGCCAGAACATTCAAAAATAAAATTTCTCAGAAAGTTCGCAGTTAAGTCTCATTTCTTCTTTATTGATGTATTAAGTTTTGTAAATAAAAATCCCTTTAACGAAACTTAAACGGATCCACACAAAATTCTATACACCAAAATTGCGAGAAATAAAATTTCAAAATATCCTCTGCACTTTTCACGGATTCATAACTTTGAATCAAAAGCTAGACTGAAATAAACTCAAACATGGACAGTGAACACACACACAAATTATAATGTGCGATATTACTTTAAATCCAAATTTAAGCAATTTAATTGAATTTTTCAAATACATTTGAAGAAATATATCATTCGTATACTGTAACATAAAATTAAAACTCTCGTGTGCAAAGCTAGAATAAAAGCTTGGTAAATTTTTGAAAAACAAAGGAAGGTATTCATACAGAGCATAATAGGGGGAGATTTTACTCTCGAAACGCAGGTATTATAAAGGTGCTTCTTGAAAGGGAAAAAAACAATTCAAATTCTAGGTTTTCTAAATTTAATTTCGCATATTTTTACTGTTCTACATACTTTGACTTGCAGTTAAAATAATTAATATACGAACTCTCATGCCAAGGTTTATATGACTTAGTGTAGTTAACGCCAAATATAAAATTTAAAAAATTAATGTGAAAACAAGCAGATACTTTGATAATTTTTATTTAAAAGTCTGGATACATTATGCGGATAATGTATCCAGTTGTAGACATTAACGTGTTATGAGGGGAAAAAATTTCAACAAATTAACTAAAACTATTTTTTAGTATTTTTTTCTTTCTTTTTTTTTTTTTTTTTTTTTTTTTAAAGTACTTGAAGGCTATAGCGTTTTAATATTTAAAATAAATAAAACTCCAATATTTTTGATTAGCAAATTTTCATAATTTTCAGGACGTTTAATGTAACTTAATTTTGCTGCTGAAGTAACAAAATAATTCCTAACTTACTAATCACTTAACTTACCCTAACTTAACATCTAACACTAACTTGTTGCTTCAGTGGTGGAATTAGTTTCCTTAAATTCCTATAAAGCACTTATGCAGAATCGAGTAAAAAAAAAACTTAAAATTAACGTTGTACAGAAAATTTCGCAAAAAAAATTATAAAATTTTTTCCGAAAATTTTGGTTTGGTTTACTAAATTTTAGTTTTTAGTTTTAAAGTAAAATATTTGTATGTAGAACAGTTTTTTTTCTTAGAGAATACAAAATCGTGAATTCCTTCATAAAGTACTAAACAGAGCTTAAAATCTTTTAAAGTTTGTTAGGAAATCGTAATTTTTTTAATATAATTAAATGAAATGCTTATCTATAAAGAAACAAATACTTAAAGTTTACAAAATACCGTAAAAGATGCAGTACTGCATTTTGTACCTTTCCAAATTGAGTTTTTTTTTCAAATTGCTCCTTCGTAATACCTTGCCTGATGTAATATTTATAGTATTTAAAACGTTTAAAACATCCTGAAGTTAGTTCTAAGATAAAAATGCAGTTCTATCTTAAAGTTCCAATAGTTAATTTTAGAAAATAAACAGCTGGAAAACAATTACAGGACGATTACGGTTCTTAATTTAAATCGAAACACCGGGATTAAACAAAGCTGTATAGAGCGAAAGTAGTATCATACGCGCACGCTCGCACGCACGCAAAATATTAACCGTTAATTTGGTAGCAGGAATACTAAAGTTAATCATCGATACATTACTCAAATCTAAAATCGAAATTTGACATTTTTAAGAAGAGTAACCGAAAATTCTTTGCGCTACTAAAATCAAATAGTTTTAAACTTTAATGAGATTCGTAGACTTCTAAACACTTAACTTAATTACTATTAATTCTTTGAAATCTTTCTTTTTGATTTGGATATTGATATAGCGCTAACAAAAAAAACTTGTTCAAAAATTTCGAAATTTTCCGTCCTACACAAGTGTGGAGTTAGAAATGGTAGCGGTAGACGGCCCTCTTCGTCCCCCTCACTCGTTCAGCAGTTTCGAAAGTTTCAGATTTCCTAGTGTAAGTTGCCGTACGTAAAAACTCTCAGCAGTTGTGTTAATTTAGAACTCTCTTTTTGTTAAGAAATTTAAGACGTCAAAGTGATATATTGTAACTTAGAAATTAAGGAAGTGAGGAGCTGGATAAAAAAAATGTTTCAAAATTAACTAAATTTTAATTTTTAAGTTGTATGACAATTGGTTTTAAACGACTCGAGTTAACGGTAAACTAAGATTTGTATGCTAAAAGTGCGTAACTATTAAAGTTATCGTACTTTCTCTATATTACCTTATAATCGGCCTAAAAATGGTAGTAAAACTTTTCTGTAGATTTTGAAATTTTAGCAAAGTGTCTGTGAAAACGAAAACTTTAACAATTAACTCGTACTTTTATTAAAACCTTGTTAAAAAAAATTCAATTACCGACCTGAGTAATTTTCATTAAATTGCATTTAACAGTTTTGTTTATTCAAAATTCTAAGCACTTAGAAAATTTCTTGAAATTAACGATTTATTATTAGGTAAATAAATTTTTAATTTTAGGTCAATTTTAATATTTTTGGATCAGCATATTTTAAAATTGTGTTTGAGAAATTTTTTGAATTTTTTTTACAAACAAGAGAAGGCTATGCCGTGCATTAACTTGTAAAGTGTACATTTTATTTCATTTACTTTTAATACTATTTTTTAATTAAATTCTACTTTAAGACAATTATTCAAATTTTAAACTTTTAGTTTTTCCTAAATATTTTGTATCAGCTAAATTAACATCGACTTAAACTGTATATTCCACTGCTTTTTAGGCTTTATGTAATCAGTCTTGTCTTAGATATCGAATGTGTAATCTATTTGTATGGCATAAAATGAAACTTATATTATAAAATATGTACCTAATGGAATTCATAAATCATAATTTTTCATTATGTAAATGTCATTGATGTATATTGATGCTACTCTGATATGTTAGATAAGAAATTTATGTATTTTTATTTTTGAAACTCATTAATTTGTGAGCATTTGACACTAAAATTAATCTAATACGTATATAAGAAAATTATTGGTGTAAAAATCCTCTCCTAACTCACACCAAACTATAAAGTATAAATTTGAATATATTGCTTCAGTATATTTACTATGATAAATCCAAATCAGTTCTGCATATATTTTTAAAACAAATATTGAATATATATAATTACCAATCAAAAATATAAATAATATAAATTACCAATCAAAATGTAAAATTTTTCTAAATTTCTGACAGTTTAAAGTGTTGTCATAATCGCAGCGTTGGTTTTATTAACAAATATAGATAGAATTTATAGAGCTTCGATTTTTATAACATGCTGTAAGACTTTAGTAAACAAGTCTTTTTTTTTACAAGGATCTAAAATTTTTAATTTATAAGTTAACAGATTTAGTTTAAAATCAGGATTTTTACTGTTTATTAATCACTGCTTTTAGTAATGTGGAAAATTAGTCAAAGGAAGTGAAAGTGTTATAATTTCTAATTCTAAATTTTTCCAGGAGCAAATTAGTAGTAAATGTTTAACGAAAAAAATTAGTGGTAAATGTTTACATTGTATAATTGTATTGAACTAGTGTTTGAAACTTTTTACAGTAATTGAAAGAAATTTTACTCTGATATTTATACTATATATCATAAAAGTATTTTGGTTATAGATTTTTAGTTTTTTGTAATGCTAGACTATATTAAAAGATAAATTGTAAAAATCGTATCTGTACTGTGTATTTTATATTGAAAATAAATTAAATTTTTGATTTAAAAATTTTTGTTTTTAGTGTGGTTTTAATTTGCAGATTAAGGATCGGGATTAGAAAAATTCCAGTATTTAATACTCTCGCACAAAGCGGAATTTTTACGGTTCTACTAGAAAGTTTTTTTCTAATATATAGTTTGGGCAAAATTTGAAGTTAAGTGTCACTCTTGCTGTGTGGCTCAGGATGTTGGTGGACTAAAGATTACGAGGGCACCTTAAATACTAAATATGTTTGCTAGAGCAAATCTGTTTAATTCTAGTTTCAAACTGTTTAGATTTTCCATAAAATGAACATTTTAGATTCCATCGAAATTAATCTAAGCATACTCTTTGTCAAACCAGAAAAAGAGTCTGCATAACGTAAAGTCCCACCAAACGTTTCGACACTTGTAATCTCTTAAGTTAATAACTTTTTGATTTTTCCCTTAGAATGCAAGCTTCTAGATTCTCTTATGAGTTTTAATTTTTTTCTCGGTTAAAACTTGTCACTTGTACGTAACTCCAATTAAATTATCTTTGATTTTTAAATACAAGGTCAAAAATTTGCTTAAAAATTTATTTTTGTTTAATCTTATAAAAATCCTTTTATAAATTATTTCTTGTGAAGTTCTGAGTTAAATTTTTAGCAATTATTTCAGATTTAATTTCTTACATAGTTCAACATAAATTCAAATTTGTAAACAGATTTTCAAACTTAACTAAAGTTCGGTTAAGAGAGAACTTTTATCAGTTTTGAGTAGTCCGGGTGTTTCTGAAAAATTTTAATATCTTCAAAAACTGCAAATTTTATCAAATCTATATTTTAATGAAATTTAATTTTCTCTTTAAGCTACGTTAGTTTGTTTGACATTAATAAAGAAAATATAAAGGACTTTAATTCGTGTTGAATAATTACAGTTACAAGTTTAATTATCTAAGTTTGGATTATTTTTAACCTCTCCTTTAAAAAATTAAATTAAGGTATAAAAATTCGCAATTTGTGCTTTCATTCAATATTAAAAGCTCTTTAAAAATGCATAAATGTTTGAAATATGTACCTGCAATGTACACTTACCTGCACTGTAAAACAAAAAACGATGTTAGGATATTTTCTTCCATACTGAGCTTTCTATACTCAGTCTTAGTCAATTTGTCCCCTTTGCAAGCTTCGATGCTTTATTTCAAATACGAGTTAGTTTTTCAACCAATAAATACTTTTTTCCCATTATTTTGTTTGCATAGTTTGTATAAAATTCTATCTCGTTATTTGCTAAATTAAAATTTTCCTTTGGTTATCTAAATCAAATGAAATACATTTTTTCTGAAAGTGCCGTCTTTACACTATTTGATTAAACTCTATTTACATCTTCTGATTAGCTCTTTCCAATTCGGAAGTTGTCGTCTAAAAATGAATTCTTCCGTTCTTTTTGAATTGAGAAATACTATATTGTTTTTCTCATAAATTTACAAAGTTGATGCTTTACTTCGAACACTAGTTAATTTTCGAAACAATTAATGCGCTTTCATATGATTATTTGGGTTGTACATTAGTTTGGTTGGAAATTATTTTAATATTTAAATATATAATTTTTGTGCCCTGACTCATGACTCATCAATTAAAAATCCCCATTTGGTCATTTATAAATCAAAGAAAATATTTTTTCTGATAAAGTGTCTTCGCAATTTAAGATGGAAAATTATGAGTTTATGCTTATATCAAAAAATAATAACTTTTCAGCTTGCTTCCGATCCAGAAATTAAGTCAAATATTAAAAGAATTTTCACTTTTATTTCATCAGATGAAACTGAGTTATCAGCAATCGTAATAAGTTTGATTTGCATATTAAATTAAAAATATATTTAATAATCACATTCCAATTCCTTTCTGGCAAACAAACGGGTTTTGATCTTTTCTGGTCACCTTTCTCAGAAAGGATTCATTAGATTTTAAATGTTTTTCTCAAGTCCAATATATTTTCAAGAGTCCTAGCCAATGCATTTTTATGGCTTCAACTTCGACAATAATTCTTAAATATGCACATTAAGAGTGCTTTAAATAATCTCTGGTTGAAAAATAAAATTTGTGAATCTATGCCATCGAAAAGTGAGCATTTGGTAATCTCTGTGACAACACATGAGTTAATCTCTCGATGATAATTACAATATACTGAGCCGTGATGGCTCAGAGGATAGAGCGTTCGCCTCACAATGAGGTGAACCGGGCTCGAATCCCAGTCGAATTCGCCATCCGGCTTGCACCGCCCAGAGTGCTAACGTGAAATATCCTCAGTGGTAGATCAAGGGTTAGTCCCCTTGCCGTCAGGCTAACCGTGGAAGGTTCTGGTGGTCTTCCTCTCTATGTAACGCAAATGCGGGTCAGTTCCATCAAAAACTCCTCCACGAAGGCAAATTTCTCCCAATACTCGATCCAGGAATTCCCTTGTCTTCTGGATTGGGTTCAAAATTACAAGGCTACGGAGTCCCAGTACGAATTCCCAAAAATTAGATCGGCTGTTCAACGACGGTTATAAAATAACATCATAATGTCTAAAAAAACAGTCACTTGAAGAACAATTTAAATCATTACGTATAAAGCGCTGTCAGTTAAACTTTCTTGTGAAAAAAGTGTTCTGTTGTACTTTTTTTTTACCTAAATTCTCAAATCATTGTACAGTTGATTCATCAAATTTTCCCCCTATAATGAACAATATAATCATTATTAGCCCAGTTCAATTAAAGAGAGACTTATAAAATCTTAAAAACAAAACTTTCCTTTATTTGAAATACATAACAAAACACCTAAAAAAACTTAAAAAGGTAAATAATTAAAAGAAAAATTTTAAAAACATTCCTAGATTCAAACTACATAACGAAAAAGAAAACAGACTCCTTCTTTAGGCAGAAAAATTTGAAATTACTCTGATAAAGCATCGCTTTATTCAATTTTCTAAATTTTTTGCAGCTTAATTTCAAATTTTAATTTTTGCTGGTTGTTCTTTTTTTAGTTCAAAATTCGTCATAACATTAAAAATTCAGGTAAAGCCATGGAATTTTTTTCAGTGAGTTAAAACTTAAATGAGAGCAATAAAAAATTGTTTCAATGATTTAGACACTTTCCGGTAAAAATCCCTTAGTAGAACTCTTTTTCATATATTGAGTTTAAAAATATGGAATTTCTACAGCTCAAAATAGGAACATTAATTTCACCTCAATATGTGGGGAGAAAAACACTCGCCAAATAGCATCTGTCTGCCCAATCCAAAAACTTTCTCGCCAAAGCGCTTGGAGCTGTCTGTTGCTATGGAAACAAGAAAAACGCTTTTTGAAAGAGGTCCGGCTCTTGCTTACTTCCCTGACTGACTCTAGTCAAAACCTGCTTTACTTGAAATAGTTTTAACTCGTAACCATGGTCATAGACTGTGCTCAAGCTGTGGCAAGGGAAGTTCTTTAGTTAGACAGATCGTAGATATTCATATATGTACTAAAAAGCTTCGATTTTGTTTTAAGATACTTTCTTGCAGATATATTTATCATACACTAACAAATGAGAATTTGTTTAAACCATATAAATGTTTTGCGTCATTTTTGATGAATAATTATTATTTGAAGTTGTAGAGTGCATGTGGATCATCCATAGAAGGTTTTATAATAGAAAGTGGAGGAATGTAATCTGGCCAATTTCTGGGTTGGGGTGTAGTTTGTGGGAAAAATATGCCATTAGGTTTAGTACGAAATCTTCCTTGCCACTCTTTAGGTCCTGCTCTCCATTGGTCATGCGGCTGTTTGTTTAGTGAGTTTGAATTCTTAAATGGTCGTTTCATAAACGGTTTCATGTGGTGTGCTTTCGATAGTTGCCATTGCGGTTTTGAAAGCAAATCTTGCCATTTCGGCTTGTACATTGGAGATTGCCACTGTGGCTTGGACTGTGGGTTTTTCCAAGGCATTTTTCCAAAGCTGGAAGATGGTCTATTCATTGAACTTTGCAACTCCAGATCTCCGCCTCGATTATTGTGGTTCTGTGCAACCCACATTGAACTGGGTGAATAATGCTGATAGTAATGCCCATTCCAATTTTGATCCTGGCAGTACACGGTAGTCAGAAAGCAGATCACAATACTGAGAATCATTCCCCCAAGTCTAAACCAATGTATCTGCAAAAGAAATTTTATAAGGTTAGTCGGATGCAATAATTTATAAAAAAAAATTACATGCATTAGAAAGTCAAAATTGATGATTTATTGGAAATTCTCGTTGTTTCTCAAGAAAATACCATAAAAACAATTTTGTTTTCATGTTGGCCCATCACAAATCAGTCCAAATTCCTATAGTACGATGATGGTTGTTCAGAATCATTCCAACATTTTATTTCGAAGAAATTATGATGGAAATTTCTGATGGTTTAACATGAACAAGCCATCCAAACAAGTTGCTATTCTTATGTTGGGCCATCATACATAGGTCCGAATTTCTACATTGGGGTGATGGTTACTTATGTTGGCTTCCATCAAAAATATAATGGCTCGTGATGGAATTATTAATGTTTGCCATCCAGATTATGGTGGGCCATCATTGAAAAACCATCAAAAATTTTGACTTGGGTAGGCGCGTAATACAAATGATAAGTTCTACCCTAAAAATTAAGCCGGACCACGAGAACCTGCCACGGTTAGTCTGACGGCAAGGAGACTCTAACCTGGGATCCATCTACCACTGAGGATATTTCACGTCAGCGCTGTGGTCGGTGCAAGCCAGATGCGGAATTCGTATCGACCAACCATCGCTGGATTCGAACCGGTTCATCTCACTGGAAGGAGAAAGCTCTATCCCCTTAACCATCACGACTCAATTTTCATACACAATAAAAAACAACTCACAGAAAGAAACATTCATTCCGAGATCAGGATTCGAGCCCGCAGTCTGGCACGCTAACCACTCGGCCGGCCTTAAACGTAGACTAAATCATGAAGATTAAAATTCGGAAAAAAAGTTTTCAAAATATTAATGTAGAAAACCAAATTATTACAGGATTGCTTCTCCATTGCGTTATCTTGAGAAATCCTGCCATAATTTCTTCGTACATTTCGATATTTTGAAAATGATTTTTCAGCACTTAAATGGAGTAAAACTTCATGTCTTACTCGAGGTCTAACCTAAACTCACTTTTTGATGCCTTTAATTTTAAGTTACTTACGCAGGTGAAAGAGAATTTACCTTGAAAGGGTTTCTTAAGAGTACTTTATATCAGGCAAGAAGCCCTACATGGCAAATTCTGTTTCTCCTCAATTAAAAAATTAAAAATGTATAGTATAGAAAAAAGTGAGTTCAGACAAAACAATAGTAAACCATGAAGTTCAAAATGTTGATATAGTTCGTTCACTGGGTGTTGGCACTTGGATCCAACTCCTCGTACGCTAAGTTAATTACAGTGCGGGAGTAAGAGGAGAAACATTTCCGCGCTTGAAATTGAGACAACCCTTAATGCGTGCCAAACGCAAACACATAATTCTATTATAACTTTCGTTACTCTAGCTAATTAAATATGTTTCGAATTTAAAAACTGCGGTTCTCCCAGCAAAATGCCTCGAAAAAGACAATTCACTCAAACAAGAGAAATATCAAATTTATGAAATAGTTAATGATTAAGAAATGTAAATAAATATCGCAAAATAAATATTTTTGTTATACGATCATCATGTGAAGCATCCTAGTTCTAACATAATTTATTAGCCCTTCGATATTTCGCGAATAAGACTTTTTTTACTGTTTGAAGATTTTTTAATATAATGATGATTTATTTTAAACTAGCAGCTGAAACAGAATTCGCCACAAAGTATTTCTTTCACAGTAAAGCGTCTTTTTAATGTAACTTTAACTCTCTGTATTTCCCTAACCCTAAATGTACTTAATCGGGTATAATATGAACTACTTCAACTTCGAAAATTTTACTAGTAATAATATTTACCTTTTAGTTTAATTAATAAACTGAGCTTTAAATATGTTTATTATATATATATATATATATATATATATATATATATATATATATATATATATATATATATATATATATATATATATATATATATATATATATATATATATATATACATAAACTTAGATAAAACAACAAAATCAATTATTTCAAAGAGAACTAAACTAATACAATTTCAACCAGGCTAGCAGCGACTTAAAACATTTAATGTTTATTTGTTGCTTATTAACTTCATTTAATGTTTATTTGTTGCTAGAATCCAGAAAATGCCGTTTACTGGTTTAATTCAGTAGGCGTGTGATGTAGGCTACAGTATAACCAATTTAGCTATGAAAAATATGTTGCTCACGCACGTAAAACGTATTTATTCAATTGCAGTAAGACAAGCAAAATATTTTTTTAATAATTTTAGCAATCAAAATCAATAATTTGCTCAAAATAAGTTTGTTAGTTTCTGAAAAAGAAATATTCAGAAATATGAATATTTTGAATTTTTATTCCTTAGAAATGCTTCTAACGTTGTCTCAGATTTTAAGCCAAAATGTAAAAATTTCTTTACTTTGCATTTTAAATCAATTCAAAACATTTTTAAATGAACTTGCAAAAAATAATAAATACTTATTAAGTAAATAAATATTTATTGTTTTGGAAAAACAAGTTTGATAATTGGTTACAAAGATTGCCTTGCGAGGGAATAGACTATTCACATACAAGGTGTGGATGTTCTTCTTATCTATACGTAATTATCTATATTAATCTAAGCTCAAAATTCATGACCAAACTAAATAACTACAGAAATTTAAAAAAAAAAAAAGCATAAAACATTTTTCAAATCTTACGCCATAGAATGAGAAATTATTTGAGATAGGTGGAGCAAAGATGATTTTTACATACTAACATGCCGATATAGAATGTTTAAATAAATAAATAGCTAAGAACAACGACTATATTACGAATTTTATCGGCAACAATAATGATCGAATACGGTAATATCGTGTGGATTATTGTCAAAGATATTCATCTTGCAACGATAACTCTTGAATTAATGAGCCGCGATGGTTCAGGCGATAGACCATTCGCCTTCCAATGAACTGAACCGGGTTCGAATCCCAGCGATTACTGATTGATACGAATCCACATTCAGCTCGCACCGACCACAGTGCAGACGTGAAATATCCTCAGTGGTCGACAGATCATGGGTGAGAGTCCCCTTGCCGTCAGGCTAACCGTGGAAGGTTTTTGTGATTTTCCTCTCCATGTAACGCAAATGCGGTTTAGCTCCAACAAAAAGTCCTCCACGAAGGCAAAATTTCTCCCAATACTTGATCCAGGAGTTCCCTCGTTTTCTGGATTGGGTTCAAAATTATAAGGCTACGGAGTTGAATATTAGTAGTCATAAGCCCATAAACGGCTGTTCAACGACGATTATAAAATACCGGGATAATAATTGACAACGATACTGTAGTTGATGTTGAGTGTAATTCACTTGGCAAATCTATTGTTATATTTTACTCATAATTAATAATGTTTAAAAAATGCTTAAATTTTTTTCTACATTTCTCGTGCGAAAATTACGTGTAAAAAACTGGAAGACAGTTATTTAGCTACATATAATTTTAAAAAAAATGTTCAAAACAATTCAGTTTGAAAATTTAATGAAAATTTTAAAAGTAACTACAAGCATACAGACTTAGTTTATGACTTCTTCGCTACGATGTAGCGCTGACGACAGTAGTGCTAGCTGACCTAGAGAGTTTACAAATCATTGACGCAACACAGAGCATGTGAAAAAATTCTCTACAGATCAGTGTATCTAAAATTAGCGTTGCAGTTAACATTAAAAAAATACTCTATGCAAAACCTCACGACACATAAGTACAAAAACACTATATTTCACCGAAAAGTGAATAACAATGAAAACGCGTAGGCCTTAAAACATGACCTTTACTCTATCGCCAAAATTTTGCCTACAATTCAAAAATTAAGTTTTTTTTCCTATTTTATTTACTTATTTTTTTTATAAGAAAAGTAGCTCAATAACTATGTTAAAATAATGTAAATTAATTAAAAAAAAAAAAAAAAAAACATCGCGTTGTGAAATTACGATATCGCCTAGCACAACTCAATTTTAACTATCGATATTTATATATCGATATATATATAGCAATCAACTGAAAAGAATGAGGAAAGAAATATCGTCTGTGAATCAGATGAGCACACAAGAAAGGGTTATTCCAGAATAAAGATAGTTACGTCATATTTTAACTTTCTCTTCGGATGAGCACGTGTCCTTGACACATCCTTAAGTTATTGCGAAATTCCTTGGGAGACTCATTATTTAGAAGTTATGACGCCATCAAAATACCTGAATAACTCCCTCTACCTCCCCTCTTCTTTGTTTAGACTGATAACTGCACAAGATTCATATCATAAAAAATAAGTAGCCTTAGTTTTGAAATTGTAGTTTTAATTTTAAAGCTTGATTGTGCAGAAAAATAGCGAAAATTGTGGTGTATTAAGTCGACCCTCTATTTTTGAATATAAGATAGAAAATTTCTGTTATATTGGGAGGTATAAGTCGACCTCTGAAAAAAGATAAATATAAAAATTAAATTATTTAATTAAAAATAAACTCTTGAATGACTTATCTCTTATTCTTAATTATTTTTTTCTGAACATAATTTAAAGTTGTTTTTCTAGACAGACTTTTTAAATTTGTTATAGCAATTACCTTTAATTTTAAATTTGTTATAACAATTACCTTTAATTCTAAATGTTAAAAAGATGATTATTAAGGAAAATTATTTATGATTACTAATAGAATCATAAGCGAAATATAATGATACAATTCTATCCATTTCACCTTTCATAATATTTATCAATGACTCAAATAAATAAATTTAATTTTTAAGAAATGAATATTGGACGTGAGATCACAAGCGTAAGCAAACAGAATTCTTTATAGTACATATTGTTGGATTTAAGAAAAAGAAACCCCAATAGTTTTCTCCAAAATTCTTTTTATTTTTCAATAACAAAAAAAAGCAAAATCTTTTTTAAGTTAAAGCTTATTCTTTTCCTTTCACCATGTTGCCATTCAGGGGCAACTAAACTTAGGATACAAAATGAAAGTGGCACTTATAATCAAACCACAAAAGCGACGTTAGTCTGTCTTTGTGTTTAGTAAGCAATAAACTGATTCTTTCTTCGTGAAAAAATATAGAATGTGTCATCTATGAGAATTCTTATTTGAAGGGCTAGGCTTACTCGGAATAGAATGTAAGGAACAGTTGCTTACACAAATGACACGCTTCGATAAGCATTCAGGACCCATACTCATGATGACGTCACTTGCATGTAAAAGTGTGAACGTGAACATTAATTATATTCTTATTACATATTTAGTATTCCATGTTTTGGCAACAGCAGTATTTAGTATTCCATGTTTTGGCAACAGCAGTTCTTGTGTACGATATAGATTTTGAGTTTTTAGAATAACGGTGTGTGTAAATTTTAATAAAGTATTGATTTGTTTTTCTCTTAAAAGTTGTTTCTTACATTATCAGAAGTGGGATTAACAGGCAACTGTTATTAATTTTGAGTTTTGAGTTTGAAATGGCATTTTTATCGCGACTTCGCAAAGATCAGTTACGTTACGTAGCTAATGAGTTATCTGAAGATGTTTCGTCTACTACTTTGAAAATCCCTGACTTGAGAAAGTTAATATTGAATAGCGAGAAATACGATGAAGAAATGGTTCGAGGAATGGTAGAAAATTTAGTTGAAGACGCCGAGCGCCTTCGTCAAGAAGAGAAAGAAAAAGCCGAGCGCCTTCGTCAAGAAGAGAAAGAAAAAGCCGAGCGCCAACATGCATATGCATTGGAAAAAGAAAAAGCCGATCGCCAACATGCGTTGGAAAAAGAAAAAGCCGATCGCCAACATGCATTGGAAAAAGAAAAATCCGATCGGGAACATGAATTGGAACTCAAGAAGTTAGATATTGCTGCTAAAACTTCAGAAGTAGTCGAAACTGAAGTAATAACATCGTCGCCAAAAGTTGATTGGCAGTCACAACTGAGAAAGTTTTCTACGAGTAATGAGGATATCAGCCTTTATTTAGTACATTTCGAGAGAGTAATGAAAAGAGTACAAATGCCAAGTTCATTGTGGATGGCATGTTTAATTAACCAGTTACCAAGTGAAATTGTCCAAATGATAATGAGAGAACCAGAAGAACAGTCAGAAAATTATGACTATGTTAAATCTCTTTTGCTTAAGTGCTACAGACTAAGTCCTGAAAAATTTAGACAACTTTTTTATTCTCATGAGAATACTGATGGAAAGTCATGGAAAGAATATTACCACGAGCTTGAAACGTATTTTAATGGGTGGACTGCAGGACTTAAAATAAGTAGTTTTGAGAGTTTAAAAGACCTGATCATCACAGATCGAATGAAAGCTCGGGTGCCGCCAGATATACGAGAACGTTACTTGGATCAGTGGACCCATATAATTTCACCTTATACATTAGCTGAAAAGGTAGATGAATTTATTGAACTCAAAGATGTTTTTAAGAATCATATTCAGTATAATAATAAATATAGTAACAATAAGTTTTTGAAAGAAGAAAATGTCGCCAAAGGTGAACAAACAGAGCCAAGTCGAAGTACAACTAATAATCAAACTGTTTGCTACAATTGTTATGATACCGGCCATTTTGCCCGTGATTGTGTAAATCCAAAACGTCCAAAGTTTTGTACTGCCTGCAAAACAGAAGGACATGGTACAAAGGAATGTCCAAAGATAGCGTCTTTCCCATTAGTCAATGCAGTTTCGTTTTCACCCAGTTCCAGTAATAGTACAACGAAGAATATTATCATAGAAGAAGTAAATACAAGTGCTCTTATGGATACCGCTGCTGATATATCTATGTTAAAATATAGTTTTGCACAAATGCTTAATAAAAATATTCATAAAAATATAGTTACACGAATTCGGGGTATTGGAGGTGTAAGGAAGTCACTAGGAATTATCATACTTAATGTGACTATAGACAGGGTAAAGCTGAAGGAAGTTCTGTTTTATGTAGTGACTGATGATACATTTGAAGGCCCGGATGTTCTCATCGGGAAGGACATCATTGACGCACCCGAGATAATAATGGTTAGAAATCAAGGCAGGTCCAAGTTAGTTCATGTGGAAGACCTGGATTTTTTGCATGATTTCCAGATTAATGAAATGCCTGATAGGGTTGTGTTGAAGACCCTCGAAAAGTTCGTGATTGAACCGCGTACAGTTCAATTGGTAACGCAAGATCTACTACCAACATCAAATGACTACGTAAATCCAACAAAACTGCAAAGAAATGCCCAAGAAAGTATTATCATTGCACAAGAAAAGATGAAAAGGAATTATGACAAACATCGATGTGATGCATTTAAGTACAATATAGGTGACGTTGTGGTCGTAAGACGATTACCTGAACAAACTGCCTTATCTAACACTAAAACCCAAGTTAAGTACAGAGGTCCTTTGACAGTCATCAAAATATTACCATCCGACACTTATCAAGTAACTGATTTACGCGCAGTTGGACAAGGAAGAAGAAGGCAACATAATTATACGACTACCGCCCACGCTTCGCAAATGAAACTATTTCATCTGGTCAACGACGAAGATCCGTCTGATGATGGGGACAATATTACTGGAAGTAAGAAAAACTTCATTGCTTGTGAGCCCATAAACGACAACAATAGTACAAATCAATGCAACGACGATCCAAATAAAAATTTAAGCCAAGATAACAGTAGACCAAAGAGGTGTAAAAGTGTGCCGCTTCACTTGAAGGATTATAAGTTGTTTCGAAGGGACGAGGTCGTCCAAAAGTCAGGATGGTCGAGTGTAAAAGTGTGAACGTGAACATTAATTATATTCTTATTACATATTTAGTATTCCATGTTTTGGCAACAGCAGTATTTAGTATTCCATGTTTTGTCAACAGCAGTTCTTGTGTACGATATAGATTTTGAGTTTTTAGAATAACGGTGTGTGTAAATTTTAATAAAGTATTGATTTGTTTTTCTTTTAAAAGTTGTTTCTTACATGCAGGTATCCAATTACATAAAATGTCTGCATTTTTGAAATTATATAAAGTAACTATGAGTGTTATAAGTAACATTTTAAACAAAACATAATTTCCTCCCAATAAAGTTGGGTTTTGATAATTATTATTCGCATAAGCATGAAGTCGAATAATTTATTACAAAGAAGAAATTACTAAGCAATGGGACATCTGCAAATGACGTAGGGTGAGTATCTCGATCCTGATTGGTTGTATAAACGTGGCATTTGTTTACGTTAGCAACTGTTCTTTCCACTCTATTTCGGGAAAGTCAAGCATCAATTCTCTTAAATGATACATTCTATATTCTTGTACAAAGATTTTAATTTTTTCACTACATCTTCTTACATTCACTACATAAGACAGGCGTGAAGTCATGTAGAACATAAACAAACTAATTCTGCATCGAAGTTGCCAGGTGCACAGAACAAAAATATATCACGGTTACAATAAAATACATAAACAAATAATGAATCCAAGTTAAGAAAAAGACGTAAACGAGAAAAAATAATTTTTTTATAAATTTGATGCCCTATTAGACACTGTATTTAAATATTCTCACGCTAATTAGCATTCTAACTTATGCGGAGAAACTTATCTCAACTTAAACACGCAATTTTGCTTATAAGCAATCAGTTGTCGCTGACGTCATAGGTCACATGTGTTGTTATACGTGGTCTTTTATTTCCTGAAGTGCAAGTACCTAATTATCTTGAAACAATATTTACTTTAGCAAGGATGAAATAAAATAATTTATGTGTATAGTTAAATCGCTAAAATGTGTATTTCAATAACTTACTACAGTTGATCAGAGTAATACTTTAAACAAAATGTCTTTCCCTCTAAATGTTTTTTTTTTCAATGTCCACGCAATTGACAATTGTCATTCCGTTGGCCACTCTTTCGGGGCACCATATTAGGTGGACCAACGTTGTTCCCACAGTAAGGACAGTTAGTACAGAGAATGAAAAGACATCCATGCCTTATCCGGGATTCGAACCCGGGACATTTCTGATGTGAGGTCACCTCCCTGACCACTACACATTCCGGTCTGTCCTCCAAATAATGTTGAATTTGGTTAATTACAATTTAAATAAACCTGAAATCAAATATTACAACCCAAAGTGAAAATAATATAAAACAATCATTCGCAATTTCCTTGATATATCATTGTTTTTCAGAACTCATTACGTTGAAATATTATTTGTCAAGTGTTTCAAAAAAACGCATTCAGATTCAAATACTATTTTGTTCAAGAGTAGATTGTGAAACTCTACTCATATATTAACCTATCAAACTTTACTTTTTTAATTATTAGTTTGTGAAAAGTCACTAAGTCTATGATTTCAATATATTCATGACATGCAACATGATTTGATGTCAGCTGTTTTGAATTGTCTTAATTGAAATTTTTTTTTTTTTGATTTACATATCTTACTGTCATCTTCAGCCTGTGTGAAATATGCGGCATTGTTAAACCCCTATTTAATTAATTAGAATATGAAATGAGAAGTTAATAATAAGTTTAAAGAAACATGCATAAATGAAACAAGTTATTTGTTTTAGGAATATCCTTGACCATATGGGTCAACAATTAAATTGAAAAGTAGTAGGATGATTTCAGATTTTATTTTATTTTTTTCTTTGAAGAAGAAATTGAGAAAAGGAAATGGGTTTGAAACGTGAGAAAATTGGCTGTTTTACTTCCATCAAAGAGCTGTTTTCCATTATTTAACATAGAGAAAAAAATGTGAGCGCAATGCTTACATTAAAAAAAGACGAAACCGATTTTCTTTTTGTCGCAATTACTGTAGCCACGAAAATAAAAGCAAAGGTAATTTAAATAATTAATATTAATAAGCACATAAAACGATTTAACTAAGAAACTCAATTTAGGCTATTACAAAGTTGAACAAAAATAAAATAATGTGTGTCAGTGGTAATTATATGAGTGAGACAAGCTTTCTAAAGACAAGCATACATTTATATAGATGGCCAGTTTTTGGTAATTACATGAGTAAGTACGGTAAGAAAAGCAATAATTCAAAGGATGCATATTTATTTCCTAAAGTTGAACTTAGTTTAATATAGTTCATATTAGCTAGAACATGCATATCATCTTCAAATTATGAATTAAATTTGAAATGTTAAATTTCGCTTGAATCATCTTTGAGATGTTTTAGAAAATGCCCAAGGTAATTTTATATCAAAAATATTTATAGTTAATTTAATAAGGCATATTCAACAATTTAGATATTATCTAGTCATTGGATTAGTAAATTATCTAGTCATCTTTTTGATTCTAATTAACATGGCAATACTGTCTTCCTGTTAATTTTTTTTTCGTTGAAGTTTTCAGACTTTCAAAACATTAACTAGCTTCTGTAGTTAGGTGTTTTTTTATGTCTTAAATTTTTAAATTTGAGGAGTGAGGAATATAATAAAGACTAGCGAAAATTCAATGCTTTTAAATTTAAATATTTGTAAATTTAATTGAAAATTAATGTTAAAAAATTCACCAAAATCAGGCAATTTTCTCCTTTACTTATCCTTTTAATGGCGAGTGAAAAAAAACCTATTACTCCAATACCACTATGATAGCCTATTACTCCAATACCACTATGATAACCTATTACCCCAATACCACTATACCTTAGCTCACTTTTTTTTAAAATGTAGGTTTTAAATTACTAATGAAAAAACATAATTTGCCATGAAGCGTTTCTCCATCGATATTGCATCCTCTTAAGCAAATCGGAAACACCGTGATGAAATTAACAATTCTTTTGCATTTAAAATGTAAAGCAAGATTGAGAAGGGGGGAATCTTCAACAATTAAATGGGAATTACCAGATAATTAGCATTTGGGAATTTCTCAACCTGACTGAACTTCCACGAAGGACAAAAGTTATATTCTATAGAAGAAAAAAACGGTAAACACACGAAACATTACGTGCTTTGTTTATTTCAGAGTGAAAAGCGTGAGACAAAACAATCTATCGTTATTGTTCAAGATAAATATCAACAAGAGATGTGCAATTAATGACAGATTTTTTTTTTGTCCTTCTTAAATGTTTGTTTCGTAATAGCTTTATTATAAAATTTTCGTTTGATGACAAATGAAACTTTTTCTTGTAAATATATTGTCTGAAGAAAAAGGTGTTTAATTACAGCGCAGAAGGTTTAAATAATTTATATCACAGATATGGAGGAAAAATCTATAATCTGATAACCACAAAGCATTATCGGTATCTTCTGCAACTACTACAAAGAACCGTGATGGCTCAGGGGATAGAGCGTTTGCCTGCCAATGAGGTGAACTGGGTTCGAATCCCAGCGATGACTCGTCGATCATCCGGCTTGCACCGACCACAGTGCTGACGTAATATATCCTCAGTGGTAGAGGGATCATGGGTTAGAGTCCCCTTGCTGTCAGGCTAACCATGGATGGTCTTCGAGGTTTTCCTCTCCATGTAACGCAAATGCGGGTTAGTTCCATGAAGATGTCCTCCATGAAGGCAAATTTCTTCCACTATTTGATCCAGGAGTTCCCTTGTCTTCCGGATTGGGTTCTAAATTACGAGGCTACAGAATTGAACATTAACAGTCGTAAACTCAAAAAATTGGGTCGGTTGTTCACCAACGGTTATAAAAAATAAGAACTACTACGGAGATTCATACCATCGTACAATAGACAAATCAACGCAAGTGACAGAAAAGTGACATTTTTTTTATATAGTTGGCATTTTTGTATAATAAGCTACATATTACAAATTATCAAATTTCTGAATTTCTTTTTAGCATTGATAGCATTAGAGAGAAAAAGAAAATAGTTGTCAAGTTAATTTTTCTCAAAATCTATTGTGAATCACCGCTAAATTGTAAGATCATTTGCAAAACAAAGTGGTTGTAAAACATTTCAATAATTAACAAAACTTAATTTAAACTACATATACTGAATTTTTATAACTTCAACACTTAGTATTGAGTAAAACTCATAGAGTTGTAAAAAAATTTCAGAGTATTAACCAGCGATTTTAAAATACATTATCCGAAAATAAAATGGCGTTTTTAGAGCATGTGTTTAGAGCCTGAATTCTCATGATAGTTAAAAAAAAAATGAATCTTGAAGGCAGTAACTTTCAAAATCAAATTTAAATGAATGAAAAATTCTTTAATGTTTTTTTCTTGAAAAATTTTAAGAAAAGTTTCACAAGTCTGAAATTCATACAATAGTTTAAACACTTAATCACAGAAGATGCTGAAAGCTCTCAAAATCCGTTATGAATAAATACAAGAAATTAAAGCGATTTTTTCCCTCCTAAAACGAAAGTCAAAATAAATTATAAATCATAACATTATTTAACTTAGTTACAAATTAAACTACAGAAAAATTTTAAGCTTAAATTTAGGGTAGATAGCCAAAATAACTACTGATAACTCATCAAATCTGTTTGATACTTCGCAACCGTAACCTATTTAATACTTCTGAAATGTGTTTGTGGGGAAAGGAGTAATCGACAATGTCAACCATCATCTATCAAAAGGTACCAAGATATAATCGAGTTAGCATGCTTTATATACTAATGAATAGATGTTTAATAATAATAGTGGTAGCCACACTATTTTTCTTAGTACATTTAAAATTGTTGTAGTAATAATGTTTACAAAATATAGTACACAGTGGGCTAAGCCCCCTGTCCGCTGACGCTCACCAACCCCAATGATTATTTCGCAATAATTGTAGTTTTTTCGCACAAAACAGTTGAAATTTTTCAACTAAACACACATGCATTAAAAAGAACACTAGTGCCCCCATATCCCACGTATAAATATTTCCCTTATGATACTATTAAGATCTATTAGAGGACATAAACTAATTTTTTTGAAATCTAACAATATATATATATAACATTCATAATTGAGTATAATATAAAAAAAAACACAACTACTTCCACTTAGTAGGAATAACATTTACCATGACGCAATGCTAAATTCTATGCCACTATCCACATAAATCAATTATTAATCAAAAATCGAATATCAATTACTTTTCTTTATAATGCAATAAAATCTGGCGAGCAGCTATTTAAACGATCTAACACTTCGTTTGTTTATTTGTGGCTTGAAGTTAGGCTCGCAGAAAATGCCGTTCATGGGTTAAATTTAGTAGGAATAACACAACCTGTGACGTAGGCTATAGTATACCCAATTAAAAATATATTATTGTAACAAATTTGGAGAAATCACAACTGTAATTTTATATTTTTTCTTCAGATATATTTTAAATACAATGCTTGCTCTCATCATTTTGTGCACGAAGCTAAAAGTTAAGTTTTAAATAATTAAACACATCTCTTTAACTGTAATTCATATTAGTATATAAATGTATGTATTCATATAGTAGCACCAAAAAATAATAATTGTAAAATGATTAATAAGATCGGACACCGATTTGAATAACTTTATCTTAAAATGCAACGTTGAATTACGTTATTCTAATTAATAATAATCCTCTGAAACACTTAATCTAGAAAACAAACAAAACTACAAACGTAAGAATAACAATTCATGTAAATCCCTTTAAATTTTCGAAATATTTATTCAATTTGCAAAAATATTTATAGGAAGACAATATTTTTACGATTCATATCAATTTTATGCTCATGACAACCAAACAAATATGAGAATTAATGTGGAAAAACTGGATCCTACCATATGCATTTTCCGGCCCAATAAAAATGCACCGTCAACCAAGGAAAACTGCAACACCATCATTAGATAAATAGTTTGATTTTTATCTTATTTCAAAAATGTATTAACTGTCTTATTTGACTTCAAGAATGTCTTATAATTAAAAACAATAATAATAATAACAGTGAACTTATTTTGTTGATAAAAAATTATGAAAAAACTTATGTTCGAAATGCATATAGATTTTTAATTAAAAATCAACAATTCATTTTAGTATGAGACATATTTACATACATTTCAAAGTCAAGAATACATCCAATGTAGTTTACTTACAATTGAAGTGCTGTCAATGTAAGTAAAGAAATCCCGATATTTTGGCGTTACGTAATACAAATATATATATAAAGATAATAGCTGGATTGTTATTCATAGACAAACCACAGGAGGTTAATAATTTTTTTTTTTAATTTCCGAGTAGCAAAAGTTAGCAGTTTTACCCACTGATAAGAAGTTTTGCTTTTAAAACATTAGTTTTATCATCTCTCAGGCATAACTTAACTAAGAAAGAAGAATGATTGAGTAAAATTATTTTATGAAAAAAATATTGCAATGAATATAAGTTCATAATTCCAAAGTTAGATGCTTTTATAAATAATAAATGCTTACGTTAAAAGTAGAAAGTTGGAGGATTCGTTGCTTTTCAGAAAGAACGGGTTACTATTGTTGCACACAAAGTATTCTTAGATATTTGAAATCCAAATAGCTTATAGTAAAATCAGATATTTAATTAGTTCATAAAAGTTACATTTTAATGAATACAAATTCATAAATTCAAAGTTAGGTGTTTTTATAAATAACGATTAAGAAATGTTTACGCTCATGAGGAAATTGGAAGATTCGTTTGCTTTTCAAAAAGAAAAAGATTATTACTCTACACACAGCTAGTCAAAAATACTATAACTCTTAGTAAAAGCAGACATTTAATTATTTCATAAAAATAATATTTAATGACTAAAAGCTCATAAATCCAAAATGAGACATTATTATGAATAAAAATAATAAAAATTCTTACATTCATGGTAGCTTTTGAGAAGAAAAAAAGAGTTTATTGCTGCGCACAAAGTGTCCCTAGCTATTTGAAATCTAAGTAGCTTATAGAAAAATTAGATATTTAATTAGTTCATATAAGTTATATTTTATTGAATACAAATTCATAAATTCGAAGTTAGTTTTTTTTTAAAAAATAACGATTATAAAATGCTTACGTTCATGATGAAATTGGAAGATTCGTTTGCTTTTCAGAAAGAAAAAGGTTTATTGCTGCACACAAAGTATCCTGAGAGATTTGAAATCCACAAATGCTTTCTAATTCTTCTCTATATCATTGCAGGAGCAAGGAATCTAAGTTGATAAAAAAACAAACTTTCTATGAATCGCTCTAGAAACCTGTTCACTAAACAAAAACTTCTCCCAATTGTGTAAAGAACTTCAAAGCGTTTAGTGGCATCATCATCCTTTCATTTTTGTGAAAGCGAAGATGTGATTTTTCCCCACACCCAGCCTCCAAAGCAAATTAGTCAAAAGCCTGTTTTGAGAGATGCCCGTTCTTTTTTTTTCTTTTTCGAATACTCATTATTCTTTTCATTTCAAGAACATCCCTATCTGGTTTAAATCGACTCTTTCATCATTGCGACGGAAGGGCAGACGATTCACAGGTTGTTTGAGAAAAAAATAAATAAAAAACAAACACAAAGAATTGGCTAACATTTCAAGGAAAGGTGTCTTCTTATCATAATCGGGAATCGCAGGTCTTTTCCTCTGTTGGAACAATTGACCGACCAGAAATTTAGTTAAAAATGAAATCGATTTTCGGAAACTAATTTCAACTCCGTCGCACGATCTCGCCAAATGAAAATTAAGATAAGAAAAGTTGTAAATTAAAAGAATAGAATTGAGAAAATTGTTTTCAAAATGAATGGGACATTCTTTAGAAGCGGGTATGAGTAATAAAGAATAATAGAAACAATGAGTTATTTTCTAGGCTGTGGTTGGGAGAAATTCTAATGCGCTATTACCTTAAAATTCTTTCTTATTTATTTTAAATTTAGAATGTTTAATGACTGAAATTAGAGAAGAAATTAGAGAAAATACCTTGCTCTAAAACTGTGAGTAATCATTTTGCACATTTTTCCTTGAATTTTTCTTTAAAAAAAGTTAGTCAAGTTTTAAAAAAATTAAAAAGCTATATTCTTTCGCTAAGATGTTTCAGATCTCGAACTCAAATAAAGAAAAAATACTTTTTAATTTTAACACATATTTATACATATTTTTACATTTGCTGTTGTTGAATATTTCTTTCTATAATTAAAGAAAACAAGGATTAAAATTTTTCCAATAGAATGCCAAAAAAAAGCATTTTAAGAATCTAAAAATCTTTAAAAAAATTTCAACCGAAAATATAAAAAAATAAGTTAAAAAAAATAAGGAGTTCTTAACCTGGAAGTTATCGTCATTTTTAATGGCAGATAATATTTCCCCCTATCGAAAAAAATAATAATAATATTTTAAAAACCAGAAAGCGTTTCAATAAATTAGAAACCAAAAACCGAAAATATGAACGAAAAAATTCTAAAAAGGTTCCAGTAGCTTTCTCCCGAAATTATCTGCATTTTTAATAGTAGATAATAATTAATACTTTCAATACTTCAATCCGTTGGACAAAAACAAAAATATTTTAAGAACCTGATAAAAAAAAATAGAAACCGGAAACAAAAATGCAAAAAAAAAAAATATTCTAAAAAGTTTGAAAGACCCATTAGGATGACAATGATACAACCTTTTTAAAAACCTTAAAGTCTATAAAAAATTAGAAAAAAAACTCTAAATAGTTTTTGAAACTATTATCCTCGAAGTTACCCTCACTTTTAAATAAAAAATAATAATTCCTTCTGTAGGACGTGAAATATCTATATCTATATATGTAAGCATTTTAAGAACCTGGAAGTCTATTAGAAAGATTAAGAACCTATAACCTAGAATTTTAAACCCTGACGTTAATTACATTTTCACATGCCTAAAAATTTTTCAGAGAGGCGTACTATATTTTACGAACTTAAGAGTCAATAATTTAAGAATGAAAAATGTAAAAATGATCAGGAAGAACTTTTTAACTTCATATTATTCACATTTTTACAATAACAGATATTTAATAATCCTTTTATCGGGAAGCTAAAATAATTTTAAAAACATCAGTCTTATCAAAGAATATTAAACCTCAACAATATCCACATTTTTAGAATAGATGATAATAATAATTGATAATAGCAATAAAAATAATATTTAGATTTACTAATACTTCTTGAAAGGGATCAAAATTAAAAATTTAAGAACCTTAAAAAAATTAAAGCCTGAAAATGTAATGGTCTTGGAGACGCTTTTAATGGCTTTAAAAAAAGTGCTACGAATGATTAATTTTTCAGAATTTAAAGGTGTTCATTAATTCTGGACTTGTTTTTTTTTTTTTTTTTTTTTTTTTTTTTTTTTTTTTTTTTTTTAGTTTTAGTTCACTAAAACAGAAATTCTAAAGGAAACTTAAGTTCTTTTCATAAACATAATTGCTATAGCTGTATTTAAAAGTTCCTTTGTACTTAAATATTAATAAAAACTAAATAGATTGTTTTGTACAAACTAACGATTATCCTAATGATTTTTATAACTAGTTATTCTCTAAGGGTTCTTAATCTTTTACCACCTTGAGAAAAAGTCACCCATTATTAAAGTATAGCTGATTCAAGTTTTTTAGAAACACAATATTTAATAAATTTTACGGTAGTCATTAAATATTTTGCTATTTTTCCTTAAATATTAGAAAAAAATTCTTTTTTTTTATATTTTAATTTTTTTTTCTGGAACTTAATTTGATGGATTATGCTGATTCAAAGAAATGAATTCATTGAAATGAACGTAAGTTATGGCTATATCACACGAGAGAAAATATGTGCAACTGCAAGTGTAACTGCAAGTGTAAGTGCAACTGCAAGTGAAATTTCTCCAAAAAACGCTCGTGTGATATAGAAATTACGGTTGCACGAAATATCTGCAACCGTTCAGGCAATTTCTTTCATGAACCAATCAGATCGTTTGCTTTTTATGACGTTTCAATTTTATGTGATGACATATACAAATGTAAATAAAAATGGCGGCGACGTTAGGAAGAGGATGATCGGATATCGGATTTTTTATAGATGATCGGATTTTTTATAGATGAGACGGAACAAGTTTTTAGTTTAATAATAACATTTCCTTTAAAATGAAAGCATTAAAAATACTTTCGCACTATGAGATGACCATCTCAATGCAGTTGATGTACTACCATAACAGGAACCTGCACACGATTTTAGTATCGGTAAGTATAGTACATTATTTTTGCGATAAATTTTCTTTTAAAATATTTATTTATTTATTTTAAGCTAATAAAATTAAAACTTATTATAATTTGTTCCGATCAAAGTTTTAATTACTTTAAATAGAAATAATTTCTATTTTTATATATGTAAAGAATTATACTGGCGAAAAGCTTTACTTTGAAATATTCGCCAAGCAACTCGCCAAACTTTGTTTCAGTATTATAACATAAAATATAATAATGATTATATTTCTTTATTTTTAAATTTTAATCTTTGTTTCTGTTGATTGTAAAAGCATGTGTCCGATTATTTTAAAGTTTTATAATTATTAGTGAAATAATTATTTTATTTTTCCCTAAGAATTCTTTTAATTTTTGAAAATCTCATTTTAAAACAAGTTAGAAAATATGTGTGGTAAATATTTAAATTGTTTCTCACAAAGTTACCCCATTTTCCAGTAATTATTGAAAAGTATTACAAGAAAGGTAGTATATTATATATAAAAAGTAATTATTAAAAATGCAAATTCCCAATCTCCTTGTCTGTTTCTACATTCATCCCTTCTATTTTTTTTTGTTTTTTTTTGTGTATGATGATTTGCATAATATTTTGTTTATAATTATTCAAAGTTAACTAATGATACTTTACTTTTTATTTATACTTCACATTTATCTCTTGATACTTAGCTTTTCTATAATGACAGTAAGTATGTAAGTGTACCTTACTAATTTTTCAATATACTTACATTTTTAAGAGTCTTCGTTTATAAATACAATTTATTTTTCTTGAAACAAATTTCAATCCAAACATAAGAACTACAAAACTAAACACACCTGCCATCTTTCATTAGTGTATAGAATAATCTTAGAACTATAATCAAAATATCTGTCAAACTTAAAATAAGTTTAAAAGGGATACCTAAGGACTTAAATGATTTCAAATTAATGGCATTTAATCTTCCTTATTCTAATAATGTGTTGGTAAAATTTTATCATGAAAGTGATTTATTTCTTTTATTTCAGATATTTCGTATAATCCTGTAAGGTTTATCTGGTAAAGAAGGAAAGAGATGTAATACTGTTCTTATGGAAGAAATTTAAAAATAAGAAATAAAAATGAATAATGTTCTAAATGTTTCACTTGACAATAAGTGTTTTATTTTTTAAATTGATTCTTGTATTATTTAAAATGCAAAACAAAACACGTAAAGGGCTATAACAAAATAATATGATACATTAAAAGTATGTTCTTAATAAAATATTGTTTTTTTTTTATAGTTATAAATAAATTTTAATTTATATACTGTATATTACAATAAATTTGTCCCAAAATAAATCCTATAATTTTTAATTAAATTATCTTATGCCAATAATGAATGATATAAATTTTACAATAATAAAATGTAAGTATGACATTGAAAATCCTCTTATATTTAAAAAGCAATTTTACTAAGAAAGTGGAAAAAATAATTTTCATAAAAGTGATATTCCTGATATGCAATGTGTAAATGAATAAAATTGATGATCCCTTCATGTAATGTAAATTAATTTGATGAAAATAAAATTCTGAGACATTGTAGTATAGACAAGTCTGACATTATTTATTATGTATTTTTTAGTCTGAATTTAAAAAATAGAATTGATTTGATAGATCTAATAGTTTTGATGTTATAAATATTTTATGAGTGAAAGGTAATTCAAAAATTTATATTTCATACATTAAACCATCATTTCTTCTACAGAATTATTTCAAAGGACTATGTTTTTGAATTAAGCTTAAAAAATAAATTTGAAGAAATGCCTTACTTGATTAGATAGCAATGTCAGTTGCATAAAGTGGTATAAGTCATAAAATTGTCCTTTCTACACATTAAACTTTTTATAAATTTTCGAATTGTTAAACTATTAAATCAGACAGCTTGCTTTTATTCTCATTCGATTTAGTGCTTACATAGATAATGATACCGCACTTGCCTAGCTAGCATGTTACATAGTAAATATATATAAATAAACTATGCTTTTACAGGGTGCGGAGCCAAATCTTTCAACAAAAAATAAGCAACTTTTAAGAACATTTTAGGCACTCAAAAAATATTTTAAAGCTCTAGGTAAATTGACAAAATGCAAAATAATTCTCAGACTTTACATGATCATGATAAAATAACTAGAATTTGACAAAGAACTGTTTTCTTGATTATATTAGCCATTAAAAAAATGATCAAGAGATTTTTGGGTTCGATTTCAGAGGGTGGAAAATAAAGCCTGAAATTGAGAATATCTTGCAAAATACAGCATGAGAGAGCAAGAATCTCACCGAACCCAGCTCACTAGACGCACATGCGGACTCGCAAGTATTTCACCAAACCTGTAAAATGATTGGCGTTTTCATACGCTATGGACTGACGGTACGCTGAAATTAATCATGGTTGAATGAATTCTGCTGTTGTTGTTAATTTACGTCGCACTAGAGCTGCACAATGGGCTATTGGCGACGGTCTGGGAAACATCCCGGAGGATGATCCGAAGACATGCCATCACAATTTTGATCCTCTGCGGAGGGGATGGCACCCCCGCCTCGGTAGCCCGACGACCTGCGAGCGAAGTTGAGCACTTTGCGGTAGCACAGTTTAACGAGGACCCATACCGCACACCCTCGGTCCCTACGCAGACTGATCCAAGTGGTCACCCACCCGCACACTGACCATAGCCAGAGATGCTTGACTTCGGTGATCTGCTGGGAACCGTGTCTTAACGATCAGTCCAGTGCGGGACGAATGAATTCTGAAAACGTGAAATAGAAAAATGTGAAAAGTACGTTTTTACATAATATGTGGCGAAAATCGACATTCCTTTTCATAAATCTCTTTTTCGAAAAAGGAAAATAAGGCACTTTTTAAAAACACTTATTAAGAAAAGCACCTTTAAGGGTCTTTAAAAAATGAAAATCAAAAATAAGCACCTTTAAGCACTTTTTAAAAACGCTACGCACCATGTTTTATACCTTAGTCACTCAAATCAAGATAAAAAAAATCGTCAAAATTCTAGATAGTATTTAAGTCCATCCCCCTTTCACCCCCTTATCCTTTTAGGGACACAACATGAAATTCATTGATATCTTAATATCATTTTATATTATGAGGTAGAAATCATAATCCTTTTTATACTATGCTACTTCACTTAAAAAGCACTTTTTAAAATTGCTACGCACCATGTTTTATACATTAGTCACTCAAATCAACGTAAAAAAATCGTCAAAATTCTAGATAGTATTTAAGTCCATCCCCCTTTCACCCCCTTATCTTTTTAGGGACGCAGCATGAAATTCAATGATATCTTAATATTATCTCATATTATGAGGTAGAAATCATAATCCTTTTTATACTATGCTACTTCACTAATGGGGAAATAAAGTTCTCAGAATTTTAATTTCCTGCTGAAGAAAAGACTTAACACAAATACAAATGTAAAAAATTAAATCAAAATCAATCAATATTCTACAGCATCTTTACGAACATCGTTGAGAAACTATGATATAATAGAATCATATGATAAAATTAAATACGAGCCAAAAGTAAAGATAAATAACAAAATATGGTAACCCAATTTCATGCAACCGTTCAGGCAATTAAGCAACCCTTTCGGCAACTCCGAACGGGGGAATTTCACTTACAGTTGCACTTACACTTGCAGTTACACTTGCAGTTGCACATATTTTTCTCTCGTGTGATAGAGGCATTACATTCATTAAGTAAAGAAAAGCATGAAAATACAATATTTTACTTACGAAATAAAATGGCGCATTTATGCAGCATAGGCCAAATTAATCAACAAATTATTTAGTTGAACACTAGTTCTTTTTTGAAATTTTTTTAAATTTTATTTACAGAATTTTCAAAATTAATCCCTCGTAAAAACATATGATTAATCTGATATGGAATAATTATACATTTCCGAAAAGTCGAATTTGTCAACAGCCTTTTCAAGTTAAGAAACTAGCGTAGCGTAATTTCTCAACAGGAAGTGTTTACTTAAGTTGAATTATTAATGTTTTATAGATATCTTCAGAGCGCTTGACGATAGCAGAAAAATAATCTTAGTGAATACAATTAGTCACAGTGTTAATGAAAAATATTTATTGAAATGATGCGCTTACGCCTAAAATGCATTAAATATACCAAGAACAGCATTCAAGATTTAAATTAAAGATGATATCTCAAAAATGCTTTTATTAAAAACTCAGTTTTGGTCTTTTGATGTAGAATAGAAAAATAACAAGAAAAAATGCTTAGTTTATCGATGCATACACGAGATGTGCGCATTTTTTCCTGTAATTTCATTTTATAACAGCCGTTGAACGGCAGACCCGAATTTTTGGATTTACGACTACTAATGTTCAACTACGAAACCTTGTAATTTTGAACCTAATTCAGAAGACAAGGGAATTCCTGGATCAAGTATTGGGAGAAATTTGCCTTCGTAGAGGAATTTGTGAGGGAACTAACCCGCATTTCCACGAGAACCTCCCACGGTTAGCCTGACGGCAAGGGGAATCTAACCCTTGATCAGTCTACCACTGAGGATATTTCACGTCAGCACTGTGGTCGGTGCTAGCCGGATGCGGAATTCGTATCGACATCGTTGAGATTTGAACCCGGTTCACCTCATTGGAAGGCGAGCGCTCTATCCCTGAGCCTTCGCGGCTCATTTTTCTATAATTAAAAGTTTCCAGGCACTGTGTAGCAGCTCGTACCGGTGATGTTTTCGGCTCGATTTTGGCTCGCGGACTGTAGTTTCGAAAATACGCCTGCAGATCCTTAAAGAAATTTTTAAAATAAAATAAAAAAAAATATGCTTCGTCAAAATATATCAACTTAGATTAATCAGTAATTACGCATAAATTAATAGTAGTGAACAATTACAGTCCTATATATTTACTGATAAGCCGAGAGGACTACATAGGAGTCAGGAAACTGGCCTTGTATCAGAAAGTTCCTGGGTTCGAATCCCAGATAAGGCATGGATGTTCTTTCATTCTCTGTACTATCTGTCCATGCAGTGGGAGTAACGTTGGCCCACCTATATACGGTGTATGGTGCCCTTGGTATATGGTGCCCTAGAAAGAGTGGCCAACAAATTTGCCCTAATACGCCTGAATTGTCGAATGTCAACCCAGGTGGTCATTGGAAAAAAAATTTTTTACTATTACGTCTCAATTATACTGAAGCAATAATTATTTTGCGGTCTCAGAAATAATTGAATATTTTGTTATATGATATTGATATTTTTTTTTCTTTAAGTTATAAACCCATTTTTTTTTTACTAATACGTTTCAATTATTCAGAAGCAATAATTATTTTGAGGTCGCAGAAATAATTGAATACTTTATAATATGTGAAAATTTTAATAGTTAATTTAAATTGATATTTTTTTCCCTTATAAATTATAAACCCAAATTTTTTTCTACTATAACGTCCCAATTAAAAAGAAGCACTAATTATTTTGTGGTCGCAGAAATAATCGAATATTTTGCAATATTTGAAAATTTTATTATTAAATTTGATTTGATTTTTTTTTTCTATAAGTTATAAGCCGATTTTTTTTTTTTTTTACTAATACATCCCAATTATAAACGTCCCAATTATAAATGTAAAGAAATAATTATTTTGCGGTGGTAGAAATACTTGACTACTTTGTAATATGTGAAAAACTTATTATTAAATTTGATTTGATATTTTTTTCTATAAGTTATAAATCCAATTTTTTTTTTACCTATACGTCCCAATTATAAAGAAGAAATAATTATTTTGTGGTCGCAGAAACAATTGAATACTTTGTAATATGTGAAAATTTTATTATTAAATTTGATTTGATTTTTTTTTTCTATAAGTTATAAGCCGATTTTTTTTTTTTACTAATACATCCCAATTATAAATGTAAAGAAATAATTATTTTGCGGTGGCAGAAATACTTGAATACTTTGTAATATGTGAAAATTTTATTATTAAATCTGATTTGATATTTTTTCTCTATAATCCAAAATTTTTATACAAAAACCAATATTCATAATATTCCAACGGGCATTGAGAAGAAAGGTGGTAAAAGGAGGAAATAAAATATTCCTTACCTGTAAAAAGCTCATACTTCCTTCCAATTTCCGTCACCGTCTGGACAAATCTTTGAGCCCTTTTTTTGCTCTCATTAAGAACAGAAGTAGACAAAGTGTTCCGGTCAGTCTCTCACACATTATTATTATGAAACAACAACAATGATACATAATAATTTTCTCACTTTTCAAACCCATGAGAACTTTCTCTTCGAAGAAGGTTGTTATAATGACACAGAATGAAAAAACAAAATGCACCATTTTGTATATGAGTGGGAGAATATTAACTTGTCCAGGGGGAGAATTTAAAGTGGGGGAACGCTTGAGTGAATATGTTCACCATACCAGCTAATTACCCTATTAGAACATTTTCTCTCTCTCTCTCTCTCTCTCTCTCTTACTTTTTAGAAAGTGATTTCGATTGTCGTCAAATTTTTTTTTTCATTTGAAAATTTTATAGGGCAAAACTAACGATCACCACTGGCCACTAAACTACTAAATATAACAAATGGCGATTAAAAAAATTGTCCTCCTGGCGCCACCTCATCACCGTTTTTTCCATCGCAAATTCACCCCATGTTCGTTGTATTATTATTAGTATTTATTTTTTGTAATAAGCCACAGGGGTGCCAGGCCCATGTCCAAGAGTTCGTGGGTTCGGTCCCTGCTGGTCGAAGACTCCCCGTGTAGTAAATGGTGACTGATGCACGTTAAATCTGTCGAGTCTCAAAGTCCTCCATGTTCCCATAACAAATCAAAACCTCTGGGGGTACCGATCCAGGAGTTTCCTTGTCTTCTGGATTGGTTCAAAATTACAAGGCTACGGCGTTGAACATTTGTAGTCGTAAACCCAAAAATTGGGTCGACTGTTCAACGGCGGTCATAACATAACATAAAATGGCTCAGAAGAAGGCCGGGATAGCCTAGTCGGTAGGGTGCTGGGCTCATGTCCAAGAGGTCGTGGGTTCGATGCCCGCCGGCCGAAGACTCCCCGTGTAGTAAATGGTGACTGATGCACGTTAAATCTGTCGAGTCTCAAAGTCCTCCATGTTCCCATAACAAATCAATACCTCTGGGGGTACTGATCCAGGAGTTTCCTTGTCTTCTGGATTGGTTCAAAATTGCAAGGCTACGGAGTTGAACGTAAGTAGTCGTAAACCCATGAAATTGGGTCGGCTGTTCAACGACGGTTATAAAATAAAATAAAATGGCTCAGGAGATAGAGCATTCGCCTTCCAATCAGGTTAACCGGGTTTGAATCCCAGCGATGTCTGGTCGATACGAATTCCGCATCCGGCTTGCACCGACCACAGTGCTGACGGGAATATCCTCAGTGGTAGACGGATCATGGATTAGAGTCCCCTTTCACTCAGGCTAACCATGGGAGGTTCTTGTGGTCTTCCTCTCCATGTAACGCAAATGCGGGTTTGTTCCATCAAGAAGTCCTCCATGAAAGCAGATTTCTCCCGATACTTGATCAAGAGTTCCCTTGTCTTTTGCACTGGGTTCAAAATTGCAAGACTGCGGAGTTGAACATTAGTAGTCGTGAACGCAAAAATTGGGTCGGCTGTTCAACGACGGTTATAAAATAAGATAAAATAATTAGCCGCGATGACTCAGGGGAGAGAGCGTTCGCCTTCCAATAAGGTGAACCAGGTTCGAATTCCAGCGATGGCTGGTCGATACGAATTGCGCATCCGGCTAGCACCAACCAAAGTGCTGACGTAAAATATCCTCAGTGGTAAACGGATTATGGGTTGAAGTCCCCTTGCAGTCAGGCTTACCGTGGAAGGATTAAGTCCCCATGTAACGCAAATGCGGGTTAGTTGCATCAAAAAGTCTCAACAATGGCAAATTTCTCCCAATACTTGATCCAAGAGTTCCCTTGTCGTCTGCATTGGGTTCAAAATAACAAGGCTAAGGACTTGAACATTAGTAGTCATAAACCCATAAAATTGGGTCGGCTATTCAACGACGGTTTTAAAACAAAATAAACATGAAATCATAATAAATTTGTAAGACTATTTAAAAATTTATTTTGAGTCATATCATTGTCTTTAAGTGAGGGCTATTTCGTGCTAATACCGTTTTTTTTTTTATTTATTTATTTCTTCTTTTTTTTTTTTTTTTTTATTTAAACGACTTTAAACTCCTCATGAACCACAAAGTATTGCATGAGGTTTGCAGTTGTAAGTAGAAAACAAAAAGAAGAAAAATTTACAAATTTACATTAGAACACCTTGCTAATACCTTTGAGAACTATTTTGCGAAATACTTAAATTGTTTTGTACTTTTACAATGAATGCTTTCAAGAAAACTAGAAAGTTTGGAAATAAAAAGAAGAAAATTAAAAACCAAACAAATAATCATAATTTTATTTTCCAGTTGTCCAGTAATTCTAGTACACAATGTAAAGGTACGTATTCTCCTGAAATATGTATTGTTTTCAAATTAATTTAAATAATAAATTAACTATTCAATTATGATTACAGTTTCATTTATTTTCTCCTGAAATATGTATTGTTTTCAAATTAATTTAAATAATAAATTAACTATTCAATTATGATTACAGTTTCATTTATTTTCACAGTTATCAGAACTTTAAATACTTTTCTTAATCTCACAACTTTCCTAATAAATTACACTAAAAAATTAAGTATGGTCGAAACTACCAGAATGTGGTAAAATTTACCGTGTTTCTGGCTCTTTGAAAACATGTAAAAACAAGCTACTTTTTACCAAAATGAAGGTGGTTTTGGTAAAATTAACAATAAAATATGGTTTTATAATCTGTGATAAAATTTGGCAAATATAGTAAAATTTGATAAATGTGTTAAAATTTCGCAATTTCAGCATAATACCTTAGCCTTAGAGGATGCCATTTATTCGGTAAAATCTACTTTTCATTTTTCTATTTATTACTAAATTTGTGGCAATAAGGTACAATGTGTGGCAATAAAGTATAATGTGTGGTAAGGTATAATGTGTGGTAATAAGGTATAATGTTTGGTAATAAGGTATAATGTGTGGTAATAAGGTATAATGTGTGGTAATAAGGTATAATGTGGGGTAAGGTATAATGTGTGGTATTAAGGTATAATGTGTGGTAAGGTATAATGTGTGGTAATAGGGTATAATATGTGGTATAAGGGTAATGTTATAAATGTGTGGTAATAAGGTTTCAGGTAAACCATTGCCATATGGACGAAAAAATCACCAAATTAATTGTTAAAATATAGCATATTTTGGTTTCATTAACCAGAATTATATTTTTTTTTATCATAAGCGTCATATAATAGTAATATAATAAGGTAATATAATAAGGTAATAAGGTAATATAGTAATATAATAAGGTAACTTTACCGGAATTTTATTTCTCCCTGTAATTATTTATTATAAAACAAATTTAATGTAAAACTATTTTCCAAAATTGTTTGTTAGTACACTGTAAAAAATGTTAGTATAAAGTTGCCACCATTTTTGGAGTTGAGTTAAACTAAATGCCTTTTTAGGTACAGAACTGCAGAATCGTGCAAAGAATTATTTAAAATTGACAAAATAACAATTATTTGAAATAAATCTAGCGGATATGTTACTAAAAATGTGTTTGTTTTTTAAGTGATATATTTTGAACTTTATTCTAACGCGCATGAAAATGTATGTTGTCAATAAACAAAAAATGAATAAAAAATAAATAAAACTATAACAGTGAAAAAGTAAATAAGAAATGTGACTACATACAATGAAAAATACTTTATTTTACTTCTAACCCAAAAATTTTAGCAACTATATACTCCAAAAGTTTTTAAAATATAGTTTTAATTAGTAAAAGTTTAAAAATATTTTAGTTGTTATAATCTCAATTGCTGTTATTATATGGTTAGTAACTAGTACAGGGTAGTATAAGGTTAGTAACTGAGTATGTATACTCTATTTTCTCTATCAGTTTCCTTGTTGTTTAAATATTTTTGTTGCAAATTTTCATACAAAATGTGGCCTAATCGCTCTATGTTAAATTCAACTGGACCAACAAGAATCAGTTTTGACATCAAAATTTAAGTTTTTAAACTTGACACTGGATTCACGAGCAATTTTTTGAGCTATAGCAGTCGCTCCATATATAGCACGAACGTTAGGAGCAGTTTTTAAGGTCTTAAATCCCTGATTAAAAGCTAAAAAAATAATTAAATGAAAAATAAACTTAAATAAATAAATTAATAACAATGTGCTGAAAATACTCGTCCATCCCAGCTTGTCATTTTAACGTTCAGAAAATTAACAAAAATTTATCTAAACATAAAAACATTACGTCGTTGATTCCGATAAAACATCCTCTTTCAAATAATCCGAAACATTATGCGAAAAACTTTTAATGTTTCGACTCATTTCAAAATTTAAAAAAAAAAAAATGGCAAAAAATCTTCAACCAAGAAAACTTTAAAGCAAGAAGCATTTAATAAAATTCGGAATGTAAAAAAATTTGAAGAAAGAAAAAAGACGAGAATTTATTTTAAACCCACTAAATTAAAACCATTCAAACAGTTTTCCTGCATTAGCAATTTCCTTAGAGTTTTTAAATTTAAAAGCCACTGAATAAACATTCAAATCGATTGATTTATAATACAGTGTAAAAGAGTAACAGTTCTTCAAGGTCACGTTTGTCTTCTTCCACAAAGTAAAGAAAGAAGAAACATTAACCTGTTTTACGCCCAAAGCGCATCTCAATCAAATATATTAATTGTCATTACTTTTTTCTTATTTTTTTAATCCCATCTCTGGCGAAGAAGTCAGTTATAAGAGTAAAAAAAATGGCCACTGGCACTTGCCCTTGGATGCCCATCCTTTCTTATTTCTCGCCATTTTTTTTCCACTCATCCTTGATCCACTTTTAACTCCACCTTTCCTACAACTGAATCTATCTTGAATATCAATTTTTTTAATTGGATTTAAATAAATATTTCTAAATATAAAAGTGGGAAAAAAAGCCCCCAAAATATTAAATATATTTTAAAAAAGTAAGGTACAAAATATTAAATACATTTTAAAGAATAAGTATTAAAATGTAAAGGGCACTTTTAAAGAACAAGTAAAAAAAAATATTGAGTACACTTTAAAAAAGTAAGGTACAAAATATTAAATGCGTTTTAAAGAATAAGTACTAAAATGTAAAGGGCACTTTTGAAGAATAAGTAAAAAAAAAATATTAAGTATACTTCAAAAAAGATGAGAAATGAAATATTAGGTAAATTTGTGACATATAGTGAAAGAAACCATGGGTCAGTTTCTCGGTTGAACCCCGCTCCAAACTGTTCTGAGTGGTGCCGAACGGGAAAAAAAAACAATATATCTTTTCAATTAATAAAACATGAAAAATAAGCACCAAAATGTTAAACATTATATATAAGAAATATTTAAATGTAAGGAAATATTTAAAAGAATTGCTATTAAATAAAGAATAATGACGCCACGTAAAAATTACGAACTGAATCAACTGAAAATTCAACCGTTAACCAACAATGATAAATTTCTCAAAAGTTGAAGAAATTAGCTTGCTCTAAATCGAATTGCGCCAAAAGCTCCGGCACTCTAGATTTTTTCAATTAATGAAGCATGAAAAATAAGCACCAAAATATTAAACAGATTTTAAGTACCGAAATGTTAGTTATACTTTAAAAAAAATAATAAGTAAGTATCAAAATGTGAATTGCACGTTAAAAAAATTAAATGATAAAATAGGTAACTGAAGACAAATGGTGAAACATTATGCCTTTTTGATTAACGAAACATGGACATTTTGTTCTGAATCCAACATTCAGTTGATTGAGATGCTCACAATGTTTGTTGATCCCCATTCTTAAGTAATATTACTGATACACGCAACAACAAGCTTTTTCTATGCAATTCAAATCTTGCTCGAACTTCAGCAACCATCTGACGCATAGCAATTCTCTACCGCTGTCGCCGAGGAATTAATCCTTTCTAACCGAATGGGACATATATGACCCAAATATGAAACTTTATTCCCTAATGGCTAAACAGATCACAATTTTGCAAGTTTTTTTTTTATGTTTTCAGGGTTCTTTAGGCATTAGGGAATGAAAATATGACTAAAGGAACTTGGCAACACTCTTATATCAAAAATGGCGGACTTCTGTTTGCGAGAGCGCCTGTTAATATCGTTTTAATTTACGTGTTTTCTGAATTTTGAGGTAAGTACAACTATACTTTTGCCATATTTTGTGTAAAATAGTTATGTTATAAGTAATATTTGTACAGATTAAATATTTGATAATATCGATATTTGTACCGAGTAATATTTGTAGTAATATTTGTACCGATTTAGGATCAGGTTTAGAAATTTGACACATTTTGTTTTGTGGGTATATTGTCCCAATCATACTTACTATCTGGATAATGTATCCCATTAGTGATAAAAAAAAACATTATAAGACAAAATTTTAGTTAACGGCGACTTCTGGTTTCTATAACTTATGGTAAGAATAAATAATTCGATGCACTTGTATTATTTTCATTATTTATTCCCATGTAATATGTAAGAATTTTTACAATATTCAATACGATTGAGACTTATTGTCCTGTGAAATTTTCTGGTAAACGGGAAAAATGGAAAACTTTAAACTCATAGTATACTTATTTTAATGTGTCAGCATCAACATAAACTACTTTTCATTCTTAAATTTTAATGCAGATCGAAAGGGTTAAGGCAATGAGCAGTCTTTATTCTAGTTCCAGTGACGGCTTGAAGCCTTCCTAGCTTCATATCGATGAGTACGAGCTTGTTCGGGAAGTAAAAGCGACCGGTGCACAATACTGATCATATTATCATCATCAAATCAGTTTGTCTGAAATTTGTGACATCTTACATTCTGAAAACCCCTGGGCTACGACTGGCTGTTTTATTTTTTACCTGGTCTTATCAGTCTAACATTGAATAAAAAATGAAATGGTAATCGCCATTACATGTTGGAATGGAATCATGGAATGGTAATCTAACAAGGAATGGTAATCGTCATTACATGTTAGAATGGAATCAAGGAATGGTAATCAAACATGGAATGGTAATCACCATTACATGTTAGAATGGAATCATGGAATGGTAATCTAACATGAAATGGTAATCACCATTACATGTTGGAATGGAATCATGGAATAGTAATCAAGCATGGAATGGTAATCACCATTACATGTTGGAATGGAATCATGGAATGGTAATCAAGCATGAAATGGTAATCACCATTACATGTTAGAATGGAATCAAGGAATGGTAATCAAACATGGAATGGTAATCACCATTACATGTTAGAATGGAATCATGGAATGGTAATCTAACATGAAATGGTAATCACCATTACATGTTGGAATGGAATCATGGAATGGTAATCTAACATGAAATGGTAATCACCATTACATGTTGGAATGGAATCAAGGAATGGTAATCACCATTACATGTTGGAATGGAATCATGGTATGGTAATCAAGCATGAAATGGTAATCACCATTACATGTTGGAATGGAATCATGGAATGGTAATCTAACATGAAATGGTAATCACCATTACATGTTGGAATGGAATCATGGAATGGTAATCTAACATGAAATGGTAATCACCATTACATGTTGGAATGGAATCATGGAATGGTAATCTAACATGAAATGGTAATCACCATTACATGTTGCAATGGAATCATGGAATGGTAATCTAACATGAAATGGTAATCACCATTACATGTTGGAATGGAATCATGGAATGGTAATTGCTGCACTCTTTTAAGACAATCTGGATACAATTTTACTTTTTTTTCAAAATTTATTATTTGTTATTAATTCCAATGGGATTTTATAAATTACTTACAGCTAAAGTAACATTGTATTTCGTTTTTCCCTATCGAAACACATAGCAGGTAAATATTAATAAAGGGCGTGAACACAAGTTAATGAAATTTAATCTAGGTCTGATTCAATGCGTGGGGAAATCTGAACTTATTGTATTGAACTCTTGATAAGAGATTGATAAAAGCTTTCTTATGTTTCATGGCCTTTTCATAGATACCTTTTAAAAACAATTCTTTCGAACTTATAAATTACAGTAGTAACCAACGCCCTATTCCGTGGATTTTTGTTTCAGTTTTGATTTTGAATATATATTGAAAGTGTTCGTTGTTTCTGGTTTTTCTGATTTTACGTGTTTATTGTATATATGTGTAATAATGGATTGTGTTTTTACTCACATTTGTTATCAGATAGTTTTAAGACAAAGAAGTAGAAAAACTAAAAAAAAAAAAGTATCAAAATCAGAACAAGAAATTTTTGAAAAAGCAAATAAAATTAATTTAAGCATTTCAATAAATAAACTAGAACCGAGGGAATAAATTTATTTCATTTTCAATAACTGGTACTGAATCGAATATGTCGGTAGTGTTGCTCATTTAATGTTATATGGTGAAACTTGAAGAACTTGTAAAAATTGAAGAACATAGGGGAATAAGGCTTGCTTCCGTAAACATAATGTAAATCGGTCTGACAAGGGTTGATACAATTCTTGTGTATAAAGGAAAAACGAAACTTAAAGGACCAGCAGCAAAGGTTCAATTATAGATATTGAGTTTATTAGCTAGTCGGTTAGTGGTTAAAATTTTAATGCAATATTCCATGCTTAGATTCTCGAATTAATGAAATTGGGGTGAAAATTTAATCAATTTCCGATAATTTAGTTTAAGCACTAATGCAAATGCAGCATATCTTTTTATTCGTGACACAAAGAAAATTTGAAGTTTAAAGTAAACATTAAAATCCTACATTACACAATTTATAAAAATATACCAGTTTATAAAATACTTTAAAAATACAAAGAAAATCAGAAAAAATAGAAAAAAAATTAATATAAAATAAATTGTTTCTAAAAAAGTTTTAAAATATTTAAAAAAAAACTAAATAAAATTTTTTTTTGCATTTTTTGCACTTTTTTATTAATATATTTTGCTTTGGTTATATCAATACAATATTAGAAAGCATTTCTTTAGCGGATATATAATCATGTGAACTGACGACTTATTTTATTTTGCGGCTTTTTAATTTTTTTTAAAATTTGTTAAGGAAATTTTTAAAAAAAATTTTTTAGTAATATATATATATATATATATATATATATATATATATATATATATATATATATATATATATATCTATATATATATATATATATATATATATATATATATATATATATATATATATATATATATATATAAATAGTTCTCTTACGTGGCTCCCAAATTTTGGCTGAAGTACTTTGTACTACTAAATAAGATTCCTTTCACAACACTTAAATATTTACTTCATTTTCTTCATTTATAGAGAAAACAGTCGGCAAAGAATTCTGTTAGGTTAAAAAACATTTCGCTAAAAAAAGAGCGAATTCTAAAAGAAATAAAAATAAACAACTTAAATAAAATTGCTGTTGCCTGCCATAGAATTTTTTGAAAGTTAACTTAGCAACATAAATCAAAATGACATAGAAGCGCAACTAGATCAAAATTAAGATACCTGAGCTCTTGACGTAACAAATCCTTCAATTTTATAAGTGTTGTATCGCCAAATGCCAAAATTAACAATTGTGTTTTTAAAGAAATTCTCTCTCTACTATTCAGACTACTATTTCATATTGTTTTACAACACATGGCTTTAGCACTGTGGTGGGAAAGACTTTAAAACAAAACTTACAACAGTTACTTTTCTCAACAACTGAAATTTAGAATAGTGTGATTAAGAAAAATATGTGAACTGTTTGCAATTTCAAATTAATATTGAAATGTACAGGTTTATAATTTTCAACAGTGAAAAGTTTTCGGAACTTCAGTATTCAAAAAAGTATACAAAAGCTAGACGTTAAGAACGTATCCAATGAGCGAGCAATGCGAGCATTGGATTGCGAAGCAATCCGAAATGAAGTGCGAAAGTAGTTCCGGGGGTTGGCGAGCGCCAGCGAGCAGGGGGCGAAGCCTCCTAGTATATATATATTTAGTTAACAATGTTTATTTCTTTCAGCCATTCACTTCAATTTTTCGAGAAAAAATTGTTTTTAAAACATATAACCGGTTTTCATATTTTTAATTTTTCATCTACTGCCTTGCCTGTTAATGAATGAAATAGAAATAGGTTCTCATCTATTTAAATTACACTTCATTTGTTAAAAGAAGTCAAAACCAATTTCATTTTAAAATCATTTAAAGCCGAAAAAGTCAAATTAAAGTAATTTAAAAGTCAAAATTAAAATGATTTAATTGAAGGTAACTAATGCCATTTTTCTTTTAAAAACACACATAAAAAAATTAAAGATTCACAAAACTATTTTCTTGGTGATTCCGTTGATTCATTTTATTGTTATCATTGTATTTCATATCATTGCGACATTAAAAACAATTACAACGATATGATTTTTATTTCTTAAGTTAAATGAAATATACATTTAAAATTTCTAGAATATGTAAAAAAAGAATCTATTTTAAGTCAATAAAAACATATTTTGAAGAAATTGTTATTAAGTATAAATTATATATTTCACAATCCCGATTTCTAAATATATAATTAATAAAAGCAATTTAAGACGTGTACATAATTTAAAATAAAAACAATTTTTTATTAAAAGGATAATTTGTATGACAGATAGCATAGAGAGAGTTGAGAGAATCACTATGTAATTATAGGGATTAGAATACTTTAACTGCGGCAAAAATCTTGTAGATTTTATTACGATACCATCACGAATAATCATGAGGTAAAAATATGCAATGTCTTTAAAACGTATGATTAATGGGTAAGTATATTTTCCTGCTTTTAAAAGATACATTCATTTAATTGATGACCACGTGACGCGATTTCATTATAAATTTGTTTTTGCTCTTTTTTTTAAATTCATTTTTATTTATATTCATGTTCACAAATTAGAAAGAGAAAAAAGAGATTCATTCTTTGTTCCTTGAAATCATTTACATGTATACTTAATAAATACATTAACGATAAACAAAATATGTGTCTTTTTAAGGACCTCAATTTCGTTCATTTAATATATAAAGTTAATTGACCGTATTGAAGGTAAAGCTGTTTTATATGATAAATATGGTTTTATCGTTTTTAAATTAAAATTTTTCTTTTCGCAATATTCATTATTTTAATAAACAAATATTGCGCAATAATTTGCAATTTAGTTATTAATCATGATAACCACTTGCCTATCTTAGAAAATTACTTTAAAAAAAACTGAGTTAATTTTTATGAATAGCCGAATCGCGGAGGTTCGCTTTGAATTAGAAAGTTTTAATTTATTTATAAGAAATTTAAAAACTAATTTTAAAAATTGCAAAATGTGCAGTTTACGGTTATCCATAAATTTATTAAAAACATAAATCTTAAAAGTTTTTCACTACATATCACAAAAAATATATAATTACTGAAACGTCTTTTCGTACCGTTTGGTGTATTGATGCCTGTTTGTGTATTCTCATTGGATATAAAAATCACATGGTATGATCATAAGAAAACAAAGAAAATACTGAAATCTTTGGCTACTATAAATTAACATCTTTAACTTGTCTGAAATCTTTAACTGCCATTTCTAAAAGTTATAACAGTATTTACCTGTAAATAGTTTCCCTTTATTTAAAAGTGTTAGCGGGCAATATTATTTTACCCTTACGTCTTAACATTATTTTTTTGTGTCATTATTAGGTTTTTAATTTTAATTATTGTTCAAAATTAGAGTCACAAAATTTAAAGTTATTATTTATTACTTTCCACTTGACTTCTAAATAATTTTTGGTGATAAACGAATTTTTATTAAATCCAAAAATTAAATAACATTAAAAACACAATTGTTTGGATGGAAATGCATATGAAAATGATTTAGCTGAAAGTTTGTTCCAACTGAATCGGGAACTAAATCTGAAAAAATATTTCAATTTCATGAGAAACAAGTTGTAGCAACCCACACCTTTGTTTATATAAATTCTAACAAAACACAAATGAATGCAATTCATAAATGGATATATAATATGATAAATGTCATGCTGAAGTATGCATAACATATTTCAAACATTCAAAAACAAAATAAATATACTATTTAATTTTTTTTTCAATGAATAAAAATCATTAATATATTCTGTAATCTTTTTGCACCACTACCTTGAATTGAGTGCAAAGTAAAATCTATTTTTACCCTCTACTTCTGCCTAAAACATTAGCATAGAATTTGAGAACTGTTTTATGGCTGATAACGTTTTGAATTCATTATTATTTCTCACGCTTTCTTTTTCGCCAACATATTTGAATACGTAAGGCTAAGAATAAGAGCCTTGGCATTAAATTTAATCAATTAACAACCAATACATGGATTTCTCAACTTTCCTTGGCCAAAACAGTGCCAACGTTTACATCAAGGTTGCCACACATAGTATTTTCAATACTACTCTACTGTAGAATTTTTTCACCAAAAGATAGGGATGTGGTATTTTTCGTAGTATTTTTTTAAAAAGTTGCATGTTTTTTTTTCTTTCATCAATATTTAAATCAAAGAGAAGAAATGCCACTCTAGTTTTTTGAAGTAAAAAGCAATTTTTGAAATAAGCCAACCGGATGCGTCTTGATTTCCACGGTTACCGCGATAATCTGCCGGATATGGAAGTCACTAACTAAATGCGAATTATTCTAGCTTGGCGTTATTGTTGGCGTCGTTTTAAATAGCGATGGCTGTGGAAATCAAGATGTACCGCCAACCGTTCGTTTTATACTAGTCAAAATAGTCGCTCGATCTTGTGATGATTGTAAGAAATAAAATTTATTTATTCCTTTCTTTGTAGTGCTTTTTTTGCAACCAACACAACGTTAAAATAGATTTTACGCTTTTTTTTTCTATGAAAGATATAAAATAAAATATGGGATTTTTTTTTTTTTCATTTAGGTTCGATTTTCTACAAATTTGTTATAAATCTCTTTTGATACACACCATTCTTATTAGACAAAGTTGCTGATTTAAATTTTTGTTCCTGCTCGTTTACCTGAAGTATAAGTGCATGAAAGGAAAAATATAATTGTTATTTTATCTTAAAATTATTTTATTCTTAGTAATATATCCTTTTATTTTATCCTTTTAATAGTCTTATTATTCATTTAATAGTATTTCATTCTTTTAATATTATTTTATTTAAACTTCCAAATTACTACTGTAGATGGCGCTTAAAAATATGTAGTATTTTGGAGTATTTTTTTTCAGATGAAGCTGTAGTATTTTTTAATTTCAAAGTCGGACGTACGAAGGTGTCCTGTGGGGAAGCCCGGGCCATTTTTCAAATTTATAATTTGATAATGTATATTTATATTAAAAATTGAGATGAATCTTTAATTTGGAGCTCCGCATAAGTTTTATTTTTGTTTATTTTAATTTTATTCTGCATCAAGCAATTTGTGATGTTTGTCAAATAATAAATAGCTTGCCTACACCACACTGGAATGATATATGGACTACTGGAAATACGTCAATCAACATTCTCTTCAACTTATGGTTAATCATCAACTATTTTAACAAACCAAATGATATCTAGATAATAATTTAAATATCAATAAATGGTTACGATAATTAAATTTAATATATAATTCACGATTGCACTGCAATTCATAAATAGAATTACAGATGATAAAAGATCGAACTCCGTATATATTATTATAATTAATTATCAATAAACGGATTCGATAATTAAAATTAATATAGAATTTATAATTCAGAAATGGAATGCTGAAAAATAATCGAGTTCGAACATAGTACGTGTGTTCACCTTTATGCATTCAGTCGCACATAAACTCATCTCTAAAGTTCAATAGATCCTTTCTTTTCAATCTATATATTTTTCATAGCAACCATTTTTCATAAGATCATTTAAAAGAACATAAAAGCATTTGAGAACAATATAAACGATTACTTATAATTGAAAATAATGAATTGAACTTGGAAAAAAAAAGTTTAAACTTCGGAATACAGAATGTGTAGAGAGTTGAACAAAATATCAAAATGAAATATTTTTAATTATCTATTATATTTAATGGGGAGCCCATGGTCAAATTTGAGACTTCTATTGATTTACGCATTATTTAGTATTACTATCAATTAGGCTAATTATCCTGATAATTACAAAACATCGAAATGAAACGTTTTTCAGTTTTTTTAATTGATCTCCTAAATTTTAGCTTTCTAACTGCATGGAAAGTGGGAGAATTAATGATTGAGTGAAGGAATAAGTGAGTGAGTGAGTGAATGAATGATATATTTACCTTTTTTATATACAGATATTTACTGCCTGCAAGTCACTTCATTGTTTTGCTACGTCACACTGATATGCATACTCCTACATTCAAAAATATGAATGAAACATTGTTTTACAGCTGGTCCCGTAATTAGGGGTGAGCTCAAAATTGAGTCACTTTGTCTCCTATGAATTGTCTCAAACGGGCATAATATCAAATAAAGTACCACTGAACATGTTTCTATATTTCATTCAACTCGCAATTGCTCTTCTGTCACGAATGAAATAACAATTTTTTAGCCACTTCTATTTACCTATTTTGAGTTTGTAACAGTTATTAATGACTGTTATGTCCAATTTTGTTCATCTTTGGCTAGAACCCTCCATCTTAATGATAAGAATGATGCAAAATGAATATGTGAAGGAAAACCTAAGTGTTATGAAAATAAAAAGCGTTTGCAATCTTTTTTTTTTCTTCTTTTCCTTCCACTCCACGAAATCACTCCCCTTTTGCATTGTTTGCCAGATTTTATATTTTGCTTTATAATCGTCGTTGAACAGCCGACGCATTGTTTGGGCTTACAACTGCTAATGTTCAACTCCAATGCCTTGTAATTTTGAACCCAATCCAGAAGACAAGGGAACTCCTGGATCAAGTGTTAGGAGACATTTGTTCTCGTAGAGGACTTTTTCGAGGGAACTAACCCGCATTTGTGTTACATGGTGAAGAAAACCATTAAAACCTCTCACGGTTAGCCTTACGGCAAGGAGACTAAACAATGATTCGTCTACCACTGAGGATATTTTACGTCAGCACTGCTGTCGAGCCAGGTGCGAAATTCGTATCCTTCAGCGATCGCTGGGATTCGAATCTGATTCACCCCATTGGAAGAAGAAAGGCTGTATTCCCTGAGCCAGATTTTATTTTATTTTAATGCCGTCGTTGAGCAGATGAACCAATTTTGGGTTTTCGGCTACTGATGTTCAACTCCGTAGATTTGTAATTTCTGAACCGAAACCAGAAGTTAAGGGAATTCCTGGATCAAGTATTGGAAGAAATAAGGACTTTTTGATGGAACTGGTTACCCTGACACCAAGGGGGCTCTAACCAATGATCCGTCTACCACTGAGGAAATTGTACGTCATTACTGTGGTTGGTGCGAGCAGCCAAATACGGATTTCGTATCGACCAGCCATCCATCGTTGGGATTCGAACCCGGTTCACCTCATTGGAAGGCGAACGCTATATCCCTTAAGTCACCACAACTCTGTTTGCTAGATTGCATTTTTTGGGCTCATGAAAGTATGCAAACATTGAGAATTGTTTCATGATTTTAATAGTTTTAATCAAGTTTTAAAAAATTGCCAAACTGACGATTATTTTAAACATATGTTTGATAGTTTCTTTCTCCCTTTTTTTAAGAAAATTTTGTAAAATTATTTGTAAGTTTTGAAATCAGCAAGGTCAGCTTTTTTTTAGCAATATTAAGTTAAAGCTTTGCTTTGACTATAAAGTACTTGAACTGAGGATTTTTAATTTTTATTTTCATTATCTTAAAACTTTGGAAGAGTAGTAAAATATTGTACGAATAGTAACCATTCAACAATAGCTGTGGTTTTTCTCGCAAGTCAAGGTGTAAAAACACGACTTTTAATTAATGACAGGTTAAAACCGACCAGCTCGAAATTCATCGTGAGCACGAGTCACACGTTATAATTATTTTCTAACGTTTGAAGTGAGAATGAAGATTAATTTAAGGTATTGCTTTCGATCAACCTAAATCGGTCAATGCCATCTTAAGAATAAAAAATTAAGCGAATGTTTGATTGTTTTCTTCTAAAGAATTTAGTGAGAGTCATTCTGAAACTTGCCTTCAGTTTTCAAAATTGTTAGTTTTAAATTTCTTTTCTTCTCCTTTTTTTTTTTTAAAAAAAAAGCTATTTTAATTTTTTTTTTATCGCTTTCCCATGTAAATTCGATTCTGTAATTCCCAATGTTCTATTTTATTTATTAACAGTCGTTGAACAACCGACCTAATTTTTTGGGTTTACGACAACTAATGCTCAACTTCGAAGTCTTGTAATTTTAAAATCAATCCAAAGGACAGGGAAACGCCTGGATCAAGTATTGGGAGAAATTTTGCCTTCGTTGAGAACTTTTTGATGGAACTAACATTTGCATTTGCATTGCGGGGAGAAGAAGACCCCGATAAACTCCCATGGTTAGCCTTACGGCAAGGGAACTATAAACCATGAAACATTTCAGTCAGCACTATGGTTGGTGCTATCAGGATGCGGGTTCGTATCGACCAGTCTTCGGGTGGATTCGAAACCCGCTCTATTCTCTGAGCCACCACGACTCCCACTTAACTCCCGATGTTTATATATATATATATATATATATATATATATATATATATATATATATATATATATATATATATATATAATCGTCATTGAACAGCTTACCCAATATTGGGTTTACGACTACCAATGTTCAAATCCGTAGCCTTGAAATTTTGAACCAATCCAGAAACAAAGAAACTCCTGGATCAGTACTCCCAGAGGTATGATTTGTTATGGGAACATGGAGGACTTTGTAACTCGATAAATTTATCGTGCATCTGTCACCATTTAGTACACGGGGGTTCTTCGGCCGGCGGGGACTGAAAGCATGACCTCTTGGACATGGGCCCAGTGCCCTACCAACCAGGCTATCTCTGCCCATCTCCCAATATTTTTGACTCCCAAAGTAAAAAGCTACTTTCCCTCTGTATTATTCTCCCTTTTCTTCTTCAAAGCACACGCCTTCTCACGAATGTCGGCACTAAAGTTTCTTCGACTTTTATAATAGTAGTTTTATTTTTTTTAATGTAATATCTACCCCCTGTTCACTGAGCTCACCGACCCTCAAAACTGGAGTTCCAATTTACAATGGTGTGGAAGTAAGTGAGTGATAGCTGTAAATTCGACATGTATCGGGAGCTAGACCTATCATCAACGTATGTACCTTATAATAAAGAAGAAATAATTCATAGATTTTAAAAGTTTTATGATTCTAATTCATTAAAAACTATCATTAAACTATTTAAAATAAACTATTTTCAATTTATTTTGAGCAAAAAATATCCATATTATCATACATTTTTAGTATTACCTACTACTAGCTTCTTCAGAAAAAAATAAAATAGTTTAAAACTAAAATTTAATATTTTTCTTATTTATTATTTTTCTCAAAAATTATATCAATAGAAATTTTTTTTAATTAATTTTTTGAAGATAAATTTCTTTTTAAATTACGAAATTAATGAAATTCTCTTTTATGATTTTTGATATTATTGTTGAATCAGCACCAGTGGAAGCTGATGTTTAGTTAAAGCTGGTTAACACCAGATTTAGTTCAATATTGTTTCTTTCAACCTAAACTTAACAGTTGAAGTTGAAAAAAGCGTATACGAGGGTTGCTATTTATATTTCTGGCCTAATAATGAAAAAACAAATATGTAGGATCGAAATTGGTTTTATTGTTTTTCAAAATATTCTCCATGATGATCAATACACTTTTGCATGCGTTTGAACCAATTTTCAAAGCACTTTTTCCAGTCCGATTGAGGTAACTCCAAAACATGCGTTTTGAATGCATCAACCGCTTCTTCGGGGGTCGAAAATCGTTGTCCACGTAATTTATTTTTGATGTGTGGGAATAAGAAGAAGTCATTGGGGGCCAAATCAGGGCTGTACCCATCAGTTCGATCTTTCGCTCCGTCAGAAATGCCTTTGTTTGAGTCGATGCGTGAGAGCTCACATTGTCATGATGAAGAATGATTCGCCTGTTCTTCTGCTTTTTTCGAATTTCTCCGATGACTTCTGGCAAACAAATGGTCGTGTACCATTCAGAATTGACCGTCCTGCGTTGCTCTGACGCCACTGTTGCCACATGACCGTTAATGCCGAAGAAACAGGCAATCATTTGTTTCGATGTGCTTCTTCCTCGAACAACTTTTGTTGGTTTTGCCTCATCTTGGAAGACCCATACAGTTGATTGCTGTTTTGTTTCCGGCTCATATGCATAGATCCATGATTCGTCACCTGTGTAGATGTTGTACACAGCCTTTGATGTACCTTCAACGTATTTTTCCAACATTTCCTTGCACCAATCGACACGAGCCTTTTTTTGAGCGTTTGTCAGATTATGCGGGATCCAACGCGAACAAATTTTTTTTTCGCTCAAATGTTCATGCAATATTTTATTGATGCTAGTCATACTATACATACTAATGCCCAAAGACGTCTCTATCTCACGGTATGTCACATGACGATCTTGCTTTATCAGTTCACGCACAACATGGATCTTTTCTGGCACAACAACGGATTTTGGACGACCTGCACGGGATTCGTCCTGGATCGAACATCGACCACGATTAAATTCGTCATACCAATTTTTTACAGTGCTGTAGGATGGCGCTTTATCGCTGAATACAGAATTAAGTTCATCGAAGCACTCTTGTCTTGACAATCCAAGTCGAAAGTTATGAAAAATAATGGCACGAAAATAATCACGATTCAATTCCATTTTTTGAAAGAGAAGAACTTTTCAATTTACTGTCAACAACACAAATGAAGCTATAATGGTAAATCTTCTGATGAATTTATGTTTAAAAATATCAAACTTTCGATTTAAATCGTCTGCGGTCGCCTAGCAACACTTACTGTTGCCAAGGCCAGAAATATAAATAGCAACCCTCGTATCTATGAGAAAAAAGAAAACTATAAGAACGTAATCTAGTTAAACGTAAAACAAAATTTAAAAAAAAGTATTTACCGATACTTAGAAAAATTTTGCGTTATATAAAAAAATTTTTTACATCCTTTGAAACTTAATTAATAATATGACTTTTTACGAAGTGAAAATAATTGGCAGAATATTTAAAACTTAAGTGCCCCAGACTAGGCAAAATTCTCACTTTTTTTCCATATTACATTGATTTTCTTTGTAATCGTTTCAAGAAATTGCGCACCAGTATTTGTCATCAACGTTAACATTTAAAAGTGTCTACTTTATTGTTCGTGGTTTTATGTATATTTCTTTTTATTTATTGTTTGTTCTTTTTATTTATTGTTTGTTTATTCTTTTTATTTATAGCTTTTTATACTTACTTTTAGGAAGTTTTAAAATATTGTTTTGAGCAATCTTCAAATCAACGCAATGCACTAACTTATTTTTTTAAATTATTATTCAAGTAGTCTTATTTCATAGTCGTTTGTTAGTTGAATACAAGTCAACATTTTTCACTGCCTTTGATTTGAAACAACTAATACTTTATTTTACTTCATTTACTTGGAGTAAAATATATATTCTGTGTGTTGCTATTTGCTTGTGGCACGTAAATTATTGTGACATAAAAATGACTGTTTCCGGTAACGCCCGCAGTACAATTTATAAAAGTGGCTCTAAATCTAAAACTGAAGATAATTATTCATTATTTTACAAATAAAAAAATGCAGTAGTTAAAAAAAAATGACAGTTAATTTTTTTCTAAGCAAAAGATTCATCTTAAGAAATTTGAGGGAATTTAATGATAAGCCATATTTTCAAATTGTTTAAGAGAATATTTTTAGTGGCATGTAGGCAGTGGAATGGCTTTGCGTATTAGGCTGGAGAAATTCCGGAAACTTGAGAAGAACTTATTTGGAAATAATACTAAGGAACTTATTAGAAAGAATTTATTTGGATGTAAAAATGTCACATTTGAAATCAGTGAGGCTCATTATTTAATTTTCCCTAACTCTTCATATATATTGCGAAATGTTTACTCAAATAAAATGTCACTGTTTTAAAGAGAATATTGCAGATAATTTATAAAACATGTTGCAGTTAATAACTACACTAAAATTTTTTATGTTTATTGTCCCATTATTAAACTCAATTATAATGAGCAAATATTATTTTTATTTATCAAAAAAAGGCTAACAAAATCTCCTTTACACTATAACAAGTAATTGATAAAACGTAATGAGCTGTTAATTATTAACTGCACTGAACAATTTGCACTTTTTTATCACTCAATTAATCATTATTTTATAGCCTGATAATACATTTTCCATTAAAAAACAAAGAGCCGCTGTGTGCTCAGGGGATAGAGCGTTTGTCTTCCAATCAGGTGATCCGGGCTCAAATCCCAGTGATAGCTGATTGATACAAATCCACAGCCGGGTTACACCACAGTCTGACATGAAATATCCTCTGTAGTAGATGGATCATGGGTAAGAGTCCCTTTGCTGTCATTCTAACCGTGAGCGGTTCTCGTAGTCTTTCTCTCCATGTAACGCAAATGTTGGTTAGTTGCGTCAAAGAGTCCTCCACGAAGGCAAACTTCTCCCAATACTTTATCCAGAAGTTCCCCCGTCTTTTGGATTGGGTTCAAAATGACAAGGCTGCGGGGTTGAACTTTAGTAGTCGTAAACACAAAAATTGGGTCAGCCGTTTAACGACGGTTATAAAATAAAATTAAAGAACGAAAGTAAAAGTAAGTAATAACATGAAATTTCCAAGTAGGATCTACTTTAAAACCAATTTTTAAAACGTGTTACAGTTAAAAATAAAACAAAAAATTGCAGTTTAATAATACCCAATAATTAATTAATAATATTATAAGATCAAGTAATAATTTTGAAGTACTTTTGAATTTAAAATTTTCTATCACTATTATTTTGACTTTATGATATTTTTTAATGTTGTTACTGAATAATAAATTAATGCTACTATTACCTAATAATATTGTCAATAACAGAATTGAAATAAAGTTATAGAAAATTGAAAAAAAATAACAGAACAAAAGATTTGCCCTAACATTTGTTACAATTTTATAAAACGTGTTGTAAATTAATAATTGTGCTGAATAAGTTTCACTTTACTAACTGCCCTATGATTAATCACCATTATTATAACTCGATAATAATTTTAAATATATTTATTGTAACTCAATAATTAATCACGATTATTTTTGCCAAAAAAATAACAGTCTTTTAATCGTAAGTCATAAATAAAACTACAATTTTTAAGGTAAAATTAGAAATTTTAAAATTGTATGCGAAAAAAATTTTTGATCGTAAGTTAAGCTAAAAATTTTAAAGTAAAATTAAAATTTTAAAAAATGCATGAAAAAAAATCCATCGAGAAGTTCATGATGGATAGAAAGGATATAAGTTTAATCCAAGATATCATCTCAATTGTTAGTAACTCTAATCAACGTCAATATTATGATACTTTATTGCTTTTCCGTCTTGCTTAATATCCTCTCAAATGCATATTCAACACCATAATTTGAATATATCTGAGATACGACGTCCATTTTTCATTTGCAATCAACTTTAATAGAGCGTATCACTCACGTGTATCAAAACCAAAACAGAGAAATTATATCCAAATAGCTTTTTGATCGTAATATGGCTGGGACTTGAGATTTTTGAGAAAATAATAAACAAATTTTGCAAAACTGAACCTTATTTTCACCAATTATTTCCCCAGACGTATTTCAGTTTATAGTAAACTTTTTAACATTTAGCCTTGACATTACGATTTCATTGACGTAAAAAAGTTGCTATAAATATATGTAGGTTATATTTATCAGAATTCATAGTTGCATGGCATTATATATTCGGTTTACGCTTTAACCGGTTGTAAAACGCAATGAATCTGTGGGTAAGTTATGTATGTGTTTTTGTTTTATTACAACCATTAGAATTCTTTTTATGTGATATTGAAATTTTATTTTTTATTTAACATCATGTGAATGTGCGTTAAAATGTACGAGGGCTTTTCTCTTCTTCAAAAGGGACGAACAATAACCTATTACTAATAAATAAAATAAAAATACTTTAACATATTTTTATTTTAAAAAAAAATCTGAATTTTATTTTAAAAAAAATTTTTTTAATCACTTGTCATCAATTTGATCCAGGAAAAAAAAAATTTGAGTTAAAATACAACTTTGGTTTTCCTCGGGAGTCAGCATAGCTCTAAATAAATGAGAAATATGAATTCAAAGCCAAAATATGTACTAAAAGCAAAAAACCTGAAATTATTTTTGAGTTAAAATACAACTTTGGCTTTCCTCGGGAGTCAGCATAGTTCTAAATAAATGAGAAATATGAATTCAAAGCCAAAATATGTACTAAAAGCAAAAAACCTCAAATTATTTTTGAGTTAAAATACAACTTTGGCTTTCCTCGGGAGTCAGCATAGTTCTAAATAAATGAGAAATATGAATTCAAAGCCAAAATATGTACTAAAAGCAAAAAACCTGAAATTATTTTTGAGTTAAAATACAACTTTGGCTTTCCTCGGGAGTCAGCATAGTTCTAAATAAATGAGAAATATGAATTCAAAGCCAAAATATGAACTAAAAGCAAAAAACCTGAAATTATTTTTGAGTTAAAATACAACTTTGGCTTTCCTCGGGAGTCAGCATAGTTCTAAATAAATGAGAAATATGAATTCAAAGCCAAAATATGTACTAAAAGCAAAAAACCTGAAATTATTTTTGTGTTAAAATACAACTTTGGCTTTCCTCGGGAGTCAGCATAGTTCTAAATAAATGAGAAATATGAATTCAAAGCCAAAATATGTACTAAAGGCCCAAAACGCGTAAAATTATTTTTGAGTTAAAATACAACTTTAGCTTTCCTCGGGAGTCAGCATGTTTCTAAATAAATGAGAAATATGAATTAAAAACCAAAATATGCATTAAAGGCCACAAAATAAGTATTGAAAGCCAATAAAATTTTCGATAACCTCATAAAATGCTTTACATCACTTTTTTAAATTTTTCCAATCTGTTTTCACTCTGGTATAAAAAGCTTAAAATTATTTGCCTCGAGCATAAAGCACTTAAACTGTAATTTTTTTTTTTTTAATAAAAAGTTTCTAAAAACATTATTAAATGGTGGATTGGAAGATATGACATATGAATGTATTTGTTGCTTGTCACATTCTCATATTTTTCATCCTTTTTCAGGTGGTCCTTTGCTTCATTTTCATTCTTTTCCCCGAACATGTTGTCAGTGAAGGATATGCTTTAGTTATCAACCATGTACCCGGAGTGGGTGGTAAAGGTTTTGGAAGGAGTATCAGGTACGACTACCGAAAATACCCTTCTCCCCCAAAGGAACAACCCATTCCTGTTCTTGACTTCATCAAAATCCTCCAGTTTCTGAAAAGACCGGTATTTCCACCGGCATACCGGTAATAGGAAGGAAAGATGAATGGATACACATAAGTTAGACACATAAATATCCCAAAATATGCTTTTACCCAAAGGAATAAACTGCAACTCTGTTAGAACTGTTACTACAAGCTGGTGATCCAGTGACTTGTGACTAACGGAATCTATTTGTTTGCAATATTGAGACTTGTCAACTAGCGTGTGACTTAGTCGCCTGTTACTCAGGATGTAACTGTTTGTAACATTGCGAAGCAATTAATAGCTTGTGATTAATTATTTTTATTTTTAATATCACTATTGAACGCATTAAAAAAAAATTTTTTTTCATGATTCTAAACTCTGGTAATTTTTCTTTAAGATTCGGGTTATGTGTTAACTTTAGCATTTGTGGTAACTTGTGTCGTTCCACCACCCTTAAAAAAATTGTTTGAGCTGTATCTAAACAATAAGAGGGTGATAATCACTTATCTATTAGAAGAGCCAATCTTGCCTTTAGTAATTGATAATCGCTCAATAGTTTTATATATTTTTTTTTTTTAATTATATATTCACTTTGTTTCAAGCAATTTTTTGTTGTAAAATTTTGTGAACTTCTAAAATGATTTAAATTGTGTTACTTAAGTGGTTTACTTCGTTGTAAAAACAAGCAAATATTTTTAATACTAATTATTAAAATAAATAAAAATAATAATAAAAAATAAAATAATGAAAAGTATAAAAAATAATATGAAATAAGTAAGATTTTATAACATTAATTTTAAAAAAACAATATAAAATAATTAAGATTTTTATAATAGTATTAATTAAAATAAATAAATAAAGATATCAAAATAAAAATCCGAGATCGTCAATTAAACGATATTTATTTGCTTTGAGGATTTTGAATAAATTTCTCAAAATGTTTGTTAACATGACGTAAGGTCGCGTATTTCTTCAGTGGCAAGATCTGCGATATACAGGAGAAATGTTTTGGGGAAGTCCAAGGCGTATTGGGTGTCAATGATGATGATAATTTACATATTACAAGTTATACTATTGTAAAATTGATAAGTAAATAATGATTAAATAATGTCATCAATTATTTATATGAAATTGAGAAGAAATTCTCAAAAGGTAAAGTCTATATGAAATAAATTTCCTTACATTCTCTATACTGTAACTTAGATAACAACGTCGCAAAAAAAAAATCATGATTTATCGCGCAATTCTTATGTGCTCACTATCAAAAGAAAAAAATTACATTTTTCATCTTCTTGTTATCATTACATCTTCTTGTATTTTAATAAGTTACTGATTAATTTCAAATACTTATGAATATATCAATCCGCCTTTATTCCACTTTCTTCTTTTTCTTTTATCTAAATGATTTGTATTTTTTCAACTTAAAATAAACTGCCTATTTAAACATTGCCTATTTTATTAACATAAAGCCTTAATAGCAAGACAGTCAAATTCATATTTAACAATTTGTTTGTAAGTACATAATTTTTATAAATACTAATTCAAAATTTATTTGTTAGTATTTTTTTAATCCTCAATTAATACTTATTTGTTAATGTTATTTCCAAAGTTTCCATATTTATGTTGTCAAAATTATTATTTCTTATGCAATCATCATAAAATACAAATGCATCATATATTTTCTTAAATTAATATTTATCTAATTGTCACCTTTTAGATTTAAATTGTTATATATCTTTTATTGCTTCGTGGTATCAACTATTCGTGACTACATTTTTATTGTGTTATTATAAAATTAGAAAAACTATCTTACATTAAGAGACTATTCCCATCATAAATAAGTTGCTTAAATAATATGGATTTATCTAAAATAGATGGCGCCACAGTATTCTAAAATTTTGTAACTTTGATTTTGTTTTTGAATTTTTATGGCTATTTTATTGCCATCTATTGCAAAGTGATCTAACTTTTCTTAATAATTATTAGGCGGATATTCTTACACAAATCTTTAGCCCATAAAAATAATTTTATAAACTTTTTCATATTGTAATTTTTAAATGAAAAAATAATTAACTAATATTTAAAAAATTAAAAACATTCATTTGTTTACTTGTTATAAAGAAATGAATTACATATTTTTTGAAGTTTAATTATAAATTTAATGAATTCTTCCCAATGGTATTCTTTGTTAATAAAAGCTTGAAAGATTATTAAAAAAAGTTTTTTTTGTCTCAGTGTATTAATATTAAATTTTTAATAATATTATATTTTTATTAATATTAAATTTTTAATATTAATTTTCAATTTATAAACTTTTTAATAATTAAGTTGTATGTAATTGAAACAAAATTTTTTATGTTGCTTACGAGTTCAAATTCAACATTTTTTTACTATTCTATAATCTGTGATTAATACAAAAAGATGCAAACATAGAAATGGCCTAAATGAAGTAAAAAAATTGAATCTTAAAAATTACAGAATTATTCATTTTTCCAACAATTTCAATACGCTCTAAACATTTATTTATTATTTTTGTACCTGTCCCTTTGCATGAAAAAAAAATCTTGGGTACGTCATCAATTATGCATTTAATTTCTACTTATAGAAATCTACATTCGATTAAAATTAAAAGATTGCTTTATCTTATGTGTCAATAAAAAAATTTCTTTTACTTATGCGTCTTAAGATTTGGTTATAAATTTAATTTTCTCAATTTTAGTATCGCCCGGCTAGCTCAGTCGGTAGAGCACGAGACTCTTAATCTCGGGGTCGTGGGTTCGAGCCCCACGTTGGGCGCAACTTTTTTTATCTTTAAATTTTTTTTTCTCTAATTTCATTGTTGTAGTAATGCGTAATTGTCTTCATGAAAGCTATCAGCTTTATATAGAATTTACTAAAAAATCGTATTAGAAAGAGTATATATGAAGAAGGAAAAAAGAAAGCCATTGCACACAAATTAATATAAGCCGTTTCTTGCAAAAGGCAACTGCCTGACAATCACAAAGTAAAATAATTAATATTTAGTAATATACTACATAAAATTTACAGTAAAGAATTTTTCCAAGCGATTTATAGCATTTTGTTTAAAGTTTTTTTCTCAGTATAATTATTGATTTCTTAGTATAATTATTGAATTTCTTAGTATAATAAAGTTTCATTTACTAGTATAATTATTGAATTTTACAATATAATTCATAGGCAACTAAAAAAAAATTGATAACTGACTGGCATGTATGAGGAGTTATGGTGATTGAATAAAAGATTTTTTTAAATGAAACAAATTTATATGTTTTCTCACAAAGGAGCAGCATGGAACATTAGTCATAAAGCAATAAGTAAGAGTGTAGACTCACATATTTAAATTAAATAATAATGAACAATTTTTCAAATTGTTAAGTATTAAAAAATTACATCATTTCAAACTATGTAATTTTAAGTGACTTTATCCAAATTTGTCATGGAATCAGTGAAATAACTCTCGAGAAACGAAAATTTTAAAACACGAAAATTTTTGTCTATTTATGCTATTTTTTATTTATTTTTCATAAACACGTAAAAAGTGCTCAAATTTAAATGCTTATATGCTCTAAACATATTTAAACTTGATAAAAAAAAAATTTTTAATATTTCAAATAATTTTTAACAAAGCAACAGTCTTGTATTTCAAATTCTACTTTTTGTTTTAATTCTTTTTTTCGATGTTAATCTGAATTTCAACCTCGTCATGAAATAATTCTTAAGTTTTCTTGCTTTTATTTTTTAATATTATTTTAATATTGTTATTGCTTTTGCAGTTGATTGACACATTTTACTTCAATTATTATCGACGAAAAAAAGTTATTTCTGTGTCCACAATATCATTATATAGTTAAATATGATAATATTGTGGTCACAGTATATAATATAATTTAAAAAGATGTACGACGAGTAGGAACTGGCAGTACCAGCTGTAACTAAATAAAATTGCTAGTGATTTAAATAAAAAAATATTATAAGTCGTCTTAAAAAGTTAAAACGAATTTGATTAATTCAAGAAAATAAAATGACCTGCGAAACTTATAATTGAACTGACAAGTAAATAATTTAAACGCACTCGTTTAAATTATTAACGCACACTTATTAACTAATTTGTTGAGCCAAATGAATCAAATTCATTTTTAAAGTCATTAGAATAGTTGTATTTTTTTAAATTTAAATGATCAATATTATTTAGTTTCCAAATTTTTTCCAGAAACTTTTTAGATTAAATATTAACTGCTTTAATAGAAATTTTGAAAGAAAAAAAAAAAAACTTTGATGTAGACAATTGAAAAATTTAAAATAGATATATAATAATGTTAACTTTTTTTTTTCTCAGTTTGACCTAGGCCTGCCCCTGAGAAATATTTTTTGCGATTTATTTTACACAAGGTTTAAGCTTACTTTTCTTTACATTTAACCTTTTTTTTTCTTTTAAATTTATGAACATTGTTAAATAAACGTTGCGTTTTTGATTAGATGCCAATCACAAACAGTTAAACAACTTTTTTCAGAAAATTTTTTACATCAATCCATTGTTTGGGCGGAAAGGTAAATTCATTTCTGATCCTTCGTTATTTACTTTCTTTTCGTTTTTTTGTTTTCCTCGGTTAAATGGAGCGAGTCAAGGTAATAAATATTTTTATGAAACTCAATCTGCCAAAATTCTAAACGATTAAAAATGTTACGGAGGGAGCATATGGATATAGAAATATCGGATTAATTAAAATGAACAATATATCTGTTATAGTAAATTTAAAAATATTTATAAGGTTCACACACACTTTAAAAATTATATCGTTGGGGAAATGAGTTTCAAAATCCCCAAATTATTCAAACTCTCCACTACAATGGAGTCTAAAAAAATTTTTTATCATCTTGAAGGCAATTTTATATTCTTTTTTAATAACATTTCAAATTAATAATCGAATCATATCATATCAGAAACAGTAACGGAATTTATTTAAAACAGGTTTCATATAAAAGACTTGGTGTCATAGTTTAAGAAAATACTAAAATATAACTAGAAATATTTATAAAGAAATTATAAAACTCCAAATCATTCAATGTGAAACGCACAGAGGGCATTAACATAACCATTAAAATATATTTAGAGTGAGTGGGTTTGTGTTACAAACCTTTTTTTGCTTATAATATCCATGGAGGAAGGAGAACAACCCATGGATGAAAGACATAAACCCATAGATTAGGTGTTCCCTCTAATAACTAAGTAAATTGTTCTGGGTACAAATATTTCAGGTTTATAAGTAGGACCCTATAAATTTTACAAAGGAGAGGAAAATGCGAAAAAAATCGCATAATTTACTATTGTTTACATTGTCGCCAAATGTACCCAAAATTTTCATCTCTTAGAAATAACGATTATTTGCTAGATAAATCTATTATTGTATTTTTATTAATTTGTTTATTTTTTTTACATATCTTGATACCTTTTTTTTTAATTTTGAGAATCCTTTAGTGACTTATCCCTGATTATCAATCCTGACAAGGACTTAAATCTGTAATTCAGAGGTAGCAAAAAGCAAGGCAAGTGTGTACTGACTAATTTATCGCTGATTGCTGAATTAAAGAGCTTATCTGAGCCAAATGTTTGTACAAAAAAAAATTAGACAAAATGTTAAGCTTTCAGACTAACTTTAGTTTAATAAACTTTAATAATCGCTGTTATGTGGAATCTGAATATAAGGTTGCTTAGTTAAAATCTTTACTGTAATTGTAAAGAAAAACTCTCATTAAAAGGTCTTTCTCTCTCACCCCCCCCCCCTCTCTCTCTACATAAAAACCTTTTTTTAATCTAATTTTTGTCATTTAACTCTTTCTTATGATTATAATAACACAAACTCCCTTCTTTCACAATTTTTTACAGAATTTATATGACGAATAGAATCAGATCACTTAAAATCTTTCAGACAAATCTACAAATTTTTTGAAAGCAATGATCAATTTGAAACTGGTTTCTTTTATAAAAATAGATATAATATTTCCTAAGAAGTTTTAAAAAGTTAACTTTAAAGTTTCCACTTATTTGTTATCATTTAAACAGTTTTTGAACATACATTCTTTTTATCAAAACTCGAACCTACAATAATTTCATAAAAACATCATACCAACTATTTTTACCGGTATTCGTACCCTTTATGTGTAATAGAAACAATTTTTTTTTTATTATTTTATTAAGAACTACTATTACTGTATTAAGAATCGAACACATTATTTTTATCATTACTCGAAACCACTATGATTTGATCAGTACTTGGATTTACTCGATTAGTGAATTGATCATTACTCAAGTTCACTATCTTTTTATAGGTACTTAAACCCACTATAAAAAGATCAATGATCAGAAACCACTATTTTCGATTGGTACACAAACCCACTATGGTTTATAGAATTTCTTTTTTTTTTCCTTTTTTTTTTTTTTTTTTTTTTTTTTGTACCTACGCCTACTATCAGTTGATCAATAATCGAACACACTATTTTTATCAGTACTGGAACCCAGTACCATTTAATCAATTACTGAACCCACTATCTCTAAATCGGTTCTCGAACCCACTTTCATTTAATCAATAATCGAACAACCAAATTTTAATCAAAAACCCGCTATCATTTGATCAGCTCTCGAACCTATTATAATTTGAACATTAATCGTTACTACTATCATTTGAACACTTCTCTATCGCACTCTCTTTTGTTCAACACTCGAGCCCATCAATAATTGAGCATTTTTTGAACCAACTCTTTTTTTAACAATACTCAATCTTAATCTTACTATCATTTGAACAGCTATATACTATTTTAAAACCTATTACTATTATAAGACCTATTACTAATTTAAGACCTATTACTATTTTAAAATAAGTCTAACCCACCATAGTCACCGCCACGGGTCCAGACAATTGGCTAGGGGAGTTCTTATTTTAGACAAGCTATCTATGGCAAATATTATATTTAAACAAATTATAAAATTGATCTGAGGCAAAAAAGCCTTTCGAAGACAATTTTTTTGTATTTCCTTTATTTAAGTTCATTTTTCTTTCTTTCTTTTTTTTTTTTTAAATTCAAGACAATTTGAATTATAAAGATTAAAAATCTCATTATTAAATTTGTTTAAAAATCATGATTTTATTCTTTCCAAAAAAATTTGACTTAAATATTTATTTAATAGAAATTTAATTTCATGATAAAAATAGTGATAGCTTTAAAACTTCAGCTTCCTTAGTTGTTCTAATGCCTGTCTTGTGCTCGAAATGCCTGGGGCTGTATCCCTCTTTTACCCCTACTGTGTACTTTTACAAAATAAATATTTGTATGGTCCCCTAATTTCATTAATGAAAACTAGTCTCTTGTCATAATTGTCAATTGACAATAAAGTGTTTTTTCAACTAATTTCCGTCTTCCGGTTCACCAGGTACGTTCCTTGTCTTCCCTCCTTGTTTGTCGTCTCCATCTCCCAACATCATTGACCTCCTCAACATTGTTATGACGTTTACCTTAAAATCATTAAGAATGAATTAAAAGAAGTTTTTTTTTTTTGTTCTTAAAAAAAGAGGTTAAAAAAAATTAAACGATTTTTATTTCATCTGTGACGAATTTATGTAGAGCGGGTAATTTGTATATAAGCAGAAAAATGAATGCTTTTGGTGAAAATCATAATAGTTGATACAGTTATTCGGATTACTTCAACAGTAGAACAATGAAATCTTTTGTGGTAAGGAAGCATATCATATCCTTTTATTTGAACAACTTTTATTTATTCCTTTCGATTTTTTTCTTCTGATATTTATTTTTTAATTTTTTTTTTCCTGATAATCAAGCATGCTGTCTAAGAAACACTTATAACATTTAATGTTAAAAAATTCAGGGATTTTATGCTCTTAATATAATGCATTAATATAATGCATATAATGCTCTTAATATAAGCTGAGGGTATGCCAAATGACAAGGTATATTAAGTGATAAATATTTAAGTCTTTAGAACAGTTTTAATAAATGATAAGCCAAAGGCAATTAATTTTAGCAGAAAAGTGAATAATCATGATTAATTGACATTAACAAGTATTATTATACTCTTAATATTTTGCATAGATAATTTGCAATAGTGATTTGCCATTGCGCAAGGTACCTGAATTTCAATACTTTTAAACAGCTTTAACAACTAATAAGAGTAACTTTGATAACTGATTAGAGTTTTTTTTTTAAATATTCAGTCAGTAAATCGAATTAATAATACCCTAATTGTGAAGTGTAGTTTACAGACATTATGCAGTTTACAATTATTTTCTGACATTCAAGTGTCAAAAAATGACAGCTTGGATAATGACATTTTATAATTTTATAGCATTTTACTTTTACGCCTGACACTTTTACTTTGTGTTATTAACAACAATATTTTTTTAAGAGCTCAAAGTGAATAATATTGTTTACGTTATAGGCAATTTAGAAAAGGCAGGAAAATAATAACATAAAAACTTACTTGCTTTTTAAAATCTCTGGGAGTATATTTTTTTCTGAAATTTTCTTCTCTGTTCCTACTGGAAAATATATTTTATTGAAATGGCTTAAAAAATCACGCATTTAAACATAAATTAATAATGTCATAAATCATTTAAATAGGTAAGAGAGAAATGGAAGTAATAAGTGGCCATGTAAATGACGTATTTTCGAATGATATACAAATTATCGATTGATAAAAAATTATTTTTATAAAATATTTTGGAAATTATTCCTTGTATGCGTAATGTCTTTAATCAGTTTCGAAGTAAAAAAAAAGTTAGGCAGAGAAAAATGTGCTTGCAGTTGTAAAACAAGTAATTGTTGAAAATGACATTTTGAAACTCAAGATACATTTTTAAATATTGTATATGTAATTTTTAAAGAGAAAATAAAGTCATTCTAAACAGCTAACAATATTGGAATTAATTTTTAAAAAATCATCACTTGATTGTATGATATTAGATTTTTGTGAAAGTTACATTAAATTATCGTATTTGGAGAGAATCCCCCATAAATCAACAGAAATTACTAAAATAATGGCAGTTCATTATAATTAATTAATGTTCTTAATTTTGTTACTACAACAAGTAGTCTTATAAAAACAAATCTATGAGAGTTTCCAGCCTTTATGATTCATATATTTGTATAATTGGAATGGAACTGCTGTTCTCAGAAGTCGAAGAAAAGAAAGATGCGCCCATCAAGCCGTATTCCTTGTGAAGTTTTATACATTATAACCGTCGTTAAACAGTTGATCCAATTTTCGGGTTTACGACTACCAATGTTCAACTCCATAGTCTTGTAATTTTGAACCCAATCTAGAAGACAAGGGAACTCCTGGATCAAGTACTGGGAGAAATTTTGCCATCGCGGAGGACTTTTTGATGGCACTAACACGCATTTACGTTACATGGAGTGGAAAACCATAAAAACCTCCCACGGTTAGCTTGACAGCAAGGGATCCATGACCCGTCTACCACTGGGGATATTTTATGTCAGCACTGCGGTAGATGCGAGCCTGGCGCACAATTCGTGTCGACCAGCCGTCACTGGGATTTGAACACTTTTCACCTCTTTGGAAAGCGAACCCTCTGTCCCCTAACCCCCCACGACTCCCTTGTGACGTTTCATCAAAACACTCAATAAGGTAGTGTGTAAGGCAAAATGCGTACAGCAGCCTCTTGGTGTATACTTTGGGGCAATATTCGAAACTTTTACGCCAACGAAAATGTAGAAAGTTAAAGTGTAAACCACCAATTTTATAGTAATGAATTATCTGTGCTTTAGGAAGGAAAAATAGCCTAAATACTTTTTTAAAAAATTCATTCAACATTTTTATACTGAAACGAAACTTCTCAAAGTAAGGAATAGTTCTTAACTGTAACAAATTTTTATGAATCCAGATAGCGCAGCGTAGGAAGAACTTTTCAAATATTAAGAAAATTAGATCACAAGCGTTCCATCATTTTCATAAAGCTGTAGCTGTTCTCCATTGCCATTTTTATAATTAGCATAGAGAAGACTTAACCTAACCAAGACTGAACTGGATCATTAACTTAACTGTTACGGAACAGGCTGTAACGTTTCCACTTTCTTTTCCTGTTCGAGAGTAATAAGATGTAAAAAAAGGAACTCAACAGTACACCATTTTAATGATTTATCTGAACAGATACGAACTGCCTTTTAAAGTATATATATTTTTTTAAAAAAAGCATGTAAATATTCAATGTAATAATACCGCATAAATGTTAATACTTATAAAGAAATTGAAGGAGCCATCCCAAGTGCAGAGGATCAAATTTGTGATGGCATGTCATCCTCGGGGATATTTCCCAGACAGTCGCCCATAGCCCATCGTGCAGCTCTAGTGCGACGTAAATAAAATACCTACCTACTTACAAAGGAACTAACATCCCCTACAGAAGAAAAATAGAAATTTCAAGTTGAAATGTACAATCAGATTGATATAGTTCCCCGGTGATAATGTTTCAGCCTATACAGTATACACCAACGTTAACGATCAAGTTCAGCTTTAAGCTAACAGTCGCGAATAACTGTTAGAAACTCACAATAGTTAAAAAAATATTTATATTAATATATGCTAAAAAGCGGTATTTAATTTGACAAAAGAACCTTCGAAAAGTAATTTTATGTTTTGCGTTTGTTTGTATCGATCTTTTTCAAGTAAAGAATTTTTTTTCACCTGATCAGGAAAAAATTTTAGATTAGTATTTTTTAGAAATCTTTTGCATTTTTTGACGCAAGCATGTCCACTGTACTTAACCGCATTTTGTAAAAAAAAAATAAAAAATAAATAAATAAATAAATAGATAAATAAAAAAAGCGCAATTTTCTTTGAAAAACGTAATTTTTGATATTGGAAATAATAACATCAATTTTTAAATGCTTTCGAATCAAATAATTTTAAAATTAAAGCGTGCTACATTTAATATTTTATAATTATTATTATTATTGGAATGATCTATCCTTGATTTTTAAACTGCATAATTACGCAAATAATAACAAAACAAAATGTTCATGTACCAGGATATAATTTAAAATCGTAACACAAAATGGTAAACAAATTAATGAGAAATATATAAGGTTGCAACTCATTTGTCAACTCAGTAATAGTGATTTTTTAATGAAAAATGTCTTACTTCTGTATAATTCTGCCACTTTCTGATTCTTTTATATCGCTGAATACCAAAAAATGTCTTTTCCTTTCTTAAGTAAAAATGTCTTACTTCTGTATAATTCTGCCACTTTCTGATTCTTTTATATCGCTGAATACCAAAAAATGTCTTTTCCTTTCTTAACTAAAAATGTCTTACTTCTGTATAATTCTGCCACTTTCTGATTCTTTTATATCGCTGAGTACCAAAAAATGTCTTTTCCTTTCTTAAATTAAAAATGTCTTACTTCTGTATAATTCTGCCACTTTCTGATTCTTTTATATCGCTGAATACCAAAAAATGTCTTTTCCTTTCTTAACTTTTTTTCTGAGATATTTAAAACAAATTTTTAGTGTTGCCAACTTATGAATGAAAAAATAATTCCGGACAGTTGTTCTATTTAAAAGTTTCAGACCTCCTCTTAGTGCTGTTATCAATTGCAACTTATTTATCAACACAGTAATAGAGATAGAGTTCTGGAAAAATTCCACTTCTCTATTGTTTTACTACTTTTTGTTTCGCTTAAATGTCATCTTATTTAAATACTGAAAAATGTATTTTCTGTACTTCTTTTTTTTCTTTTGCTATTTAAAATATAATATTTAGTGCTGCCATCTTGCGAAAGAAAAACTATTTAAGATAGTTGTTTTATCCTCCTTTTTTTTTTTTTTTTTTTTTTTTTTTTTTTAAAGTTTTAGGCTTTGATTATTTAAAATTTTGCCAACTAACCAAAATTTACCTACTAATTTTGTTTAAAAACGCGTTTTTTAAAATAGTTTATTCTGACAAAAGTTATTTTCATGTATTTTTTTTTCTATAATCTATACAGTAATTTCGCATATCCAGCGAAGCCAGGAACCAATTATGTTCCTAAATTGATAAAAAAAAGACTAAGTAAATCGATAGAGACCTAAATAATTATAATTTTTATATTTTATTATTTTGTGAAAATTTTTGTAAAGAAGGGAAAAATAAACAAAACAATTGTGTTTCTGATTCCGGTTTCATATTTTACATCTTTATTCCTAAGTTTTTCATTTTTGGATTACTTTTACACTATTTCCATCTTATTTTTAATATTCATTTTTTTTAAGGCATTTTGATTTTATTTTATTTAATAATTTTGGATTTTTGATATTAGCCGAAGCCGCAACTTTGGGTTTGAAAAAGTATGTCAGTCTGAATATCGATTTTACTATTAGTGCTGCCATCTAGTAACAAATATATGAACGTGAAGAATACATAGTTATGAACCACTAGCTTCTAATTATAAATGTTTTCTCCTTTCTTTTTTTTGAGAAAACTACATCTATTTAGATAGATTTTTTTTATACTTAAGTTAGTTTTTTGCTAATTTCCGGAATTTCTGATTCCGGTTTCATATTTTACATCTTTATTCCTAAGTTTTTCATTTTTGGATTACTTTTACACTATTTCCATCTTATTTTTAATATTCATTTTTTTAAGGCATTTTGATTTTATTTTATTTAATAATTTTGGATTTTTGATATTAGCCGAAGCCGCAACTTTGGGTTTGAAAAAGTATGTCAGTCTGAATATCGATTTTACTATTAGTGCTGCCATCTAGTAACAAATATATGAACGTGAAGAATACATAGTTATAAACCACTAGCTTCTAATTATAAATGTTTTCTCCTTTCTTTTTTTTGAGAAAACTACATCTATTTAGATAGATTTTTTTTATACTTAAGTTAGTTTTTTGCTAATTTAAATTTTAAATTAATGCTCAATGATAACCATAGTCATTACAAATTTAGAAAAAGATATTTTTCTTCAATTCATCAGGACAAATGTTTGCCAAAATTGAAAAATTTTAAAATTGACGAAATTTAGTGAAGTAAAATATCTTAAATATATATCTTAGTAAATTTGAAATGAAAAAATATATGCAAAGGTAAAATAAGTGTTTAGTATTTGATACGTAAGTTTGAAATGCTTTAAAAGATAGTGCGAATTGCTTTAGTCTGAGTTTTTTATATGTCTTTTTGATCAATGATTCAATAATGTACTTGGAATGGCAGAATTATTGAACGAAAAAAGACTCGTTAAAACGTAGAATACATTTGCGGAATATTGCGAAAATATTGCGAATTATTTTCATTGACTTTTGAACTAAAGATCGAATCTTCACGTACTAGGACTAAATCATGGTTCCAGGGGGTGATCTCAAAAATGCAAATTAATTAGTGCATGCGTTATTTTAAGTTATAAAATAAGGCACATAAACGTAATTTCTCTGATTAAACATACCCCCCCCCCCCACTGATTTGGGTTTCTGGCCCTCAGAATACAGGGGGGGGGGGTAGCCGCAATCTGGAAAATATGGTCTCAATAGTTTAATTAGGGAAACAGTCGAAAGTTTGGATCCCTTAAAGTTAATATTACTTTTTGCGTATTCTAATCTATTTCGAGAACTTTTTAAGCGAATTGAAAAAATTTTACTCACAAATATAAAATTCGTTTATCTGAAGATATTTTTACTAAATATTTATTATTTTTTAAGTTTTAATTTAATAACTTTTGAATTGTAAGGTATGCAATTTTTTTACATCATTCCAAAGAATGAAACTTCAAATAGCAAAATTCAAAATTTGAGCAATATCGGTCGAATAGTTGCTCAGAATTTGAATTCCAATAAAGTATTATTTCTTAAATCTGATTTCTCAGGAACTATTCGATCGATTTCGCTAAAATTTTGTATCTCGCCATTTAGAATTACATTCCTTAAAATGTTGTAAGAATTTGTGCTCCTTACATTTCAAAACTTGTAGACTATTATTGAATAAAATAATAATAAAATTAAGAAGTAACTATTAAAATTATTATTATTACTGCGTGAAATTATCTCTGGTTGAACGAGTTTAATGATAGTGTGCAAAAACGTTTCGATTCACTTGAAAAAATTTCGATATATTGAAAAATACGCAAAAAGTAAAATCAGCATTAAGGGGTTCACATTTTAGATTACTCTCTTGACCAAATTTCCCAGATTGCAACTACTCCCTATATTTTGAGGGTCAAAAATTAAAATTTATCGAAAAAAAAAACAAGTTTATTTAAAGAAAATACATTTTTGCCTCTTACTTCGTAACTTATAATAGCGACGGCACTAATAAATTAGCATATTTGAAGTCCCACCATCAAATCATTAAGATTGTGGCGTAAAACTACCACTACAATTATTAAACATCAATACACTTGTGTATATAAGACATGCTAACTCGATTCTGTCCTGAGGTACCTTTTGATCGATGAATTTAGACATCGTCGAAGACTCTATTCCTCACATTGTTGACCATCGGACGTGATATGATCACATCGATGGATTGTCCACATTGAACAGTTTACTTAACATTTGTGACTGCATCATCGTCCTCCTCGCACTGTTGCTTCTCAGTCTCATTTACACACATCGGGATCCTGCCCACACTCGACTGGTAACAGCAACACAGGACGGACCACACACACAACCGTGATCATAATACAGCTCTCACTACAAATGCTTAAAACTCGGTGAACTTAATACAGCTAGCACCATAAGCTCTCAAAATCTGGTGACGACAACTTGTGGTATCCGTTCATTGAATTCCATCCCAGATTAAATTCTGGTGGAAAAGTATTGTGACGTAATTACCACTACAATTATTAAACATCAATTCACTAGTATATAGGACATGATAACACGACTGAATCTTGGGGTACCATTTGATCGATGAAAGTTGAGCTTCACCACAAGATTGAGTGCTAGTACGTGAAGATCCGATCATCAAATCAAAAGTTATTCTGAACGATTCGTTTTCCTTTCGCATTGCATAGTTATATATTTTTATTAGAATATATTATCATTTACTTGTTAGATTCTTGTCCTCATCATCGCTTCCTTGAGTTCTCTTTCAATGGGAGATCATGTTCATGGTCATGGATTTCATGGACATTTTCATCCCCATGGATATGAGGTCAGTATAGACCACCATCCCCACCATCATCACGGACATCATGACGGACAAGGAACTAGCCACCGTTATTTCCATATGGATCATGGTCATCACCATCATGGTCATCACCACCACCATTAGCTTTTAGAATATGGTCAGTAAGTTTATTGCATATTATTTAATGTCACATTTCTTAATCATATTTAGATTTTATTTTCAATCAACCATTGTTAACGCAAAATATTATGTTGAGATTAACTGCCAGAGCACATTTGAAGACGTTTCTTATAAAGTGCCTTTTACTTATCTTCTGAGATTCCTCCGGCAATCCAATAGGTTCTCTTACTTTTTATCTTGACTCTCTCGTCATTCTCTGTTTGATGAAGTTTTAATTTTTTTCACAATAATTACAAAATTCATGCATTTTTTCACAATTTTTAACAAAAATTTGAGCCGCTATGGCTCAGGGAATAGAGTGTTCGCCTCCCATTGAGGTGAACAGGATTCGAATCCCACCGACGGTTGGTCGATACGAATCCGCATCCGGCTTGCACCGAACACAGTGCTGACGTGAAATATCCTCAGTGGTAGACGGATCATGGGTTAAAGTCCCTTTGATGTCAGGCTAACCGTGGGAGGTTTCCCTATCCATGTAAGGCATATGCGGGCTAGTTCCACCAGAAAGTCCTCCACGAAGGAAATTTCTCCCAATACTTGATCCAAGAGTTCCCTCGTCTTCTGGATTGGGCTCAAAATTACAAGGCTACGGATTTGAACATTAGTAGTCGTAAACCCAAATATTGGGCCGGCTGTTTAACGACGGTTACAAAACAAAAACCTTAATTGCTTTGCTGAACTGGCGGCCATTTAATACACGAGTTATTTCTTCATATTTTTCAAATAAATATTTAACTTGGGACGATAGTTTGTCCAAAATTCCGGATCCGATGTTTTCCAAGTTCATTGAATCACCAGATTGGGCTTGTAATATTTGTACCTGTAATAAACTTGATCTAATGATTCATTAGCATCACATGCATTTATTTTTGCATTATAATTCTCAGCTAGAATTTTCTGCTGCTTCAGTGCTCTAAGATTTTCGATTTGAGTGTTAAAATACAATTTTACGCTTCTTTATAACTAATGAGTGGTTGTATCTTCGCGAATAGCTCGTTAACAATGGTGCATTGTAATACCATATTTTCCATGCTTTAAATCGGAAGAAAACAATAGAAGCAATGAACGGTCTAGTTATTCTTAAATGTAATGATACATTTTATCAAAGAAATATCCATAAAAAATAGAAATAAAAAGTAAATTCTTAACAATTAAATTCTTAACAAAGTAAATTCTTAATAATTAATTCTTCAAAAAAAAAAAAATTACCGAAAGTGAAACTACCATGCATATAGTTATGTGTTATGTTGTAGCTTGATTTATGTGACAATGTTACTTTTGTTTCAGGTAACAATGATGCAATGATGTTCCAAGTCAAGATGAAACAAAGGCTTTTAGTTTACTGTTGTTAACACCTTAATGTGCATTTAAGAATCTTGAAATGCTTTGCAGTATCTGTGATAGTAACGAAAATGTGTTAAAAATAAGCACAAAAAAAAAAAAAAAAAAACTCTGTGCTGTGCATTACATTACATTATATCTTCCTATAAAAATTAAAACTACAATTTTTTTCTTTTTTAGCATATGTAGTTGAGAATTTCTCATTTAGTGCTGCTTAATTAAAAATTTTTTTTAAATTTTTCAACTCAACCCTCATTGTTCATAATAAATACTTTTTTGCAGATATTTATGTTTTCTTATTTCGGGGTAAAACAAACGTGTTATGCATATCGATTAAAAACATTTCAGAAATTTGAAATAAATTTAAAGCACAATGATATGATTTTTGTGTAAAAATACGCATGAACATATAAATTAAGCAATATTAAATATTAACATGTAATATTAAATTAATATTTATAACTTAAGCAAGATTTTTAATCTGAAATAAATGCTTTAGAATGAAAGTTGTTGTTAACTCCATATTGATAACATTTAACATACAAATAGTTGAGTTGATAACATGTAAAATAACTTGAATAAAAAGATATGGAGCATACTTCCACGTTTTAACATTTATGGTTTGGATAAGACTTTATTTTAAATGAAATGCATTGAAATATGCATTTTAAGTTAAATGAATTGATAAGAAACTCGTTTTTTGGACCATGTCTTAGCATTTACAATTTTTATTAAGTTTTTAACCAAAAAGAAATGCTTCAGAATATATGAAATTTATAATAAGACAAGGTTGCGAGATAAAAATGAGATAAGGCTCTAAGATAATAATAAGATATGGTTATAAGATAGTAATAAGATAATGATAAGGGTGAATAAGTATCCCTGTTCGTTTCCAAGTCTCAACATCATATAAAAAAAAATTACTGAAATGCACCAGAACATGTAAATTAAGCTGACTGAGATAATGTGAAGCACTTTAATTGGACTGTGTCTTACCAATTATGGTAATGATAAGATTTTTATGTTAAATGTGATGCGTTAGAACATGTAAATTAAATTGAATGAGTTGATATGGAGCTCATTTATTGGATCGTGTCTATAAGGCTGGCAGCTAGGAAATTTTTCTTGGTGCCAGTCGATCTAGCACATGCTATCTCGCACATGTTTTTGACCACAAACAAATTGCGGTTTTCTACATTCAAATTGCCATCTTTCAGGGGACTTGTCACGTGGCGATTTGAATGTAGAAAGCTAGTCATCGCAATTTGTTTGTGGTCAAAAAAGCTAAGTTGCGTGGCACCAAGAAAAAGTTTATAGTGAGCAGCCTCATTTAGGAATTTAGATTTTTAAGATAAATAAAGTCTACTGGAACATGCAAATTAAGTTGAATGTTAAGTTTAAGTTTACATACACATGCACATTCCTTTTCTCTCCGAATTGGAGCACAGGGCACCTATCATAGTTTTCCATCTCACTTTATTTGTGGCCATACATTTTGCCTCTCTCTATGTCATTCCTACTATTTTCAATTCGTTTACAATAGTCCCACGGTGTAGTAGTTTTAGGTCTTCCTCTTTTTCTATTGCCCTCAAGTTTCCAATCAAAAATTTGTTTTCCTTTAAATTTTTCAGGTTTACGTACAACACGACCAATCCATTTCCATTCTGCTTTGCTTTTCGAAGGATTTCTGCATTACAAATTTTATGGAACTATTTGATGCGTAAGATTCTTCTTAAAGAGTTGTTAATAGATACTTAAAGTTTTTCATGATTATTTGCAGTGTCCTATCTCAGATCCATATAGTAGGACATATTTAACACTAGTATTGAAAATTCCATTTTTTGTTGAATTTTATTTTAGTTCAATGAATGGCATATCACTGATCGTAAAATTTGAACGAAACCTTTACTTTTAGAAACTTATATTTGATTTGATTGAAATTATCAATTATGTCTTTTTTTGGGAGGGGATAGAGGCAGAATATAAACAAAGTACATATATATTTCAAATAAATAAACTGTGACGCATTTTTTAAAAAAAGTAGTGAAACCATTTGAAAAAAATATCTTTAAGGCTCGCTAAACTCATAGTTTGAGTGAAGTAAAACGTGCTAAAAACAGATATGCAGGCTAAAATTATATTTCACCGTCAGTGGTAATGCTAAATCATAAACTATACTTAAGGATGATCCACTCTGGCATCCCAACGCGTTTATTGAAGTTTCTCCTGGCCTTTCTGCCTGCAGCGCCCTCTATAAAAATTTAACAGAAACGATTAGTTGATTCAGTAGATGTGAATAGTTGACCCTCTACGATATAATATGTAGTGTTATTGTTTGTGAGTGTTTATGGTATTTTATGCAGTGTTATTTTTTGTGATTTATTGCTTTAAAGTTGAGATTTTATTATTTTTTAATTTTAATTATCTCAATCAAAAGTATTTAATTGAGATTAGATTGGGGAATTAATGTTAGCTTTTTGGAAATAATTTCATATTGTACATTTATGCAGAAGCATAAATTTTCTTAATTAACTCCATATCTTTTATTTTACATTTTAGTTCTACATTACGTAAGAAGTACTTCTTTTAGATTTTTATTTACTCCTGTCCAGTTCCATTCTTTCATAGAATAAATTTTATTATAAGCAAAGAAAAGAAAAAAAATCTACTTTGATAACGCATTTTTATATTTATTCTTCCAATAGTCTAAAAGGATTAATAGTGCATTTCATCCATGTTAGTAAGTACTAAATTCAACATTAAAATAAATATAAGAACAAGAAAGTGAAAAGAAATTAAAATATATAATTTACTTTGCAGAATTCATGCCTTGCCACACTCTTAATAAATCCTCTGGAATACATGATTCCACAAGCGGAAACAACATTGCTGCGTATTTCTCTTTTGTTACGCCAATAGACTCCAGTGAACGCAGATATGACTCCAATTTATCGTAAAGTTGCATTATGTTCATCTTTGCTTTTGTGTTTATTACATTTTTCACCACTAAATTTAATAATTTTCTTACGTAATATTCGACGAGGAGTTCTTCCCGCCCAAATCTCGTTTTTAAACTTTCTACCTCTTTGGCATAATTATCAGCAGACGGCGGATAACTGTCCACAATTTCCCTTGCTCTACTTCCGACAAACATGCATTGAATGAGATATTAGAATTTGTCCTCATCACTCATACCTTCATCATCATGGATTCGACTAAATTGGCTTCAAAAACTTAACCAATCCTCGACTTCCCCACTAAATTTAATTAATTCTATTTTGGGAAGCTTTAATTTTGTGTTTTCAGCCGCCACAGACAAAGCGGTTTCGGGAAATGTGAGAAATTATTCCAAATGTATTTTAACTTTAAGCATCAGTTTTTTCCTTGTACTCTTCAATTTTATCGTATTCTTCAGATAAGCTTTCTGATTTGGCGTCAACTAATAATTTATATATTTCTTCATCTAATAATGCCAAATCGTTTGCAATACGTTCAAAAGATGAAAATTTAATTTCAATATCTTCACGAGTACTTTTATTTTCCTTACACATCGCCAATAACTGATTATAACGTTTTGTAAATGTTCCACGAACAGGAATTCGTTTGGCGATAAGAGAATCCATAATTGCAGTCGCCAATTAATATTGCAAATGAAAACTAACCTATAAAATCCGGGTCACCACAATGTTTCGTGCTTCCGATAAATCTACCCGATCTATCCAGCGATGAAATAACTTAAATTTACAAGAAATACCTGCGTACACATATTTACAAAAGCAACCATTTAATTTTCGCAGAACATATCTAGCACAACATTCTTTCTATTGCCACTCACACTTTTCATATATACACAGGTTAATATCACGTTATTAATATTTACACTTTAAATGAATGACGTCATTTTATGAGAGTGACGTAACAGGGATGCCCACACATGTGACCTATGACGTCAGCGCCAGAGTGAATATTATAAATATGAGATAATAATCGAATACTAATTTTTTGAATGGTGTGACATTTTATTAAGGTGAGTAAAATATTGATGACAATGTGGAAATTAAATTAACAAGGAATATATCATGACATAGTTTTGGCAATGCAAATTTGTACTCATGGTTGTTAATGTTGTGTGGGCGACAACTGGAAAAAGCAATCGCCAATATATGGTCTTTATAACCGATAAAGATGAGAGTTAGGCGACAACAGCGGATAGATGTCCCAAACGTACATAAATTATATGTTAGAGTACTCACATTAAAGTACTTACATTTAAGACTTAGATCAGTTAAGTCTCAACTCTATGGTTTCAGTATTAAGAGAAGAAAAATTTTTAATAGCAAAAATCTTCCGTCAAGGCTTAAAAAAGTTAAATAAAATTGGTTGGCAAGCCGAAGTCCATTTTAATCAGCAATTAAACGTGTCAAATAAATGTAAAGACTGATTTTTACTTTTTAACGAAAATACTCAGTTTCTCGGTTATACTATCTTTTAGTTCAAACATTCCATTTGTTTATATTATCGAGTAAATAAAAATTTTAAAACATTTAGTAAAACTAATATTTTTTAAAGATGTTTTCAGAACAAAAAGAAAGAAAGAAAAAGAGTTCTCAACAGTTTTTTTTATTTTTACGTTTTATATAATCAATATTAAATATACAGCAACAGTATTTAAAAGTCACGTTATCTGCAACAAAACATATAAACACATCTAAATTTAAATTTTATACTTTGGTAAGGCACTTTGTGATTAAACAACAGGAGATTCCTTGCGATGCAGAGAAAAAAAAACTACTCTTATCTACAATACTGACTTGAATAGGCTAAGCTAAAAGCACATGAAATACAGCATAATTGAGAAAAAAGTACAATAAAGAGAGACTTAAACTCGAACAAATCTAATTAAAACAAGGATTATAAAAATATGAATGAAGAGCGACACTTTTTTCAAAGCTGACATTTGTACATCAAACTGTTCCTTAATATTTTGTTCAGACAGCTACTTCGCTAGTTTTCAGAATTACAATTAAGTAACAGCTTAATACACATAAACATGTTGTGGTCTTACACAAAAATTGTAGGTTTTTTCGTCAACAATGCTTTCCGAAATAATTTAAAAATGTGGCTTATCATTAACTCCTCCTCATGCATGTTGAAAGTAAATGATTTGAATAAAACTTTCAGTAAAAGAAACATCCTTCCATTTCAAACCATTATTTTGCGTTGTTAGTACATATTTGAAGTATCTAATATATCTCTATTTATATTTTTAGTATCTAATATAGCTGAAACATGGTTTAATAGAAATATTAAATACAAAACGTAAAAGAAAATGATTTTGTTGAGTTTGGTCTGTATCCAACATTTTAATAATAAGACAGATTTATACGGATATTCAAAAAATTTTATTTCTGCATTACTTTATGCTAGTTTATGGCCATAAGCTTCAAGGTTATATACGCTAGATCCAATATTTTAATAATAAACCTCTAAAAATATGAATACTTTTAAAATTTTATTTTCGCATTATTTTATATTAAATTTTATACTTAATAATAAGATGCTGTATTCATTTTAATAATAAGACAATATAAAAAAATAAAAAAAACAGATACTTTTAAAATTTTGATTTTTGCATTAGTTTATATTATATTTTACATTTTATAATAAGATGCAGGCTATATTTTAATAATAAGAACAATAAAAAAATATGCATACTTTTAACATTTTGATTTTCTTATTATTTTACATTAAATTTCGTATTTAATAATAAGAAGCTGGGTACATTTTAATAATAAGACATTCCAAAAAATTATGGATACTTTTACAATTTTGATTTCTGCATTGTTTTATAAAAAAATTTTCATTTAATAATAAGATGCTGGATACATTTTAATAATAAGACATGATAAAAAATGTAAATACTTTTAAAATTTTGATTTTTGCATTATTTTATATTAAATTTTACATTTAATAATAAGATGCTGGATATATTTTAATTATAAGACATTCAAAAAAATATAGATGCTTTTAATATTTTGATTTTTGCATTATTTTGTATTAGAAGAAATTCCAATTACTCAGTTAATTGGTGCTCTTAGAACTAACGCCGGAATTTTTATGTGGCTATAGTGTATGTCCTATACATTCAAATGCAATATTTGTTTCTTACAACTATTAATTTGTTTCTAACTACAACTTTAACTTTAGATAAAAATATCACATGCATAATTTATTTCCATGTTAATACTTTTATTTTAAAAATCACATGGAGGATACAAATGTTTGCTTAACCAAAAAAAAAAAAATTGATTATGAAATCATGTTACTACAACCATTTACTAAATTATGACTTATCCTCGAATGATGACGCAAGAGTTAAGATCAACTCAATACAGCTTTTTCAAACGTTATTATTATTGTTAATTTTTGGATAGTTCTATATCTGTTATTTCGTTTCATTTTTTATTAATTTTATTAAAATTAAATTTTCAGTTTTTCTCATAATTTTATATTAAAAATTAAATATTTTTAAAAGTAAAACAAAACAAACATGCATTAAAAAATATTTTTTCAATGCCTTAAATTTTTGAAGAAATATAATTCAGCAACAAATTAAAGAGGAGACAGTTGGATTTTTCTTCTATAAGACGGCAAAAATAATAACAAATAATTAAAAACTGACTCAATTAAAAATAGCTTTTTTATATTACATAAAAATTAAGTTGCTTTTTGACTATTTTAGTAACAATTGTGGGCATGCGTTGTTTCCAAACTATTTAACCGAATTTAAATGCCGACTAGAATTTCTGAAAGTAGAATTAACTGATTTTACAAATAACGACAGAAAAAAAAAACATTTCTTTAAAAAAAATAAAAAAATAAAAAGATGAAAAAAAAGTTTATTCATCATGAAATTAATTCTAGAAATAAAATATTACATTGATATATGACCTATTACAAGTTAAACATACTCCAAATACGAAAGTCTAACATTATTTGATAACAGTTTATACAATAAAATAATTTAATTATTTTTCTAAAGATAAAAGCAAAGAATGAAAAGAAACCAAATTTTAGCACCATTTATATAAACATTTGTAATTGTAAAATTTATTTTTCTTACAGAATTTCTACTTGACTACGACTGTAAATTTTACGTAAATTATTAAAGCATATTTAAAACAGCTTATTAAAACGAGTGAATTTAAAAACAAACGTTGTTTCAATAATCAAATTTCATATCTATGCATACAAACATAGGTAAGGCTTTATTCAATATGCCTTACTGGAAAAGTTTCGGATAACTTTCGAAAGAGATCTTCGCACAAAAACCACCAGATACGAATAAATTTTATACAGAGATGCCTAATTTATCAGGCTGAACTAGATCAATGTCATTCAGCAATCCATCAATTGTTTTCGTGATCCAGTTGCTGATGGAAACTTCTTTGGTGGAAACCAGAGACAATGGACTTCACACTGAACGAGATCAATGTCCTTCAGCAATCCATCAATTGTTTTCGTGTTCCAGTTGCTGATGGAAACTTCTTTTGTGGAAACCAGAAACAATGGACTTCACACTGAACGAGATCAATGTCCTTCAGCAATCCATCAATTGTTTTCGTGTTCCAGTTGCTGATGGAAACTTCTTTGGTGGAAACCAGAGACAATGGGCTTCATCTGCTGCTATTGGCAACCAATTGATTAATTGATGAATCACTGAAGATAAGATACCTCCAAGTGAAGTCAGTTTGGGCATCTCTATGGCAAGAGGTAAAAAAAGTAAAACGTACATGCTTCAGAGAAAATATAGAGATATAGAGAAAATAACAAAAACAAACACGAAATTCTCTCATCAAAAACACATCTCCCTACCTCCAATTAATCATACATATTACTCCTCCATAAAAAATAAAATTAAAATACTTTTAATTTAAGAAGGAAAAAAAATGAAAGATTTGGTTGATCGATCACAATTTTCTGGCGATTTTTGGTCTTTATTCTATAAAGCTCATTCTGTTCTTGGGTCTATATCGCCTCTATTTAAGGGACAGAGCTCGAAGTCCAAGACAGGTGCTGAAAATGTAGAGTATGGAATTTACAATACCCAGAGCCTATAAGAAATAAGAAAAAAAAATGAGGTTAGATTATAAAATAAAAAAATAAGTTTAATATTTTTTGTGCCATAAATTCAAGGTGTAAATTTTCTTCAACCTTAATAAAGTGCTAAATTTAAAAACTTATTTGTTTACGAAAGCATATTATTCTAACAACAAAAAGTATCTTTGATCTAAGGTAGTACACGAATTATATCTAGCTCTTTGAAACTAGAACTGAATCTAGCCAAAAATACTTACCCAGAGCTATTATAAAGAGAAATGCAGATTTATATTGAATGAATTGATAATGAAAAATTATAATGAACTGACAATGATGATGATACATTTTTGTTATTTTTTTTCTTCATTCTACGCCTATGGATACTGATGAGCACATTTATTAAAGTTGTCTCCGTTAACTAAAGATTATTATGCATTGCTGCTTTATTTTTTTTAAAAATATATTATGCTTCAAATACTTAAACTGTCAACAATTTCTTTTCTTGAACAATTATTGATAATTGGCTCATTTGTATGATTTCATTAATGTATGATTTCATTAAAGTTAAATTTGAAGCTGTTAATTTGTGGCTGGGCAGTTAATTTGAGGCCGGACAGGTATTTCGTACAAGACCGGCAGAGCATCTAAACTTTGTTGAGACTTCTCGAGTTTATGTTTATGCAATATTTAATTTCTTTCTTATAAAAACCTCGCTCGGCTAGGAGCCACATATTGGCTAAGTTATTTTATAGCCATCTAAAGCATATAGACGGAAACGGAAAAAAAATAATAAGGATGATAAAATAGTTTCTTTCTTACCCCGGCTGTGATGTAGTATTTTTCATAACGCCTTTGGTATCCAAGAATCACAACTGAAAGTCCCGATGACAAATACAATGATGCTGAGATCAAATGATAAATCACAAACTGAAAAAAACAACAACTATGATTAAAAATGACAAATATAATTTTAAATTAATTATAACTTTGCTACTTCAAACGCATATATCATTCAGACGCATATATCATTCAGACGCATATATCATTCAGACAGTCAGATGGTCAGAAAATCAAAATTGTTGGATAATTTGAGGCAGTTTATTATGTTATTTATCAAGTACACAAACATTAAACTATAATTAAAATGATTAAAAATGAATCTTTCATGAAATGAATTAGTACGTTAATCTTTCCTTATATTGAGTTTGACAAAGGATAAAGGTATTTTCTGAAATATCATAAGTGTGTGGTGCGTTTGCTTTTTCCCGTTGCTAAGTTGGTTCGATATGGTTTGTGCGATTGGTCTTTTGCTTAGCATCGTTACTCACAAATAAGCCATTATGGTTTGTTTAACACTATTTAAAAATAAATGCATCACATGTGGTTTGAGTTCAGTAAAGATACTCAGAAATAAGACATTGTGGTTTGTTTAATACCATTTAAAAATAAATGCATCGTATGAGATTTGAGCGATTGCTCTCTTGCTCAGCATAGATACTCACAAATAAGACATTGCGGTTTGTTTAACACAATCTAAAAATAAATGAATCGCATGTGGTTTCAGCGATTGCTCTTTTGCACAGCATATATACTCATAAATAAGACATTGTTGATTGTTTAATACTATTTAAAAATAAATGCATCGTATCACGTGATTAATTAATCGCATTATCGAGATTTATAATCAATCAATTCACGAGTTTCACTTCGCGATTTACAATAGCGATATTTAAGAATCATGTATCGCGAATAGTTTCTCAGAGATTTATTAATCGTGATTCAAAATTCTGACCGGTAAGTATTATTGCCAAACACAGAGAATCGGAATTTTTAGGTTTAAACGATCCAATAAAGTCATTGCAAATTATCTCCTCACATATGATCTAATGTAAATCAAGAGTTGTAATATCGGATAAGCTTGGTCCGATTGTAACGTTTATTGAAAACTCTCACTTCGTTATTTATAGTCAATAAAAGTTTCAATTTCTAAATGTTGAAAACATAATATTTCTAAAATTTATTCTCTTTTTTTACTCAGGATGATTCATGAAATTAATTTTAAAATAATTGTTTTTTTTTACAGTTTTTGACAATTTTTTTCTTCCTTAAGGTATTTTAAAAGTTTTTGAAATTTTGAATTAAAACTTTGAACATTTTTATTGAAGTGGTAGAAAGTATTATGTGAAATTTTTAAGGGCTAAATTGATTTTAAGAACATATTGTGGTTAGTTGTAATAACATGTTACGTGCACTGACTATAACATCCAACATGTTATGGTAAACTGAATTTTATTTTACTCCAAGTTATTAAATGGTACAGGTTTCAATGAAAAAAGCAGTTTCGTAACCAACGCTTTTATGAAAGCTGATGCTTCTAAATTCTCAAAAATGCCGATGCTTTTAAATCCATATTATTTTGATCGACAAAGCTCTTCAATATAAGAAACCAAATTTTCAAAATATAAATTATGCTGTAGGGGAGAGTGGGGTCAATTGTAACAGGGTACGATTGTAACAGAGCAAATATTTCGAGTGTCGGGTTCTAGATTTGGTTCCTAGGTGGCGAACAAGGTGTATTTAATAAATCTACATGTACACCCCTGCTGGCAACTATTTTTATGTAATTTTGAAAGAGTTACATCACAAAAGATATTTTCACGCTACGTAAGTACTTTTTTTGGTATTAGAATATTATATTGTAACAACGTAATTTTGTTTAAACAAATAAAAATTATTAACCGAATATGTAAGTGGACACCTTAATGAACATTTTGAAAAAAAAAATATTAGTTTTGTTAATTAACTAGCATTGTTTTTAACAAATGAAGCTGAAATGGCGTCTTGGGGACAATTGTAACAATAAGTAAAGGGGCGATTGTAACAGCTGAAAACAAATAATTTTATGTTTACAAACCATTACTTAACTCTTTAAGAACCACCAATAGTTTCCTATATCATTTATATTATGTTGCATGTGCATTATTTCATTTGTCACCTTTCACAGCATAAATTAAAATTCTTAACCCCTTAAAGTTTAACCCTTTAGGTCTCTGCTCATCATTATTTTGACTCCTAAAATATCATTACTATTTTGATCAATAAAAAAATATATCACAACTATGATAATATGTATAATTAACTATGTTTTAGTTGAATTTATGAACTGTTACAATTGACCCCGTAAGTGGGGACAATTGTAACAAGTGCACGACTGTCAAAAATTGTTAATAACTGTATTACTTAATCCATCACATATTTTAAGAAATTAATTAAGAAAATGAGAACGTAATTAAAGATAAAGACTGATTAGATGAAGATTAAAGATAAAGAAGGAATTAAGAAATTAAGAGAATTTGCAGACTTGGTCGATAATCTCTAGAACTACTGGACAGATTTCAATAAAATTTGATATGTACAAAGAGTGATACAATACAAAACAAATAACGATTCAACAATTGTAATACACACGCGTGATCGTAAGTAACACTCGTTGGAGTAGGAAGGTACGAAATTACCACAGGACAATTCAGGTCAATTGCCACAGGAAACGATAAACTGCCTTATTTCAAGTATGAAATCACGCTGCAAGGCCTGTATACGAGGGTTGCTATTTATATTTCTGGCCTTGGCAACAGTAAGTGTTGCTAAGCGACCGCAGACGACTTTATTCGAAAGTTTGACATTTTTAAACATAAATTCAGCAGACGATTTACCATTATAGCTTCATTTGTGTTGTTGACAGTAAATTGAAAAGTTCTTCTCCGCCATTATTTTTCGTGATTGAATCGTGAACATTTTCGTGCCATTATTTTTCATAACTTTCGATGTGGATTGTCAAGACAAGAGAGCTTCGATTAACTTAATTCTTTATTCAGCGATAAAGTGCCATCCTACAGCACTGTAAAAAATTGGTATAACGAATTTAATCGTGGTCGATGTTCGATCCAGGACGAATCCCGTGCAGGTCGTCCAAAATACATTGTTTTGCCAGAAAAGATCGATGCTGTGCGTGAACTGATGAAGCAAGATCGTCATGTGACATACCGTGAGATAGAGGCGTCTTTGGACATTAGTATGACTAGCATCAATAAAATATTGCATGAACATTTGAGCGTAAAAAAATTTGTTCGCGTTGAATCCCGCATAATCTGACAAATGCTCAAAAAAAGCCTCGTGTCGATTGGTGCAAGGAAATGTTGGAAAAATACGTTCAAGGTACATCAAAGGCTGTGTATAACATCTACACAGGTGACGAATCATGGATCTATGCATATGAGCCGGAAACAAAACAGCAATCAACTGTATGGGTCTTCCAAGACGAGGCAAAACCAACAAAAGTTGTTCGAGGAAGAAGCACATGGAAACAAATGATTGCCTGTTTCTTCGGCATTAACGGTCATGTGGCAACAGTGGCGATAGAGCAACGCAGGACGGTCAATTCTGAATGGTACACGACCATTTGTTTGCCAGAAGTCATCGGAGAAATTCGAAAAAAGCAGAAGAACAGGCGAATCATTCTTCATCATGACAATGCGAGCTCTCACACATCGACTCAAACAAAAGCATTTCTGACGGAGCGAAAGATCGAACTGATGGGTCATCCGCCGTACAGCCCTGATTTGGCACCCAATGACATCTTCTTATTCCCACACATCAAAAATAAATTACGTGGACAACGATTTTCGACCCCCGAAGAAGCAGTTGATGCATTCAAAACGCATGTTTTGGAGTTACCTCAATCGGACTGGAAAAAGTGCTTTGAAAATTGATTCAAACGCATGCAAAAGTGTATTGATCATCATGGAGAATATTTTGAAAAACAATGAAACCAATTTCGATCCTACATATTTGTTTTTTCGTTATTAGGCCAGAAATATAAATAGCAACCCTCGTATCTGTAAGAGGGGACCATACCCCCTATTAACCCATTTTTTAAAAATTTATTCTGCAACAGCTGTTTCATACCTTCCGATTCAATGAGTGTTAAGCACGATCATGAGTGTGCATTACAATTGTTGAATGGTTATTTGTTTTGTATTGTATCAATGTATGCACATATCAAATAACATTAAAATCGGTCCAGTAGCTCTAGAGAAAATAGATCGAGTCTGCAAATTCTCTTAATTTCTGACACCAGTGTACGTTATCTCAAAAAATTAAATGTAATCAACCGCGAAATATTGAGTTTTGAGGTATGCCTTAATCTCTTTCAAAAATCACCGATACATTGATGAAACAAGAAAACCAGTTTTACTGATAAGTTTCCTCTTAAGACAAAGACATCATGATAACTTTGAATACTTTGTTTTCGAAGACACACGGATGACAGGTAGGAAAGTAATTCGAATTCGTTTCCCAGACGCCAGACAATATATATTTTTATTTGAGGTAGTCAATCGAAATTAATAAAAAAAAAGGGAATAAAATACGCATCTGATATAAATTTTATGATTGCATGCTGTAAGTTATAGAATGGAATGATAAAAAGTGTCAAACGTATAATAGTATTTGCATTTAAATTTAATAGTTTAATAAATTGTCTATATTAAATACAGCAGTGTAATTGTTGAGTTTTTAGCGCAAACAAATTGTTGCATTTGAAAACCTTGACGAAGTTAGAATAAAAAAAAAAAAAAAAAAAAAGGTTTACAGTGAAAGCTAAGAAATGAGATTTTCTGTAAAATATCTTGTATGTCTAAAATATCTTGTCGGAACATTTCTGCGGTATAGCTTCATCTTCTCTAGAAACGAAGAAGATGGAACACAACTGTTTAAAATTATTAAGCCTCAGGTAGGATTTTTTAAACATATGATTTTAACACACATGAATTTTTAAAGTAATTGTTAAAACTTTATCTAGAAATTAAAAAAAAAAAAAAAACGATTCTATAAACTATTCAATGTTGTTAAGACTCATTTCTAAAAAAAAGCAATGATAAGTATTTATATCAAGAAATAGTGAGTCCAAACGAGAATTAAATAAGTATAAGCTGATGTATGACTTACAAAGAGAGATTTTGGAACGTAATAAAAACTTCTTGCAGAAAGGATCGAAGAAAGGAGGAGTAGAAAGGTGGTGATGAGACAACCATAAGCGATCATCATGAGGGCTGTGGATTCACCGAAAGAAATGAAGGCTGCCACTGTAAATTCATTTTCTGACAGTACTGCCTGTGCCTGGTAGCTCCCCATGTCTGCAACTAGACCTATCGTTATGGCACCAAGTACCTGAAATAAAAATCAAATTTCATTTCCATCACCTGAAAGAACTAGATCAGGGATGGCGAACCAATGGCACACGTGCCATTTATGGCACGTGACACAATATTTTGGGCACGCCACCGATCACAATTGTTATTGCACTATCAATTGTTATGACACTACGAAGCATATGTAACAATTAAATTAAAATTCACAAAATAATAAAAAATTATTAATAAAGAAATTAACAATTAATGCTAAGAAAAAACTATTAATAACCATAAAAAGCTAATAATAAATGACTAGCAAAAAAAAAATTAACAGTCCTACTTAAACTAACTTCTTACGACCTAATATAAGTTATTTGTCATCTAATCTGCAGCAACTGATGTTACTTTAAGTTGAATTACGCGTATAACTGAGACATTGCAAAATGTTTTTTTTTTTCAATGTAAATAAAGAATTTTGAGTTGATAGTATTTAGTATTATTATTTTCCCAATAATCATGAAGTCAAAATTATTTGACGGCACGTCTATGATCTCATTAAACAATTTTCTAGAAAGAATGGCTCGTTGGTGTATAAAGGTTCACCACCCCTGAACTAGATCATATAAAATTTACATGATAATGAAGAAAAATAAATAACTCTGATCATTTTTAGTTCTCTAAGATCCTAAATATCCTCAATTTCTCAAAATTTTCTGTTTTTTTAGAGCCTAAATATCCAAAACATCAGATGCGTCATTTACAATTTACATGAATATAATTAAAAAAATAAATAACTAAATTTTCATTTCTCTAAGATGCTAAATAACATTAATTTCTCAAAATGTTCAGTTTTCTTAGAGCCTAAATATCCAAAACATCAAATGCGTCACTTACAATTTACATGAAGATAATTAAGATAAATAAATAACTCTAAATTCTCAGTTTTCTAAGATCCTAAATTTCCTTAATGTCTCAAAATGTTCAGTTTTTTTAAAGCCTAAATATCTAAAACATCAGATGCATCATTTACAATTTACATGATGATAATGAAGAAAAATAAATAAGTATACATTTTCAGTTTTTCTAAATTCTAAATATCAGAAGCGACATTTACAACTTACTCGTACATGATAATGATGAGAAAAAATAAATAACTATAAATGTTCAGTTTTTCTAAGATTCTGAATATCTTAAATCTCTATAATGGTTCAATTTTTCTCGATCCTAAATATTCTATAAAATATCTTCATCTATATTTTGCATGATAACGATGGAGAAAAATAAATAACTATACATTTTCAGTTTCTCAAAATTCTAAAACGTTCTAAATTTTCAGTTTTTCTAGATCCTAAATAACAGATGCGTCATTTACAATTTACATTACATGATAATGATCGGAAAAAAAACCAAATAACTTTAAATTTTCAGTTTTTCTAGATAACAAATATCAGATGCATCATTTACAAGCTACGTTATGATGATGGAGAAAGGTAAATAACTATAACTTTCACTTTTTCTTATCAGTAAAAAATGCTGAATACAATTAATTCAAAATTATCACAAGCATTTACTTAATAACGTGGCTATAAAGCTTTTGGAATTGAACAAAAATTATTTTGTTTAATTAATTCGGTGTGTCGAAAAAAATAACTAACTGAATTTTAAACAAAGATTTCTTCTTTTATTTTTTAAGTTAAACGACAGTTAAGCGCTGATAAAAAGACATAGCACGAAAAGAAAATAAAGAAACAGATTTTTTTCAGATAATAAACAATATTGTAATGACATCAATTACCTATAACGTTGTGAGTAAACCGTGTAATACTTTCTTTAAAATCTAAATAGGTGTAATACAATCGATATATACAATAACAGAATCATAAATATTGTCGCTTTATAAATTCGAGAATGAATAATAGAATGCAAACGCACAGATTAGCAATAAGTTTTTTTATTAATAACAATAGAGCAAGAGAACGTCAACTATACAACCATAAAAAATCCCAAGCAAACAATGTAAGAATGAAATTATGTACATAAAAATTATGGTATATTTTATAATTTAATTTCTCTCTCAGTATGCGTCAGAATTGGACATGAATATATGTTTCCTTTGTAAGTTTTTTCTGTTGGGAAAAATGTAAAATAGAATATTGACTGCATCGAATTCAAGTTCAGTTTTTTTTAGCTTTGTCTTGCTTATAAAAATCACGTTGTTCAAAATGTTAAACTACATAATAATATTTATTGTGGATGACATAATTTACTTTTAGGTGTGTCTACTGAAAGTTTTATATATATATAAAAAAAAACGAAAGTATTAATATACTTTTAATTATCTAACTCGATAAAAATATACTTTTAATTATTTTTTAATTAATTTTTCTAAAGAAATCTTTGTTGGATATTTACTCGATTTAGCAGTATGTATCGAAGCACGTAAGACCGTCAATCGTCTGGTTTCCATCATTTAAAACAATAATAAAAACGAATGTTGAAAACAGGAAAATGTATTGCATTAAATAAAGTATTCCGAGTTACATATAGCATAATTTCATTCTTTTAAATGTTGAATGTCTAATGAATGACGCTCTAAAGTTCGACCTTACAAAAATGGTCGAAAATAAGACTTTATTTTCTAACTTTTTTGAATGGTCGAACAAGAGAGCGTCGTTTTATAAGATTAAAGTTGCCAAATCTAATAAAAGTGCTACCGAAGGAGAGCAGAGAGCGTTGATTACTACGGCCGAATGATAGACTATCATCAAAAGCTGGTCAAGAATAAATAGACATCGAGAAAATTGAAATTAAAATTTTATTCTAAAATCCAAGATGGTGAGGTAAGAAGCTTGCTAAAACATTATCGAAAATCGTTACGCTCGACGTTAAATTAGCCATCAAAACGTCTTAGAATTATTGTTCCGAACAATGTCAAAAGTCTTCTCCGTCTAGATGCCTCTGGGACATTGCCAACCGATAGTTTACAAAAGTATTATCGTTACATTGAATGCTAAATTAGCCATCGAAAACATTAGCAACATACTTTCTAGCGTTGTCAAAAGTCTTCTCCGTCTAGCTGCCTCTGGCACATTGCCAGCCGATAGTTTACGAAAATATTATCTTTTCGTTATATGTTAAATTAGTCATTGAACACAATACCAACATCGTACATCTAGCAACATACTCTCTAGCGATGTCAAAAGTCTTCTCCGTCTAGCTGCCTCTAGCACATTGCCAGCCGACAGTTTACGAAAATATTATCGTTACGTTAGATGTTAAATTAGCCATCGAAAACATTAGCAACATCGTACATTTAGCAACATACTTTCTAGCGTTGTCAAAAGTCCTTTCAGTATAGATGCCCCTAGCACATTGCCAGCCGTTAGTTTACGAAAGTATTATCGTTACGTTAGATGTTAAATTAGCCATCGAAAACATTAGCAACATCGTACATTTAGCAACATACTTTCTAGCGTTGTCAAAAGTCCTTTCAGTATAGATGCCCCTAGCACATTGCCAGCCGTTAGTTTACGAAAGTATTATCGTTACGTTAGATGTTAAATTAGCCATCGAAAACATTAGCAACATCGTACATTTAGCAACATACTTTCTAGCGTTGTCAAAAGTCTTCTCCGTCTAGCTGCCTCTGGCACATTGCCAGCCGATAGTTTACGAAAATATTATCTTTTCGTTATATGTTAAATTAGTCATTGAACACAATAGCAACATCGTACATCTAGCAACATACTCTCTAGCGATGTCAAAAGTCTTCTCCGTCTAGCTGCCTCTAGCACATTGCCAGCCGACAGTTTACGAAAATATTATCGTTACGTTAGATGTTAAATTAGTCATTGAACATATTAGCAACATCGTACATTTAGCAACATACTTTCTAGCGTTGTCAAAAGTCCTTTCAGTATAGATGCCCCTAGCACATTGCCAGCCGTTAGTTTACGAAAGTATTATCGTTACGTTAGATGTTAAATTAGCCATCGAAAACATTAGCAACATCGTACATTTAGCAACATACTTTCTAGCGTTGTCAAAAGTCCTTTCAGTATAGATGCCCCTAGCACATTGCCAGCCGTTAGTTTACGAAAGTATTATCGTTACGTTAGATGTTAAATTAGCCATCGAAAACATTAGCAACATCGTACATTTAGCAACATACTTTCTAGCGTTGTCAAAAGTCTTCTCCGTCTAGCTGCCTCTGGCACATTGCCAGCCGATAGTTTACGAAAATATTATCTTTTCGTTATATGTTAAATTAGTCATTGAACACAATAGCAACATCGTACATCTAGCAACATACTCTCTAGCGATGTCAAAAGTCTTCTCCGTCTAGCTGCCTCTAGCACATTGCCAGCCGACAGTTTACGAAAATATTATCGTTACGTTAGATGTTAAATTAGTCATTGAACATATTAGCAACATCGTACATTTAGCAACATACTTTCTAGCGTTGTCAAAAGTCCTTTCAGTATAGATGCCCCTAGCACATTGCCAGCCGTTAGTTTACGAAAGTATTATCGTTACGTTAGATGTTAAATTAGCCATCGAAAACATTAGCAACATCGTACATTTAGCAACATACTTTCTAGCGTTGTCAAAAGTCCTTTCAGTATAGATGCCCCTAGCACATTGCCAGCCGTTAGTTTACGAAAGTATTATCGTTACGTTAGATGTTAAATTAGCCATCGAAAACATTAGCAACATCGTACATTTAGCAACATACTTTCTAGCGTTGTCAAAAGTCTTCTCCGTCTAGCTGCCTCTGGCACATTGCCAGCCGATAGTTTACGAAAATATTATCTTTTCGTTATATGTTAAATTAGTCATTGAACACAATAGCAACATCGTACATCTAGCAACATACTCTCTAGCGATGTCAAAAGTCTTCTCCGTCTAGCTGCCTCTAGCACATTGCCAGCCGACAGTTTACGAAAATATTATCGTTACGTTAGATGTTAAATTAGTCATTGAACATATTAGCAACATCGTACATTTAGCAACATACTTTCTAGCGTTGTCAAAAGTCCTTTCAGTATAGATGCCCCTAGCACATTGCCAGCCGTTAGTTTACGAAAGTATTATCGTTACGTTAGATGTTAAATTAGCCATCGAAAACATTAGCAACATCGTACATTTAGCAACATACTTTCTAGCGTTGTCAAAAGTCCTTTCAGTATAGATGCCCCTAGCACATTGCCAGCCGTTAGTTTACGAAAGTATTATCGTTACGTTAGATGTTAAATTAGCCATCGAAAACATTAGCAACATCGTACATTTAGCAACATACTTTCTAGCGTTGTCAAAAGTCTTCTCCGTCTAGCTGCCTCTGGCACATTGCCAGCCGATAGTTTACGAAAATATTATCTTTTCGTTATATGTTAAATTAGTCATTGAACACAATAGCAACATCGTACATCTAGCAACATACTCTCTAGCGATGTCAAAAGTCTTCTCCGTCTAGCTGCCTCTAGCACATTGCCAGCCGACAGTTTACGAAAATATTATCGTTACGTTAGATGTTAAATTAGTCATTGAACATATTAGCAACATCGTACATTTAGCAACATACTTTCTAGCGTTGTCAAAAGTCCTTTCAGTATAGATGCCCCTAGCACATTGCCAGCCGTTAGTTTACGAAAGTATTATCGTTACGTTAGATGTTAAATTAGCCATCGAAAACATTAGCAACATCGTACATTTAGCAACATACTTTCTAGCGTTGTCAAAAGTCCTTTCAGTATAGATGCCCCTAGCACATTGCCAGTCGTTAGTTTACGAAAGTATTATCGTTACGTTAGATGTTAAATTAGCCATCGAAAACATTAGCAACATCGTACATTTAGCAACATACTTTCTAGCGTTGTCAAAAGTCCTTTCAGTATAGATGCCCCAAGCACATTGCCAGCCGTTAGTTTACGAAAGTATTATCGTTACGTTAGATGTTAAATTAGCCATCGAAAACATTAGCAACATCGTACATTTAGCAACATACTTTCTAGCGTTGTCAAAAGTCCTTTCAGTATAGATGCCCCTAGCATATTGCCAGCCGTTAGTTTACGAAAGTATTATCGTTACGTTAGATGTTAAATTAGCCATCGAAAACATTAGCAACATCGTACATTTAGCAACATACTTTCTAGCGTTGTCAAAAGTCCTTTCAGTATAGATGCCCCTAGCATATTGCCAGCCGTTAGTTTACGAAAGTATTATCGTTACGTTAGATGTTAAATTAGCCATCGAAAACATTAGCAACATCGTATATTCAGCAACATTCTTTCTTAGCGTTGTCAAAAGTCTTCTTCGTCTAGATGCCCCTAGCATATTGCCAGCCGTTAGTTTACGAAAGTATTATCGTTACGTTAGATGTTAAATTAGCCATCGAAAACATTAGCAACATCGTACATTTAGCAACATACTTTCTAGCGTTGTCAAAAGTCCTTTCAGTATAGATGCCCCTAGCACATTGCCAGCCGTTAGTTTACGAAAGTATTATCGTTACGTTAGATGTTAAATTAGCCATCGAAAACATTAGCAACATCGTACATTTAGCAACATACTTTCTAGCGTTGTCAAAAGTCTTCTCCGTCTAGCTGCCTCTGGCACATTGCCAGCCGATAGTTTACGAAAATATTATCTTTTCGTTATATGTTAAATTAGTCATTGAACACAATAGCAACATCGTACATCTAGCAACATACTCTCTAGCGATGTCAAAAGTCTTCTCCGTCTAGCTGCCTCTAGCACATTGCCAGCCGACAGTTTACGAAAATATTATCGTTACGTTAGATGTTAAATTAGTCATTGAACATATTAGCAACATCGTACATTTAGCAACATACTTTCTAGCGTTGTCAAAAGTCCTTTCAGTATAGATGCCCCTAGCACATTGCCAGCCGTTAGTTTACGAAAGTATTATCGTTACGTTAGATGTTAAATTAGCCATCGAAAACATTAGCAACATCGTACATTTAGCAACATACTTTCTAGCGTTGTCAAAAGTCCTTTCAGTATAGATGCCCCTAGCACATTGCCAGCCGTTAGTTTACGAAAGTATTATCGTTACGTTAGATGTTAAATTAGCCATCGAAAACATTAGCAACATCGTACATTTAGCAACATACTTTCTAGCGTTGTCAAAAGTCTTCTCCGTCTAGCTGCCTCTGGCACATTGCCAGCCGATAGTTTACGAAAATATTATCTTTTCGTTATATGTTAAATTAGTCATTGAACACAATAGCAACATCGTACATCTAGCAACATACTCTCTAGCGATGTCAAAAGTCTTCTCCGTCTAGCTGCCTCTAGCACATTGCCAGCCGACAGTTTACGAAAATATTATCGTTACGTTAGATGTTAAATTAGTCATTGAACATATTAGCAACATCGTACATTTAGCAACATACTTTCTAGCGTTGTCAAAAGTCCTTTCAGTATAGATGCCCCTAGCACATTGCCAGCCGTTAGTTTACGAAAGTATTATCGTTACGTTAGATGTTAAATTAGCCATCGAAAACATTAGCAACATCGTACATTTAGCAACATACTTTCTAGCGTTGTCAAAAGTCCTTTCAGTATAGATGCCCCTAGCACATTGCCAGCCGTTAGTTTACGAAAGTATTATCGTTACGTTAGATGTTAAATTAGCCATCGAAAACATTAGCAACATCGTACATTTAGCAACATACTTTCTAGCGTTGTCAAAAGTCTTCTCCGTCTAGCTGCCTCTGGCACATTGCCAGCCGATAGTTTACGAAAATATTATCTTTTCGTTATATGTTAAATTAGTCATTGAACACAATAGCAACATCGTACATCTAGCAACATACTCTCTAGCGATGTCAAAAGTCTTCTCCGTCTAGCTGCCTCTAGCACATTGCCAGCCGACAGTTTACGAAAATATTATCGTTACGTTAGATGTTAAATTAGTCATTGAACATATTAGCAACATCGTACATTTAGCAACATACTTTCTAGCGTTGTCAAAAGTCCTTTCAGTATAGATGCCCCTAGCACATTGCCAGCCGTTAGTTTACGAAAGTATTATCGTTACGTTAGATGTTAAATTAGCCATCGAAAACATTAGCAACATCGTACATTTAGCAACATACTTTCTAGCGTTGTCAAAAGTCCTTTCAGTATAGATGCCCCTAGCACATTGCCAGTCGTTAGTTTACGAAAGTATTATCGTTACGTTAGATGTTAAATTAGCCATCGAAAACATTAGCAACATCGTACATTTAGCAACATACTTTCTAGCGTTGTCAAAAGTCCTTTCAGTATAGATGCCCCAAGCACATTGCCAGCCGTTAGTTTACGAAAGTATTATCGTTACGTTAGATGTTAAATTAGCCATCGAAAACATTAGCAACATCGTACATTTAGCAACATACTTTCTAGCGTTGTCAAAAGTCCTTTCAGTATAGATGCCCCTAGCATATTGCCAGCCGTTAGTTTACGAAAGTATTATCGTTACGTTAGATGTTAAATTAGCCATCGAAAACATTAGCAACATCGTACATTTAGCAACATACTTTCTAGCGTTGTCAAAAGTCCTTTCAGTATAGATGCCCCTAGCATATTGCCAGCCGTTAGTTTACGAAAGTATTATCGTTACGTTAGATGTTAAATTAGCCATCGAAAACATTAGCAACATCGTATATTCAGCAACATTCTTTCTTAGCGTTGTCAAAAGTCTTCTTCGTCTAGATGCCCCTAGCATATTGCCAGCCGTTAGTTTACGAAAGTATTATCGTTACGTTAGATGTTAAATTAGCCATCGAAAACATTAGCAACATCGTACATTTAGCAACATACTTTCTAGCGTTGTCAAAAGTCCTTTCAGTATAGATGCCCCTAGCATATTGCCAGCCGTTAGTTTACGAAAGTATTATCGTTACGTTAGATGTTAAATTAGCCATCGAAAACATTAGCAACATCGTACATTTAGCAACGTACTTTCTAGCGTTGTCAAAAGTCCTTTCAGTATAGATGCCCCTAGCATATTGCCAGCCGTTAGTTTACGAAAGTATTATCGTTACGTTAGATGTTAAATTAGCCATCGAAAACATTAGCAACATCGTATATTCAGCAACATTCTTTCTTAGCGTTGTCAAAAGTCTTCTTCGTCTAGATGCCCCTAGCATATTGCCAGCCGTTAGTTTACGAAAGTATTATCGTTACGTTAGATGTTAAATTAGCCATCGAAAACATTAGCAACATCGTACATTTAGCAACATACTTTCTAGCGTTGTCAAAAGTCCTTTCAGTATAGATGCCCCTAGCATATTGCCAGCCGTTAGTTTACGAAAGTATTATCGTTACGTTAGATGTTAAATTAGCCATCGAAAACATTAGCAACATCGTATATTCAGCAACATTCTTTCTTAGCGTTGTCAAAAGTCTTCTTCGTCTAGATGCCCCTAGCATATTGCCAGCCGTTAGTTTACGAAAGTATTATCGTTACGTTAGATGTTAAATTAGCCATCGAAAACATTAGCAACATTGTACATTTAGCAACATACTTTCTAGCGTTGTCAAAAGTCCTTTCAGTATAGATGCCCCTAGCATATTGCCAGCCGTTAGTTTACGAAAGTATTATCGTTACGTTAGATGTTAAATTAGCCATCGAAAACATTAGCAACATCGTATATTCAGCAACATTCTTTCTTAGCGTTGTCAAAAGTCTTCTTCGTCTAGATGCCCCTAGCATATTGCCAGCCGTTAGTTTACGAAAGTATTATCGTTACGTTAGATGTTAAATTAGCCATCGAAAACATTAGCAACATCGTATATTCAGCAACATTCTTTCTTAGCGTTGTCAAAAGTCTTCTTCGTCTAGATGCCCCTAGCATATTGCCAGCCGTTAGTTTACGAAAGTATTATCGTTACGTTAGATGTTAAATTAGCCATCGAAAACATTAGCAACATTGTACATTTAGCAACATACTTTCTAGCGTTGTCAAAAGTCCTTTCAGTATAGATGCCCCTAGCATATTGCCAGCCGTTAGTTTACGAAAGTATTATCGTTACGTTAGATGTTAAATTAGCCATCGAAAACATTAGCAACATCGTATATTCAGCAACATTCTTTCTTAGCGTTGTCAAAAGTCTTCTTCGTCTAGATGCCCCTAGCATATTGCCAGCCGTTAGTTTACGAAAGTATTATCGTTACGTTAGATGTTAAATTAGCCATCGAAAACATTAGCAACATCGTATATTCAGCAACATTCTTTCTTAGCGTTGTCAAAAGTCTTCTTCGTCTAGATGCCCCTAGCATATTGCCAGCCGTTAGTTTACGAAAGTATTATCGTTACGTTAGATGTTAAATTAGCCATCGAAAACATTAGCAACATCGTATATTCAGCAACATTCTTTCTTAGCGTTGTCAAAAGTCTTCTTCGTCTAGATGCCCCTAGCATATTGCCAGCCGTTAGTTTACGAAAGTATTATCGTTACGTTAGATGTTAAATTAGCCATCGAAAACATTAGCAACATCGTATATTCAGCAACATTCTTTCTTAGCGTTGTCAAAAGTCTTCTTCGTCTAGATGCCCCTAGCATATTGCCAGCCGTTAGTTTACGAAAGTATTATCGTTACGTTAGATGTTAAATTAGCCATCGAAAACATTAGCAACATTGTACATTTAGCAACATACTTTCTAGCGTTGTCAAAAGTCCTTTCAGTATAGATGCCCCTAGCATATTGCCAGCCGTTAGTTTACGAAAGTATTATCGTTACGTTAGATGTTAAATTAGCCATCGAAAACATTAGCAACATCGTATATTCAGCAACATTCTTTCTTAGCGTTGTCAAAAGTCTTCTTCGTCTAGATGCCCCTAGCATATTGCCAGCCGTTAGTTTACGAAAGTATTATCGTTACGTTAGATGTTAAATTAGCCATCGAAAACATTAGCAACATCGTATATTCAGCAACATTCTTTCTTAGCGTTGTCAAAAGTCTTCTTCGTCTAGATGCCCCTAGCATATTGCCAGCCGTTAGTTTACGAAAGTATTATCGTTACGTTAGATGTTAAATTAGCCATCGAAAACATTAGCAACATCGTATATTCAGCAACATTCTTTCTTAGCGTTGTCAAAAGTCTTCTTCGTCTAGATGCCCCTAGCATATTGCCAGCCGTTAGTTTACGAAAGTATTATCGTTACGTTAGATGTTAAATTAGCCATCGAAAACATTAGCAACATCGTATATTCAGCAACATTCTTTCTTAGCGTTGTCAAAAGTCTTCTTCGTCTAGATGCCCCTAGCATATTGCCAGCCGTTAGTTTACGAAAGTATTATCGTTACGTTAGATGTTAAATTAGCCATCGAAAACATTAGCAACATTGTACATTTAGCAACATACTTTCTAGCGTTGTCAAAAGTCCTTTCAGTATAGATGCCCCTAGCATATTGCCAGCCGTTAGTTTACGAAAGTATTATCGTTACGTTAGATGTTAAATTAGCCATCGAAAACATTAGCAACATCGTATATTCAGCAACATTCTTTCTTAGCGTTGTCAAAAGTCTTCTTCGTCTAGATGCCCCTAGCATATTGCCAGCCGTTAGTTTACGAAAGTATTATCGTTACGTTAGATGTTAAATTAGCCATCGAAAACATTAGCAACATCGTATATTCAGCAACATACTTTCTAGCGTTGTCAAAAGTCCTTTCAGTATAGATGCCCCTAGCATATTGCCAGCCGTTAGTTTACGAAAGTATTATCGTTACGTTAGATGTTAAATTAGCCATCGAAAACATTAGCAACATCGTATATTCAGCAACATTCTTTCTTAGCGTTGTCAAAAGTCTTCTTCGTCTAGATGCCCCTAGCATATTGCCAGCCGTTAGTTTACGAAAGTATTATCGTTACGTTAGATGTTAAATTAGCCATCGAAAACATTAGCAACATCGTATATTCAGCAACATTCTTTCTTAGCGTTGTCAAAAGTCTTCTTCGTCTAGATGCCCCTAGCATATTGCCAGCCGTTAGTTTACGAAAGTATTATCGTTACGTTAGATGTTAAATTAGCCATCGAAAACATTAGCAACATTGTACATTTAGCAACATACTTTCTAGCGTTGTCAAAAGTCCTTTCAGTATAGATGCCCCTAGCATATTGCCAGCCGTTAGTTTACGAAAGTATTATCGTTACGTTAGATGTTAAATTAGCCATCGAAAACATTAGCAACATCGTATATTCAGCAACATTCTTTCTTAGCGTTGTCAAAAGTCTTCTTCGTCTAGATGCCCCTAGCATATTGCCAGCCGTTAGTTTACGAAAGTATTATCGTTACGTTAGATGTTAAATTAGCCATCGAAAACATTAGCAACATTGTACATTTAGCAACATACTTTCTAGCGTTGTCAAAAGTCCTTTCAGTATAGATGCCCCTAGCATATTGCCAGCCGTTAGTTTACGAAAGTATTATCGTTACGTTAGATGTTAAATTAGCCATCGAAAACATTAGCAACATCGTATATTCAGCAACATTCTTTCTTAGCGTTGTCAAAAGTCTTCTTCGTCTAGATGCCCCTAGCATATTGCCAGCCGTTAGTTTACGAAAGTATTATCGTTACGTTAGATGTTAAATTAGCCATCGAAAACATTAGCAACATCGTATATTCAGCAACATTCTTTCTTAGCGTTGTCAAAAGTCTTCTTCGTCTAGATGCCCCTAGCATATTGCCAGCCGTTAGTTTACGAAAGTATTATCGTTACGTTAGATGTTAAATTAGCCATCGAAAACATTAGCAACATTGTACATTTAGCAACATACTTTCTAGCGTTGTCAAAAGTCCTTTCAGTATAGATGCCCCTAGCATATTGCCAGCCGTTAGTTTACGAAAGTATTATCGTTACGTTAGATGTTAAATTAGCCATCGAAAACATTAGCAACATCGTATATTCAGCAACATTCTTTCTTAGCGTTGTCAAAAGTTTTCTTCGTCTAGATGCCTTTAACACATTGTCAGCCGACAGTTAACGAAAATATTATCGTTACGTTAGACGTTAAATTTGCCGTCGGAAAGTCTAAGCAACATTTTTTCTAATATTATCAAAAGTGAAATTCAAAGTGTACACCGATATAGATTCCTGCAGCATTGTTTTTCTGCCGACGGTTTGGAAAAATACTTTTGTAATGACAATAATGGATATAAAAAAAAACAATGAAATAATCAATCTGCATAGATATAATTAAGACCATAAAATCAATTTGAAAAGATTATCTTATTTATTATCGATCATGTATTTAATTCTTCCCTTGTAGAGTAGTTCCATATTGTTTGGCAATAAAAATCTGTATACTTAGCTGACATCTTTTGTCAATTGAATGAACTAAATTTGACATTACAAGGTTGCGAGTTTCACTATTTTCAGTGTGCATGGTCAATTCAAAACCACACTAAAAAGTCCAACCTGCGATCTAGTATCTGCTTAAGTTCACATTGCATGCACCAGATATGACAATTTAACATACTTTAACATTAACCTCACATGATCAAAACGAAACACCCTTTTTTTTGAGAATTCAGTTCATGGCCTGCATGATTAAGTATGAGAATGAATTCTTTATTATAATTTTTTAATGATTTTTTTTAAGATTTTGTATTTAATGCAAAATAAGTTCAATGCTATATTGCTTAAGATGCTTATTCACTTTCAACACTTGTACTTCTTTCAAGCATCAATTATGATTTGTTTTTCAAACTAATTTTTTTCCTATACCAACCACAATACTACGGATGCAGATCATAAACGCATATAACATTGCCATAAACTTTCACTTTTGTGACATAATAATGATATCCTTCAAAATATGAGTAACTTCTAGGCAATGTTTGCCCTTTTTTACGTTAAAAACAGTACATAATGGCCTTCACTTGATTTTTGGTAGATTTATTACAATGCTCATTGCAAAGATTACTATCCAATCGAAGAGAGAAAAAAAAGCAATAAGTGAGGCAACGATACTAACGGCAACAGATGTTTAAAAAAAATTCCCATAGCTGTTTTTCACAACTTCGTTATGGTTGAGCAGTTTGAATTTCATAGCTTAACAATTTCTCTTTAAGGAGAAAACAAAATAAATTTTAAGCCTCATAACGCTTCAATGAATTTTCCTAATGTCATTGGAGGTTTGAAAATGGCCAAATAAAAGATTTTAAAATGGGCAAAATAATTCGAACCTTTCAAATCTTTTTTTCACAATCAAAAAGCTCTTTAAATAAATTGTTGTATCGAAAATTTGTCCAAGTTAAAGCATTATGTATTTTCAATGTCCAGTTTTACGTATTGTTTCGGTGCCTTAGCTGGATTTAAGCTTGGTCTGGCCTTAAGTTATTGAAGGCAAAGGAGTTCTTATATGTTTAACTCCGTTTTCACTTTTTTCAAGAGCGAACTGTCGGGATAGCCTGGTTGGTATGGTACTGGACCCATGTCTAAGAGGTCGTGGATTCGATCCCCTTTCGATCCGGTCAAAGACTCCCCGTGTAGTAAACGGTGACTGATTCACGTTAAATCTGTCGAGTATCAAAGTCCTCTATGTTCCCATAACAAATCTTACCTCTGGAGGCACTGATCCAGGAGTTTCCTTGTCTTCTGGATTGGTTCAAAATTACAAAGCTACGGAGTTGAACAATAATAGACGTAAACCTAAAATTGGGTCGGCTGTTCAGCGACGGATATAAAATAAAAATAAAATCTGAATAAGCGGCTCTGCTAGTTCTGAGTATGATGCTTTCCTTGTATTTTGGTTTTCTGGTATACCTACCCGAAATATTTTTCCACGTTAGTTGTGTTCGGAGAGCCGGACTTCTTCGATTATTGTTCGATAAAGCAGCAAAATATCAACAAATTGTGTATAAAATCAATCAACGTAAATCTGCGTTGAAACACTACTGGACACAACAAACATTCTTTAAGTTTTTATTAAAAGCTTTTTTATTCAATTTAAAGTAGATAGGGCAATCTGTCCTATTATTGGCTTAAAAAAATGATTTCCCATCTGAATCGCCCTCCCAGTGGCGTACGCAGAATTTTTTCAAGGGGGGTGTTCATAATTTTCTGAAACTACTAAGAGAAATTCGAGTCTGTAATAAAGCACTATTATTTCCCTAATTTAGACAACTAGATAATTTTGACTTTTTATTTAAACAACATTGTTTAGTTAAATTTTGATTTGATTTTTTAAGTTTAAGAACGTAATGTAATATTTTCTGAAACAAGTCCAATGTAGTAACACTTTGAGGGCCACTATCACATTCATCAGATTTTGTTATGCTAGAAACGTTTTCTTCAACGGAAGTATCACATTTCTGTACAACAGAAAAACTTACATTGGTATTAGATGCCGTCACCTCACTAAGTTCAGGTCGTGATTTTTTCTCAAAGTAATTAAAAATTGTTAAATTCTTGCTTTTTGACATCCTAAAGATCCAAGAACAGCAAATATATATATATCACGTGATTTTGGTTTCAAAAGTACAACCCTATTATAGTAAATGTTTTTTCTGTATTCTGAGAAATACCATGCGAAAAAAAAGTAGGCATAAGGCACATAAAAATATATAGTCTTAAAAAATAATAGCTCGCATAATTTTTACAAAAATGTTTATTTTTGCCATTTTGTCTGAGCTCAAGGGGGGTGTTTAAACCCCTAAACCCCTCCCTTGCGTACGCCACTGCGCCCTCCTATGAAGTAAACGAGGACATTTGCGAACGAGGATGGATTTAGAAATTGGTCATCAAAAAAGGCTTCGGTGAGAATTAGAGAATTAGGAAAATTAGGGAGAATTTTTTTTTCCATTTGCAGATTTTGATAAGCATTGAACAATGTAAGAAAAGAAAGAAAAAAAGGAAATTTGAGTTTTGGGCGCCTTTGCGGATTTTGAACTGCTTCATGCAGTGCCTAAAAATATATTTTGGTTTCGGGACTCCTATAATTCTTATGTTCCCAAGCTGTAGCCTATACAGCTTATACGTCTTGAGTAGGACTGGGCGATATTAGAAATTATATATCGTGATATATCGTCAGTTTTGCATCGCGATATAGCGATGTATCGCGATATAGTATTTTTGAATTTCATTTACTTTAAGGCACAGAAAGTCAGATTTCTATCAAGACTTCATACGCATATTGATTTAAATCAATTTATAAATTTGAAAATATATATGTTTTGCTAAAGAAAGATATTAAATAAATTGACTAAGATGTACAAATCTTACTTAAAATATTTATTGAAAAAATGTGTGTAGATACAGAATGAAATATTTGCACTTCTTTATCGTTTATAAGGTATAAGCAGTCTTAATTTAAGTTAACCCCTAAAACACCCTTAATGAAGAAAAAAAAATTGTTATTAAACAAAAGCTGATTTTAAAATTTCAAAATATATTTTAATTAAAATAAAAGTTAGATTGACTAAAAGCCGAAGTTTAAAATTAAAAATGTTCGAATTTTAAACTAAAAAGTAAACATAAGATTTGTAATAATTTCAAATTTTCGTTCTCTGAAAGATTTCTCAGTTTAAAAATAAAAAGGGAATTTTATAAAGATATCTAGCTGAAATTATTGAAAGAAAATTAAAAAAATTAAAAAAAAAAGTTTGTTAAGAAATTCATTATACACTTAAAACAAAGTGTTAAAAATATTTTTTTTTTTTTAAAAAAAGAAACTTTTTTTAACAAATCAATATTTGCTTGTACTATTATGCGTAAATAATTACAGAATTATTAAGTTCGATCGTAATGTTCAAATTCTTAATGAAGAAGTAAACACAAGTTTTGTTATATTTTATAAAAATGATCACGCAAATAACAAAAGATTTCTTAGTTTAAAAATAAAAAAATAAATAAAAGTGAAATTTATCAATATATTTACCTAACTGCATAGGAACAAAATTTAAAAAATAAGTTCGTTAAAAAATTATTTGTATGCTTAAAACAAAGAGCTAAATAAATTTTAGAAAAAAAATGCTTCTTAAACACTATTTTTATTATTATTTCATATAAATAATTAAATTAAATTAAATAATGACCGAATTATGAACGAAAAAAAAAGTAAGGCAAAGTTTCTTAATTAAATTCTTAAAAATAAAAACAAAAGAATTGTGATATTCGGTAATATATTTAGCTAATTAACTAATAATATAAAACGAAAATTAAAAAAAATAATGATTTTACTCTCTAATAAAACGAAGTAATAATTGATAAAAAAAAAAAAAAAAAAAAAGAAATGAATAAAATTCGCAAACTTTTCAAATTCTTTTGAACAAATAAAGTTTATTGACTTATGTCCAAAAAATAAGTTTTGTTTTAACTTTATTTCTAAAAATAAAAACAACTCAAGATTTATAAATTTAAAATCAGTAATAGAAGCCCATTAAATTATTAGAAGTTTTATCCGAAAGGTTTTTAATAAATTAAAAGAAAGTAAACAAATAACCTAACAAATTTATTTACTTTGTAATTTAATTCCTTATGGGTGCCTTAAATTAGATTTCCGATAATTTTCACATTTAAAAATATAAAAAAAGTTTTGTCAGAAAATAAATAAAAAACCTACCTAATTAATGAAGAAACTTTTCTTTATAAATTCTTTTCAATAATAGATTGCTTTCAGAACAAGGTTACGACGGCGATCACGAAGTTAATCCCATTGAAAATAATCTACAAGAAACGATTTCAAATCGCGAAGGTGCGAAAACGAACATGTGATATAACGATATAAGGTCTCAAAAGTGATTCTGATTCTACCGCTCATCAGTCAAGGCCGTCTCAACATAACGAAACAATATCGTCTTCCACAGCGCGAGTTGGCATCGGAACGTAAGAGAAAGTCCTTGCGTGTATCGCTATATCGTTATATCGTCTTCTTCACTCGACGGCTTAAATCAGATTTCTAATGTATCGCTTGGAATGAAAGTTGCTGTATCGGTTTGCCGATATAGGCGTTAAATCGATATGTCGCGATATATCGATTTATAGCCCAGTCCTAGTCTTGAGTGATCGGTAGAAAGTTACGTCTTGTAAACTTGTTACAAAATATTGTAATATTGTCGCAGTTTTGCCTTGTCCTATACAGTACATAGTTTAACTACAGTCTCTAGCCAAATTATTAGAAGTACTATAGGATTCTATGTAAAATCTTCATTATCAGGAGATACTATACGGCTTTATTGTATTCACGTGACTGAAACCGGTTTTCACTTGTTTATGTTCGTGTATCAATGGGTTAACATTGTAATGCAATACGTTAAAAATAAATACAAATGGGAAGCATATAAAAAATATCCTGAATAAAAGCCCATTACATGTAAATATAAAAGTATTCCATATAAACTCGTGCAAAACATGTCATTATTAAAACACTACAGCACGTCTAATAATTTGGTCTAATTATTATAATATACTCATATATAATGCTTGATATAATAAATATTCTATATTTATATAATACATCGTCTGATTTATCCAATCGTCTAATTTAACCCATTGGTACACGAACGTAAACAAGTGCAAACCGGTTTCAGTCGCGTAAAAACAATAAAGCCGTATAGTATCACTTGATAATTAAGATTTTATGTAGAATCTTATAGTGCGTCGAATAATTTGGCCAGGGACTCTATAACAAGACTAATGCTCAACGTGAAATGCATTTGTCAATTTTTGAGATAGGGAATATAAAGTAGAAGAACTTGCCAGTTGCAGTAGCATCAACAAGCTGTGCATGCCACGTGGATATTCACAGGGTGGATCGGATATTTCTGGCATAACGACGGTGTACTGGTGCAGTTTATCAACAGCTGAAGTATTCATTGTGATCTGCTAAAGTACTCCACCACCTGAAATACAACACAAAAGTTTTAAATTTGCTACTCTCACATTTTTTACGGTTGTTTCATGAAAATAAATAATCAAATGTAAAGGGGAAAGTAACTTATAGCAAACATTTCGATTTTTTTTTCTAAAACTGAAGATATCTTAATTTAAAAAAAAGCAATAATAATTATTATTATTGTCATAAGATTTTCGTCAAACGTGCTTTTCGAAGCTTTTCCTCCAAGGAAAAAATAATCACAGTTTGAATAATTTAAACTCCGTATGAAATTCTGGCTTTATACTTTCTAGGAATTGAGTGGGTGAAAATTTTAATTCATTTTAAAAAACAATCGAACCTATTTTTAAAAATTTCTTTTTGTTTAAAAGAAATACTGATTTAAAAAAAAACCTGCTATTGACAAAATTTTTGTAACCATCAAATTATTCACAACTTTTGCCAATTTTTACAATTTCAAACGATGCAATGCGAACTCTCAATTGCGGAATCACTGAATTGCACGAGCACCGCAAACTAGCATTTGGCATCTTAATGGCTACATTAATTAAAGATGGAAGAAATTCAACTTAACACTTATGAACGGTTGTTACGAAATCACAACAACATGTTATACGCAAAAAGGCGTGACTCTCTATTACTGAAATCACTGAATTGTCAATTGAATGAGCATCACAAACTATCATTTACCATGCTTATACAATTTATAATTTATAGAAATTTTAGTTCTTTATTAAAAACTTCAAAAAGTTGAAAACAAACTACATTTTTTCTTAAATTTTCCACCCTTTACATCATTATCACACAGGGAAATGGCTAAATTAATGAAAGATGAAAGAAATGCAACTTAACGATTGTTTCGAAATCGCAACAGCATATTATACGCTAAAAGGCGTGATTTCATGTGACGAAAAAGCCTACGAAAAACAACCTTAAGGGAAGATAAACAATAGACATATTAGATAATAAAGCTATTTTACTCTCAAGTGCCCAGACTAAGCTAAGCCTACTAAAAAAGTGATCAAAATAACCTCTGGGTGAGAGAGTATATACATGACTATACACGTTAATGCATCACGATCAGAGATTGACAGTAAATGATCGGAAACAGAAGATACTGTTTTTAGTATATTTGTTTTTTGTCATAAAATTATTTACCTTGATCTGAAGTAAAAGTGATAGAATACATAAAAAAAGCCACATAAAATTTGAGGAAAAACAGGATTTCCGGATGTTCATGACCGGATATAGACATAGGCAGCTTTTTTTTATGACTCAAAAGGGGTGAGAGAAAACGTAAATATAACTTATAAACATGCGTTGTTCTTCGTTTAGAACGAAATTTTTCTTGCATAATTTACGATAAAAAGAGTGATAAAAAATAAGGGGCAACAAATTGTGAAATTTTCAGGACGCTATTTTTTACCCTTTTGAATAGATAAATATAATTTTGATGGATTTGGATTTTTCATACACAAAACTTGTGGTCAAAAATCCAAAGTTTAATGTACAATCTGAAAAATGAATTTCCAATAGCAACCGATGTCAAAATAGTAAGTTTATGCTTTACGTTACGTAAACTTGTTAATTCAAGATTAAATGCAAAACATAATTTTAAGTAGTTATTTACATAGAGTATCTTATAAATTGATTGCATCCTTTTAACCATGCAATCTAATGCTAGAAATAGTTTTAAAAAAAGAAATAAACATTTGAAATAAAGATTTCTTTGAAAATTTCCAGTGTCCAAAACAAAGCTCAAAGTTTCGATTCAAAGTTTTTTCGATCATTATATATAACGACGTTTGAATGCAGATTTTTTTCATATGACTTACATAAAATACTCCAATGCACTCGTAGATTTGCGACGTTTTTTAAAACTCATATCTCTTTTTGTAGCAACCTTTGCATAATCTCTTTATTTATTTATTTATTTCAACTTTACTAAAATTATTTTATTGTCTTCGAACGCAATGTTGTATATTTTATTTCTTTGTCTGTGACCATTTTCATTATTGGCGTCCTATCTGCTGAGGACGATTTCATTAGCTGTGTTACGAATTGCGATTATTTACATAAAAAGTAATTATGTTTGAGAACGATTATTTATATGAAAAATTATGTTTGAATTATTATATCATTGTGTAAACTCAAGCATTTCATGCTGATGTAAAAAGTAAAATAAAAAAATTATTAATATGTAATTCGAGAAAAATTCTTGTATAATTTTGTAAGTTGCTTATTAATTACACCCATTTCTCGGTTGATTTCAACCATTATTTATTAAAAATTAAATTCGGAAATTTAAAGGTCAATTTAATAATAAAGAGTTAATATTTTTTTGCAAGAGGCATTATCTCATCATTATCTCAAGACAATAAAAAAGCTTTAACTCATATAAATAATTCAAGGGAGAAATAACGGTATACGCAATAAGCAAGATTAACAATAAAAGTTCTCTAAATTTTAAGCTGCATTTTCTTGACTGCATGCAGCAACGATTGATGTTTTGGCGGTAAAATGTCTCAAACCAGTAAAATTTAAAAATGTGAACAAAGAGAAATGTTTTGTCAAAGAACGCTTTTCTCTTGTTTTTGACTGGTTTTGTAGACGCTTTTTGCTTGGTTCAGTACTTTAAAACAGCGTCTACAAGACCATTAAAAAGAGAAAGGGTCGCAATGCGAACTTTGTATGACAGCGACATAAACAAAAAGCAAAATTAACATTAAGGGCCTATAAGTTTAAAACGGAATTTTCCTGACTATAAGCAGCTACGCTCTATATTTTAAGGATAAAAAGTTAAAAAACAGCTAAATAAAAAGTTTTTTAAAAAATTATACAGTGCATAAGGAGCGTAGTTTGGTCAGAGAAAGTTCGCTTCTTTATATAGTTCAAAACATTAAAACATTGTCTACAATACCATTCAAACGAGCGATACACGCAAAGAGAAATTTGCTTGAGAGCAAAATTAACATGAAAGACCTATAAATTTTCAAAATTTTTCTGGCTTTACTTAGCAATATTTTGCGAGTGAAAGTCTAACACCATTAAATAAAAATATTAGGGGGAAAAAAGAGCACGGAGTAATGTTTAGTCGAAGAAAGTATGTTTCTTTGACTGGTTATGTTGATTAAAGCAGAGTCTACAATATCATTAAGAAGTGAAAAATACACAATATGAAATCCGCTTAAGAGTGAAATAGACAGAAAGCAAAATTAATATCAAGAGCATCTAAATTTTAACAGAGAGTAAAAGGGACAAATTCAACCCCTGATCTTAAAATTCCAACGAAATTTTCAATTAGTTTGTTTGGTAAAGCCGTTTAAAAAAATGGAATTTTTTTCCATTGGTTTAGAACTCGCCATTGATAAAAATGAGACTGCAAACGATTTTCTTTGTTCAAAATATTTTAAAGAAATCCATCAATGATATTTTCCAGCTTATTGAGAAAAAAAAAGAGTTTTTTGTACGTTCTTTAATATTTAATTTTTTTTATTCGTTAAGTCAGATAAACTCAATAGTTAGTATAAGCATAATAGCATTGACGGTTTACGTCACCAAATTAGTATTTCTAAACTTATTTGAAACCACGTGTTCATTTTGTTTACAGTTATGCTTTTAAAACGCGAATCTATAAAACTAAATAATTTAAAATCAACAGCAATTGAAATTAAAAAAATATTAATTTATCCATTGAAAAGAAAAATTAATAGAGAAATAGTACTAATTAGTATAGGAGAAACGTAATTACACTTCATTTAATTTGTTATTAGGTAAATCTGTGCTCGAGAAAGCAAAATTAATGGAGAAAAGATACTTATTCTTTTAAGGGAAATATACGCTTTAAAACGTAAAATTAATGGAGATTCTCTTAGGGAAACCGTGAAAAATCGTCAGACTATTATTGACACTAATGAGGCTTAATTAATTTTGGTAATGTGTACAAATTGGAATGAGAAAAAAAGCTGTGCACTAAAAAGAACTATTAATGGATAAATGGTACTAATTCGCTTAAGATAAACGTAAAAAATCTAACTATTATAAGCTCCAATGATTTTTAATTACGTTTTGTAATAAGTACAGATAAAAATGAAAAAAATAAACCATCTACTTTGACGTAAAATTAATAGAAAAATTTTACTAAATTGCTTAGAAAAAACGTAAGAAATCATGAATAGACGGATGATCACAATGTTTGAATTTCATGAATTCATCATAACGTTCAATGCAATCATTATTATTAATGTTGCAATGCATTCATCATAATATTTGAATTTTTTTAAGAACCTATTTTCTGAACTGCAAGCATATATTTTATCGTGAATATGAAGTTATTATCTTGTGAACTAATATTTCTCCTCCTTTGTTCAATTACGAAGAATCAGTTGAACTAAGTGAACTCCTCAATCATATTTAACGAACAGTTTAAGTGAAAAAAAATATTTTACTCTCCAGTTTGTCTAATTAAAGTATATTCTACGAAATGAACCGAAATATTAGTATTTAATGGGCATTGTCTTATCCAAAGAAATACCGCGATTAAAATTGAGAGTAAACTGGGTTTTTTATGTAGCTTGTAAATTCATTAGGCCAGTGAAATAATTCGCAAAACAAGCATCAATTATTATATCCGAGAATTTTTAACAAGTATCAATTACTAAATCCCAGAAACTTAAACATCCGGAACATTTATGGAACAATAAAATTAATAGGTATTTTAATCACTTAAACTTGGTGGAATAATTTCGCAGTATTCAGAAAAAGCTATAATAATAAAAAGAAAAGGTTGTGTAGTGTCTGTTTGTGTTATGACTCTCTTATGAGTCATGACTCCTTTATGACTCTAAAAAAGAAATTTAAAAAACGAGAGCAAGGAGCAATTTTTAGCCCCCGATGCTAAAAATTGTTCTAAAATTACAATTAGTGATACTTGTAAAATGAATTTTTCTCGAAAGTTATTAAGCACTGTTGTGAATTAAACTGCAGACGATTAGATTGTTTTTCCCCCAATTATTTAACAGACAACATCTGTAGAGGTTCTTTTTTTTTTTTTCAATTATTTAACAAACAACATCTGCGGCATTTGCTATCTTGGAATTCTGTTTAAACAAAAACGTGGTTCATGGATAGTTTTGTGTTTATTTTTTAATAGTAATTTATAATATTTTACTAATAGCAAAAACTTTGTTAAGAAAATACGTCAAATATAAAATCAAGGAAACGAATAATAATTTTTTTAATGAATAACTAATCGATGGATATTTAAGTGATAAAATAAAATTGGCAAATAAAAAAATAAAATTTAAATAAAAATATTTTTAATATCAAAGAAAATGCATGTTTAGGCGCAAAACTTTTCTTTAATATTTTTTTTTCCTTCCTTACCCTGCTATGGTCTTTCTTTTTTTTTTGGGGGGGGGGGTACACATTCAATCATTTTCGCCTCAGGAAATTAAAGTTACAAGCCTTTTAATTAGAATTTGGAACAAAAGTCTTACAAAGAAATTATTTATCATTGCGGCAGGTAAACAGGAACTCAGAAACAGAAACTGAAATTGGCGGAAACAGCGATGCCAAGCTTTCAGCATCGTTTAATACTTTTAAAAATAGAGTTATTGGGTATCTGGCGAAAAAACCACACGTGTTACGCATTTATTTTCTTTAGAGGGAGTATGAAATTGATGTTCTGCTTCTCACCCTTTTGGATGCCGCACACACTTCATCCTTCCCCCTTTCTCATGCCCCTTAAGCAAAGAATATCGTTTTAGAATGAAAAAAAATTTTTTAGGTATGAACATTTTTGAGTGTTTAAAAGTTTTAAATAGCTGATATTTTTAAAACGCCGAATGAAGGAAATATGAGATTGCAATGCCAACAGAAAAAATAGTAAATTAAATAGAAAAGTGTTACAGAAAAATTAATTATTGTAGTATATTCCAAATAAATTTTGTAAAAATGTTTTCATTTAAGCTACCTTTTCATCGTTTAGACTAAGAAAATTTGAATATAGCTATATTTTTATTAATAGTTCACGTTAGTAAATTTTATATATTCAAAAAAAAAAAAAAAAAAAAAATGTGTGCAGTGCGTAAGAAAATCAGAACACTCTGAATAGCTTTTGATCTAGTGTTCGGATTTTCACATGCTACACTGAACAAAATTTTGGTGCACAGTTGCAACAATTTTTCACGTTTTTTATTTACTTTTTCACTTTTAGAATTTTATTTATTTGTTTGTTTATTTACTGAAAACGCATATTTTCATGCGCATTCGAATTCAATTTAATAACTTCCTGGCAAAAACATTTCGCTTAAAAACAAGCACTTTTTCTGCAATATATTAGAACTAATTATTCAAACAATAGTTATTTTGTCAATTTTATACCATTCTTTGCAGGATGACTTCTCTACTTAAAAATGATTTTAATTGAGTACTTGCACTTCAAGAAGAACTCTCATAACAACACATGTGACCTGTGACGTCAGTGACAGCTCATCTGTATCAGCAAAATGGCGTATTAAAGTCGAGCTAAGTTTCTCTACATAAGTTAGAATGTTAATTAATGATTAATTAATTAAATACAGATCTGTATCACACATCGAATTAGTTTAAATATAATTATTTCCCTTCTACGGGGTTTACTTAACTTAAATTAATTATTTGTTTATGTATTTTATTGTAACCGAGATATATTCTTGTTTTGTGTACCTGGCAACTTCGATCCCTAATTAGTTTATATTCCCCACGGTTTCGCGCCTGTCTTTGTGTTAAGTCTCTGTATAAATAAATGGTGAACGAATAGAAATTTTTGAGAAAGAATTTAGAATGTGTCACTTAAGAGAATTGATACTTGACTTACTCGAAATAGAATGGAAAGAGCAGTTGCTAACGTAAAGAAATGCCCCGTTTCAACAACCAATCAGGATCGAGAGACCCACACTACGTCACCTGCAGGTATCCCATAATTGGGTATACTATAGCCTACGTCACAGATCGTGTTATTCCTACTAAATTTAACTAGTAAACAGCATTTTCTGCGAACCTGATTTCTAGCAACAAGTAAAAGCATCAAACGAAGTGTCTTGTTTATAAGTCGCTACTCGCCAGGTTGGAATTGTATTAGTCTAGTTCCTTTGGAAATAATTTATATTGTTGTCTTACCGAAGTTTATGAATTTAGTAAACATATTTAAAACTCAGTTTATTAATTAAACTAAAAGGTAAATGTTATTCCTAGTAAGTGGAAGTAGTTGTGCTTTTTTCATATTATACCCAATTAGTACAGACGATATGTTACGAATGTACAAAAAACGTACTTTCGTTTTGATTTTCGATTTTTAAAATGGGGCAGGAGGTAGCCGCAATATGAGAAATATGGTTATAATAGTTTTGATCGGGAAGGCAGATGAAAATTTTATTTCTTTTGTGTAAATTTATTATTAACAGCTTTTATTTTTACCACTATGAACCACGTGATCCCGGTATCCAAAGTATTTCTTGTTTGTTTGTTTGTTTATTTCCCTTAATATTAATTTTACTTTTTGCGCATTTCGTCATATCTCAAGAAATTTTCAAGCGAATTGAAAAATTCTCGCTCAAATTTATAACATTCGTTTATAAAAAGATAATTTCAAGTAAAAAATAATAGGTAATGATTGTTTATTATTCTTTATTATTTTATTTAATAATGGCCAAAAATATTTTGAATAGTAAGGTTTACAAATTTTTACATAATTGTAAAGAATTCAATTTAAAAAGGCAAAAAAAAAAATTATTTTTTTTTTAACAAAATTGGTAGAATAGTTCCTGACTAAACTATTTCTATTTCTAAACTATTTTTAAAAATTCTATTCGACCGATTTCATTCACAATTTGAGTGTTTAGCCTTATACAACAACTTTCTTTAAAATGATGTAAACATTTTAAGACCCAACAATTCAAAAAATTTTCTACTAATATTAAATAAAATAATGAACCATTTTAAAAATTTATTTTTTATATTGAATTTCGTTTGGATAACTGAATTTTATAATGATGTTCAAAAATTTTCAATTCGCTTAAAAAGTACAACGAGTTTAGGCGAGTAAGTTTGGCCTTCTTAAACATTGTATTTCAAACTATCATTATTTACTCCAGAATCTGTTGAGATCAAATATTAAAAATAGCTAGCTGGAGTTTAAGACAGAGATTAATGAAATCGTGGGCAAAAATATACATCTCTAAAAGATTGAAATCCAGCGCATAAGATGTGCTGACATGTTTTGGGAACCTTGGGATTTCTTTCAACAAGAAGAAAAAAAATCTTAAATTCAGGATAAAGAACATAAAGAAACTCTTCCTGTAATAAAATTCAAATCTCCTTAAAGAACAATTGAATTTTGTCTTATCAGAAGCGTGTGTACAATGCCACATTGTGGAGAAGTATTACAGTGAAGAGGTTTCAACGAATTTCTCGGTCCCGGAGTGGAACTGATTGTCGATCCTTTACAAAATTCATAAATGGTCTTCAAAATAAAATTTCTCGCTAGGCCTCTTTGTTTATTAAACTATTTTTTCCTTTTTTTATAATCAAAAACAGTAATGTCTATCCACCATCTATCCTAAAACAAACAAACGAACTCTACCGGAAGTCTTGAGGTCCTCTTCTGACGTCATAGCATTGAGGTGACTATTTCTTTTTAGACTTTCCGGGTTCGTTTGTATATATACTCGTAATACTCAATTGTTCTGAATTTAATTTTTGTGTCGTGCTTTTGCTATAAAAAAATGTGTTCTTCATATTTTAAAATATCAAATGAAGAAACGAAAAAAAAGTACTTTGCGAAAATATCCTATATGGATAAGCAATTACCTGATCGTTGAGATGCGGATTTGAGCAATTTAGTCTTTCTTCTACCTGAATCTTCTACCGGAAGATGAAACAAATACGAACATATCAAACACAGTCGGGAATAAGGTGAATGTTTATGTGTATTGTAAATTTATCCCCGATATTATAACACCGATTATGATCATGAATAAATTATGATTTTTTTTTTCTTTACTAAGAAAAGTAAAACCCATCGAAGCGAATCATGAAGGAGACAATTGAAGCAAAGATTTAGGGAAGGGAAGGAAGGCAACCTTGATACGGATCATGAAGGGCACAGCAAGCGATCACCTGCTTCATGAAATAAACACCTGCAAAATTACTAATCATTTCCGAAAGTGGATTTTCAAAAAAACTAATTATACCTCCTGAGAATCAGGCACAAGTGTGGGAGAAAAGTGACAAAATAATGTGTCGTCTAATACACAATAAATCATTGGTATCGAGAAGAAAAAAATAATTAAAAATACGAGAGAGAAAATATAATGGAATATATTTGCTAGATAAGCAAGATAGAATGTAAGCCTATGATATTCAAACTTTTTATAAATGAGGAATCTGTTGAAAATGCTTTTATTTTCCTTTGTAACTTATTATTTAGAGTATTTCTTTTATTTAATGAAATGAGAGAGAACATAATATTTAATCAAATGTATGCACTGTAAAAAATTCCGAGAGCTGGCTAATTTATAATATTTTATTTTCTTAGAAAATCTACAAGTATTTGAAATAATCCAATAAAATATTGCTTGGCACTACGTTTATGATTAACGTGAATCTTTACAGCTTATGTAGGCTACATATTAGATATGTTTTACTCACATGAATATCTTAATTCAATTAACTAACAAGATTTGAAGAAAACGACTCAAAATGAGTGTAATACAGGAAAAAATATTCAATGATCCTAACACAGCGTTGTATCAAGAACCTATATTTCATACTTTAAAAAAATACCTTTTTTCTGGAGTGTATGACAGAATTCGGACACAAAAAATTATATCACTAGAAAAACATACAATGCATAAACATCCAAATTCAATCAACTAACATGTTTAAAAGTAAGAACTCAATACAAGTTTATAACATTGGATATTTTTCCTTAAATAACACTCATTCGAGTTTATTCAAGGAAAAATATCCAATAATCCAAGATAAAACACCATGTCATTCCTTGATCCCATTTTTCTTAAAAAAATTTTTATCAGGAGGGTATGACAGATTTTTTTCAAATAAAAAATTATAATATAGATAAGTATATAATGCATTTGGAATGAAATTTCTAAGTTAATTGAATTATCTATTACCCGCTGCATCAAAATATGTAAATAAAAAGTTAAAATTAGTGTAAGGTACAACACTTTCACCCATACAATATAAATTTAAACTATTTTTACGCATTAAATCTTTCGATTAAAATATTGGGTGACACGTAATTTATTTATTTATTACCAAGTGATATATATTATATTTCAGTTTTACATGATTGATATTATTTATTAGTTTTATTTAATATGATACATATTCTGCTGTTAGAACTTATGACGATTATGATTGTAATATTTCGACTTGAAGTGATGACATCTTAAATATGGTATTTTCTTATTAAATGTGCATTGTCTGGTTGGTGCGTTGCTAGAAAAAGATATCTTCATAGCCGACCATGAAAAAAGGAATTTTTTTTCTCGTGCGTTTTTAATGGAAGTCAAAAAAACAGTCACGCACAATTTTTATGCCCCTACATAACATCGTTCTCTTACAGATGAGAGGAAATGAAATGAAAATAAAAATGAAAAGGAATTTTTGTTTTTGTCTACCTGCTGCAGTAAGCTGTGATTTATTACATTCGATCACCACTACCTTCATAAAGTGAAGGCTCATTCTCGATATTTTGGCAAAGCAGACAAGTTAAATCCCACAAGTGAAGCATATACGAAGTTTATATGTTAGAGTTGAAACTCGAAAGCCGTTACTGCGTACATTGCCTAGTTAATCTGCAGAATGAACTCATCTGCTCATTTAAAGAGCAGAATCAGTTATCCGCATTTTACCGAGGTAATGCGCACGTAAACTTCTTCCGTATCGGTAAAGTTCAAAACTTTGTTCACGTTCTACCAACCAACTGTAAAACTATTTTAAACCGTTTGATTTTTGTCATTTTAGATTTTAATAAAGTGATAAATGGTTGATTTAATCAATTCATGTGCTGAGTGTTTGATTGTAGCACTTGATTTTTTAAATAGTGACAAAATTCTTGATGGTCCCATCAAAGCATTTTAATGGTTTATGTCATGATGGTCCAACAACACTTGATGGTCACCATGATCCGACATCTTCCATTATTATGCATTCATGGTTTTTGATATACCAGCAAACTTCCATCATTTCATGATAGAAAATGCTACTTTAATACTATGACAGTTAATCATCAAGAGAAGTTTGATTCTCATAGACCAACAATCCGTGATGATCCGTGGTGGTTCCAACTATACATTTTCATGATGTTTTAATGGGAAGTATTGTAGATTCAGCAGGAATATACCATCAAAACAATTTTTTTTTAATGTTGGCCAATCAAAAATCAGTCCGAATTCTTACATTGGGGATGATGGTGGTTCATGATCATTCCAACATTTGACTTCCAAGAAACTGTGGTGGAAATTTCTGATGGTTTAACATGAACAAACCATCAAAACAAGTTGCTATTCTTATGTTGGACAGGGTTGGAGTTTTTGCCGGCAAAAATGGGTTTTTGCCAGGACATTGGCAAAAACCTGGTAAAAACCGGCAAAAACTGGTAAAAACCGGCAAAAACCAAATTATCTAAATTGCTGATTAAATATTATTACAAAATACTTGAAACAAATTTAAATCAATCATAAGGAATAATAATTTTGATACATTACATGAAAAAATTATTTTTAACATATTAATAATTAATATAATGGTAATAATTTTTAAAAGATTGAAAGTTTGTGATCTCTTTTCATTTTAGAATCCTAAAATAAATGTTTTTTTACAAATAAATAAATATTATTATTTATTATAAAAAATTATTATTTTTACAATAACTAACTACACATATTGATAGATATTTTATGCTTTAAATTATAGTTATATTAATTTAAAATAAGTTCATTTCACTGGAAAAAAAAGAATAATCACAAATTTTCCAATCAATAATGTTTTAAACTACTAAAATGATATATTATTACATTATCATTTAATTATGGAATAATAATTTTGTTAATTTTTTTGTAATTATTTATATTTATAGTATATATTTCAATTTTAGGAATAATTTTGTATCAAAAATGTTTTTTGTCCTCTCATCTTGGAAAATATAGGTTTTTGCCACTTTTTGCCAATTTGCTTAGCAAAAACCTGTTTTTGCCAGGACGGTTTTTACCGGTATTTACCATGGTTTTTTCCACCTGCGGCAAAATCTTGCCAACCCTGTGTTGGACCATCATACATCAGTCCGAATTCCTACATTGGGGTGATGCTTAATTATGTTGGTTACCGTCAAAAATATAATGGTTCATAATGGAATTATTGATGGTTACCATCAAGATTATGTCAGTCCATCAATGGAAAACCATCAAGAATTTTGACTTGGGTATATATACCTGTATATATATATATATAAATTTAGTTGGAAAAAAATTAAGTAATTTTTTGAAAAATATATACGATGTAAAAGAAGGATGATTGAATATATTTATTTATTTAAAATATTTGAAAATTTTGGTTCTCTTTCTTTTGAGCAGAAACAATGCATTTTTGGCTTTTGTTGCAGGTGGCTGTTTCTGAAAGTTCGCGTGAATAGATACGAAATATTCGTCATTGTTTTAAAGAGTTCCGCAAATGTTAGTGTTAATTGGTTGCGTTAAATTCGATCTCCACTTTACGTTTCTTAGCTTCAGCAACCATTTCTTGAACCGATAACACTACGAGTTTCAATAGTTTTATCGACTATTGCATAAACACCAAACCTGTTGTTACTTGAGGCGTTTTACCCATACTGTAACAATTCTACATTTTCTTCAATATTAGCATCGGAATATACTGTTTTACTTCTCAAAACAAATAAGCTTCAATTTTTTTTTTTTTTTTTTTTTTTTTTGAAGTGGAATTTCTGAACGATAGAAACTGGGATCTGCTAGTTTCAAAAACGATCTAAATGGGTATTATTAACATTATAAAATGGCATTTGTGACGGGACTGTTAAAACAAGACGATACATATGGGAAAACGGAAAATGCAGGAAAGAGGGGTCGAGGTTGAACCGTACAACCTCACATAAACCTTATTTCAGCTGAGATCTTATTTAAACTTCAACGAGTGCTTAGTTGGTAATGTGCAGAATATCTAAGCAGTTTGCGGATTATCTTGGTTATTTGAGAAATAATACATTTTATTTTGGTACTTTAACGGATATTTGTGTTATATGTTCGTTATTTTAGCATTTACACATATGCTGTGTCTATTGGTACTAAATCGAGTTTTTTTTCCCAATTGTTTCTTCCTATCAATCCATTCTACCTACCAATAATTTTCAAGATAGGAATGCTACCTTTACAGGTTTCCCCCAGGTGATGCAGTCGTCGGTCTTATTAAGTTATGCATGGCCACTTTACTTTATCTAGACACCACTCTTATAGCTTGCCCAAATTCTACAAGCTTCGAGAATTGTGCTTATATGACAGTCCAAGTAATGCATCTGCAAAGACATTAATTTTTTTATATATATTTGAAAAATTCAGTCGGAAAAATCTACTTAGGATAAATATGGGCTAAGTAATAGCTATAGGATATCAGGAAAGTCGAAGAGTTCTAAACAGGGCCTAAACTAAACTAAAACTAAACTCAGTGGGATTCCTAGGATCTTAAATGTTTTTTTAATACATAATTTAACAAATTTTCCTTCCATAAACATAAGGAAAAGCTATTTACTTTACCGTGGTAGATAAACAATTCAATAAAAAACGACGACTGAAAACATCTTCACATTTGATCCGCAAATTACCTTTTTCCCTCACCGAATAGAATCTTTTTCCCCCCATACTTGAAACTATTCCAGAAACGAAAGGTATATTAAAAAAAAAACCTTCATTAGAGTTGTCCTCCCTCTCACCGAAGTGGGGACAGATCACCGGAGTGTCGACGTCTACAGCTGTCTTCTGTCGGTGGAGGGGACCTGCTACTCTCTCCTATCATGTCCTCGCTATACCTTGGATGGGTAAGGGGAGAAAAAAAAGGGACTAAAATAGTTTAAACGGTTTTAACTCATGCTTTTTGTACCATCTGTCTTGTTAAATGGGACTGGCTCATATTTCTTTATTTCCGTTGTCAAGTACCACCCCCAAGTTTTTTTCTTCTTTTGTTGGTGTGAACGGAAGGAACTAAAAATGTCTTCCACGTGACATTTCCTAGTTTATCTTCGGATTGAAACATGACGAATTTGTGAGACTTCTTTTACGCGAATATTAAAAGGAAGTTTTTGTGTATAAAAAGAACATGGCATGTTCTTCGTTTCTGGGACACGCAAAAATATGAAATGTTATTATTAAGAAAAAGAATTATATTAAGTGTAAATACCGAAGATAATACAGACAAATATCTTATCACGAAAACCTAAAATTCATCCAACTGTATAGCAGTATTATATAAAATGCAAGTAAATATATGACGATAAATCCTGTTACTAAAACATACGAAAATATATGACTCCAAATCCTGAACAAAGTATAGAATAGAGAAAAAAAGTAAAACAAAAAAATGCAACCTTGATTACTTCTGATAAAATGAATTGAGGGTGTTTACATTTCTTTGGTTTTGCATATGAACCCTAAAAAAATTTTAATATATTTTTTCTAAATTTAAATTTTTCAAATTTTTTTTGCAGATAACTGATTAATGCCGAAGTTACTATTTTTCATGTTAATTAACATTTTGCATATTGATATAAAATTATGCAAAAAACACAAAGAATTTGCTTAACGAAATCCTTTCTAAAAATTTTCGTTTATATAAAAAAATAGAAGCTGCTAAATTTTGGGTCGCAATGCAAAATGTCAAAGAAATGAAAAATTAAAATTGATTTAACTACCACGTAAATCAACTACTATGTAAATCAACTACTATGTAAGTCAACTACAAGTACTAACGAAATCCTTTCTAAAAAATTTTGTTTATTTAAAAAGTAGAAGTGGTTAAACTTTGGGATATAATGCAAAATGTCAATAAAATCGAAATTTAAAATTGATTTAACTACTATGCACTTTTACAATGAACACTTGAACAACGAACAGCTGAACAATGAACTGTTGTACAATGAACAGTTGAGCAATGAACAGGTGAACAATGAACAGTTGAACAATGAACAGTTGAACAATGAACGGTTGAACAATGAACAGTTGAACAATGAACAGTTGAACAATGAACAGTTGAACAATGAACAGTTTTATTTTCAACTGAACATACCATGAAAGAAACAACTTAACATCTCCAAAATTCCATCTTGCTAATTATGCAACAAACTATTGAATATTTTTTTTCCAGTATGCTACGTAAATGAAGAACAGGGAAAACGAAGAAAAAGAGGAAAGATATCTAAAAATTTCTTTCTCACTCCAATAGCACTCTTTTAAGTGCTAAATACTGAAAATAACCTTCAAAATATGTCCATTGGTAGGAACTTTAACTCCGACACATGATAAGGTTTACAGAAGGAATCAGAACTAATAGTTCAGAATATTACGTACCTAGCTCTAAAAAATAAATGAAGTTAATATTACTACCCGTTATAAAAATACAAATAAAAATTAAATATTAAACGTTAACAATCATCTAATATGAATAATATGAATAAATTTTAAAATAGGAAAAAGATAATTAAAATTAAAAACAAAGCAATCAGCGTAACAACTTACTAAATCCCATGTAAAATTTTGAAAAAAAAATTCAATTAACATTTAAAACTTACATTAACATTTAAATCATATACAGTTAAACTGTAACAATGATCTTATATAAATCCTATGGGGAAATTTCAAAGTTAAAAAATATCTATCAAAAATTCGAAAATCGGGTTTTGAGGTGCACAGACATTGTTCGAAATATACCAACATTAAATTTCGTAGCTGTAAATGCTACCGTTTGCCTTCTAATTGGCACGAAGACAAATTCACAAACGCTTATGCATATTTATTATTTAATTATATGCAGATATAAATCATAGTAATGAATTCGAAATTTGCTCATACACACTATTCAATTCAGTAATTATGCATCTATTCAAAAATATAAAAAAGTTAAAATATCTTACCAGTTTTAAAAGAAATTTTGCTGTTTTCATAATAAAAAAAAAACATCAAAGAGAAGCGAGGAAAAACAAGAATATTTTTTGTGGACATAAAAATTCAGAGCTCCTTTTTGGCAGACAACCGAATTTTGTTTTCATCTCGTTTCAACTTACGCCGTGAACGAGAAATGCTTTCGAATGCAACTACTGCAAACATAAGAGAGGTTTTTCTACATCTGGCTGAAAAAGGCGACTTCAAAAATTAAATTTATGCATCGAGATTTCGTAGTGATTGTTTTTCGAAATGCGCTGCACGCATTCACGATTAAATAATAAGGATTCAAAACAATAAAGGAATTAAAAAGGTGTATATATTTATAAACATTTTCTTCTCTCTCTAATAGTAAGACTCAATAAACTGGATTAATTTTTTCCCCGGAAAAATTAATCCAGTAAGACTCAATAAACTGGATTAATTTTTTTCACGGAAAAATTAATTTAGTTTCATGAGTCTTAATATTATTGTTTGGATTTCTGATACTATTATATCTTATTATTATTATTATATTAATAATAGTATTTTTACTAAAAATTATAAAATGTTTCTGCTACAGAAATTTTTAGCGTGATTAAACTATATCAAGCAAATTCGCTGCGACTACATTATAATTCTCCAAACAAAGTATTAATTTAGTTTCATAAGTCTTAATATTATTATTTGGATTTCTGATACTATTATATCTTATTATTATTATTATATAAATAAATAGTATATTTACTAAAAACTATACAATGTTTCTGCTACAGAAATTTTTAGCGTGATAAAACTATATCAAGCAAATTCGCTGCGACTACATTATAATTCTCCAAACAAAGTATTAATTTAGTTTCATAAGTCTTAATATTATTATTTGGATTTCTGATACTATTATATCATATTCTTATTATTATATTAATAAATAGTATATTTACTAAAAACTATACAATGTTTCTGCTACAGAAATTTTTAGCGTGATTAAACTATATCAAGCAAATTCACTGCGACTACATTATAATTCTCCAAACAAAGTATGGCATTTGTTGCAGATTGAATGCATAATCTGAACATATTCTTAATATGCTCTTAAACATATTCTTATACATATTCTTAAAACACTTAATATGAAAACAAGAAAACGTTTAAAGAATTCAAATTGGAAACTTTTGGAAAAACATTGACAGAGAACAACAAATTAGTTTAAATCTTATATTATATAAATAAAAGTTTACCTTTCATTCTTTGTATTACTGCATTTGATAAAATTTTTATTTAATTTAAATAAACATCAAAACTTCACTTATCGCGCGTTACAAGTGTTGCAATTCGTTATTTTCCGATCCAGCTATAATTATTCGTTTTGTTGAAAATATGAAATCAAACGATTCCGTTAAATTTATTTGAAGGAGAATTAAATTACAACTTTAAAAGGTGGCAGCAGTCAAGCATAACAGCCATTTTTCTTAGAATATGATCGTTGTTTAATAGTAAACGCAATAAATCTGTGAAAAATATCATTCATGTGCAAAAAAACAATCGAGTCAAATTCAGAAAACGAATTACGTTGCGCAGTTACGGAAATCAAGTAATGGAACTTAAAGATAAAGTTTAAAGCCCATTGAATTGAAAACATTATGAAATGAAATAGAGTTTCTACTGAAGTTCGAAGTAATATTGGAACTTTTACTGAAACTGTTTTCCTAATCACTTATGCCAGTTTTCCAATTATTTCAGGTGTTAGGTCACTTTTTCAGCACTAACAAAAAGAAAGTGTTTTCTTAATATTTAAAGGAACTTCATATAATGAAGGAATGAAAATTTTTATTCTCTACTGTTTTAGACATATATTGCTTTTTTTATATATAAATCAGAGCTCGAAAGTAACATTACCGGACATGCCCGGGGCATGTTAAAATTACGATCGAGCACGTATTTGCACGTTATGTAATAAGCAACATTAGTGCAGTAAGCCCAGGGACATTAAGCCAATCAGCGACATTGATGCTGAGCTAAGCTACTGAGACATATTAGTGTAATAAGCAACATAGGTGCAGTAAGCCACAGAGACATTGATTAGTAAGTGATTTTGATTCAATAATCAACTGAGACATTGATGTTATAAAATGAGAATTTAATGCAAATAAGCGTTATGAAGTAGAACCTTCCAATTTCAATCCATTTACTGCTGTTGAACATTGACTGACTTCCTCAAACAATGCTGCCACGCTAAAAGCATGCATAATACTTAACACTTCGGATGATAATATTTTTTCGTTAATAATAGTAATGCCCTCCATTAAATCCATCAATGTTTATTCATGCAAAACGACTCCATAAATGCTTATTCGTGCGTAATACTTGTTCGTTTATAATACCCAAAACTTAGTTAATAATAATAATGAATATAGCTTGAAATGAAAGTGATCGTTAAGTATACTGTTGTTATGTCATTATTCGACAAATTGATAATAAGAACATCAATGTGTTTTCGAAATTATGCACGCGAAAAAATAATTGGGCGTGTAAAAGTATCATGTAATTTTTCTAGCACGGCTAAGTGAGTTCATCAACAAGTTTTATTAAACACATAGGCGTAATTGAGCCACACACCATAAGCCAGCTATGGTTGCAATTTTGTTACGCACAAAGATTCGAATTAAATTTTCACCCATTTCTAATTTTTCTTAGCCATTATTTTTTTTATCAGTCCTCTTTTAATGCGAAACTAATATTTCTGCTTTTAAGATAGCTTAAGAACTTTCTTTACGTTTTGAGCAGACTGTGACTAATAATTTTGTTTTATTCCCTGTAAGTTATTATTCAATTCTAACATTCCCAGCAGTGGCTTATAGAGAAAAGCCGAAGTCGCCTTGATGCCAAGGGAGCGAGCCAAAATTAGAAGAAATTAAAACTTCAAATGTATAACTATCATTTTTCTTAGTTATGATTTTACGAAGAAAATTATATTTTTTCCAAAAGAATATAAAAATAATTTGTAGGGCTCAAAAATACTTCAGATTGATTAAATTTATTAAAATTTAAAAAATTTTTCTTTTGGGAAAAGCATTAAGAATATTTTGTCGGAAATAATAAAATTTCTTACCATGAATAGCATTCTGCTTACATGTAGACTAAATAAACTTAAAATAAGGATTTGAACTTTTATAATTATATAATTTTCCGATGTTAATTGACTTAATTTTCAATAATTCTCGAATTAAAATTTTTATTTCTCTCAGGTGATTACACGCATCTATTTTCAGGTGTATTAGAATTAAGGAGTTACCCGGAGAGCAAAATAAGGTTTATTTTCACTCAGCAAAACCTTTTAATGTAAACCTAAAAAGGTTTGTTATGCGGTTTACGCGTAAACCTTCTAAATTTAAAACAAGACCTGTGACAATCTGCTCTATTCTACGCACATTACTCTGATCCAAAATATTTGAAAACAGCCTTTTATATAAAAACCTTAAATCGAGGTTGACTTAAGGTTTACAAGCGGGAAAAAAAATTCCTTTCATAAAGCTAGTCTCAAGGTGAGAATAATCTAGATAATTATAAGGTTTCTAGATCTCGGTAAGGTCATCTAGATAATTATAAGGTTTCTTTTCGCAACGTCTTGCATGCTCCACTATAAAATCCCCTTTGTCATGAAATTTTAATGGACAATGCAATTTGATCCTATCGCTAGTGTGACGTCTCTTAAATCGTCATTGTGGACATAAGTGACCATTTTACCTAAATCACAATACTTTTTTAAAAAAAGGTTCAAAAAAAATTTTTTTAATCCTTTTAGGACGAAAGGTTTAATACTGCAATATTTTTGCTTTATTGAAAAAACGTTTTTAGTACAAACCTTTACGTGACAATAAAATGAAAATCCTGACACAAGGTTGTCGTAAGGTTACATGCTTTCTGGGTAGTCTCAATAATCACGCGCTTTTACGCGCCTCTTTGTTTTAAGCTGCTAAAAATTGCAAATGAATTTTAAAACATTATTACTTAATTAATTTAAAGTACAAAAAACAACATTAAATTTAGCACCCGAGCGAAAAGATATCGAACATAAGGAATACTGAGCATGTTTAAGCATTCTGTACAAATAGATAATGAAAATATTATAGAAATTATTTGAATTTTGAGACAAGTGCCATAAAATGGTGATAAGTTTAGCAAAGATTCTTTCATACAAAAAAAGGAAATCAATTTCAAGTGCACATAACACCAGAGTAATAATCACTAGGCGTGCCTAATGGATAAAGAATCAACAGGAAGCTCAAGGTTGTCGTACCAGATGCTAATGACTCACGCTTTCATTTAATTTATAATTTTAATGTTAAAAAAATGATCTTACAACGATTAAGCATTCTAATCTAGGTTTAAAAAAACTGTTAGTACTCGAAAATGAAAAACGTATTATAAGTATTTTAAATGCAAATGATAGGGAATTAGTTATAATTCATTTAAAGATTTGTTTGAAATATGGCTGAATGCCTATACTAAATCCGGAAAAATGATGTCGTGATTACATTATTTCTCGTTTTAATTAAATTCCCATTAAATAATTTTGCTGTTAATAGAACAATCCAGCAACGAATAAGCGCTTCTAATCTTGGTTAATCGATACTGTTAGCAGCTATAAAAAGAAACGAATGGGGGGGGGGAACTTTCAAAGAATGAAGTAAATTTAGTGAGCAATTTATTTTAAATGTATCAAGTGCGTATGTTACTGTGAATGACCGAAATCAAGAAAATGTTGACTTTCACCTGTGAATGTCGACAATCACATTGTCGCTTTGGTGAATGTCCGAAATAATTGTTATATCCCATAGGATATTGATTTATTCGTTCATATTATTATATTTATTCGATATTTGAGTATTCGATATTTGATATATTGATTTATTCGATATTGATCTAGGGAAAACCGGGCAAATGCCTATCAGGTAGTGGCACTTAACTAGACTCAGAATTATGATTCAGTTATTCGGACATTTACCAAAACGACTATGTGATTGTCAACATTCACCGGCGGAAGTCAACAACCGCCTATTTCTGTCATTCACAGTAACATGTATTCTAAATACGCAAAAAGCAAGTAGCAGACTTCATCAAATCATAAGGGAAGTAATATCAATGAAAATGTTGGTAGAAATATCTAGGGTGTATTCTAAATCCATAAAAATTATATTACCAGGTAACAGACCAAATACAAATTATACGGAAATTAATAATAATTCATTGAAAAGTTAGTTTGAAATTTTTTTGAGTGTATTCTAAATCCACGAAAATTATATTATCAAGTAACAGACCAAATACAAATGATAAGGAAATTAATTCTAGTTCATTGAAAAGTTAGTTTGAAATGTCTTTGAGTGTATTCTAAATCCACAAAAATTATATTATCAGGTAACAGACCAAATACAGATGATAAGGAAATTAATTATAACATTGAAAAGTTTGTTTAAAATGTTTTTGAGTGTATTCTATATCCACAAAAATTTTATTATCAGGTACAAAGTATGAATTATAAAGGAATTATTTACAATTTATTAAAAAATTAGCTTGCCTTTGAGTGAATAATTATTCAAGGAAGAGTCGATTAAAGCGATGAAATTTTTCACATTTAAAAGTATTTGGGATACCCATTAAGGATTGCATTAGATTTGTGACCTATTAATGAGTAATTAGACCAATTCAAATCAATTACTTTTTCAAAGTCTAATTTAATGCCTTTTTTTTAAAAGCTGATTTAATGCTTTAAAATCATATGCTAACAGGTTTATGAATTCAATAGCGGTAAAAAATTTCAATAGCGTTTTTCTCGACACTTATTTTTTAATTCGACTGAATTTATAACTAAAAAAAAAAGTGAAAAACATCGCTGATTAACTGTAAATTTAAAATATAAAGATAAAACTGCGTTCTTTAAAGCATTGAAAAGGATTATTTCATGAATTTCCAGTTGTAAAAAATTTTGGAGGGAAATTTTAAATTTAAAAAAAAGGAAAAAATCGTTATTTTTGGTAAAAGTGTTTTTTTTTTAAAAAAAACTATTAGCTCTAGCAATTCGCATTTTTCATTGAAAAAAGAAAAATTTTCGCCCTAATTTTTTTGACGTTACAGATTTGGCTGGTTTGGCCTTACAACTTTCAAAAAATGATAATTATAAATAAATAAATGAGTAAAGGAAAAATTAAAAGAATTCATAAATGAAAAGTAGTACATCCCATATTTCGTTATGTATTGCTTTGAAAACATAAATGTAAAACTCAAAATAAAAAACGGACAACCCAGTATAACTTTTGATCTAATGATCGAACTTTAACGATTTAGGATTTAACGGTTTAAAGGGGTGACCGAAAATATATTGATTAATTAATTCAGAAGATATTTTTATTTGCGAAATCAGACACAAAAATGTTCTTTCTCTGAAAACATACCAGTTTTCGACGTATTCAAATTTCTGACCCCCAAAATATAGGGGGTTACGGTAATCTGGAAAATAGGGTCCCAATAGTTTGTTCAGGATATTGGTCCAAAATTTGGATCCCTTATTGATAATTTTATTTTTTGCAAATTTCGCCCTATCTCGAAAGTTTATAAAGAGAATTGAAAACTTTTTCCACGCAACTGTAAAATTCGCTTGTCCAAAGTATACTATATATTTTCATGCAAAATATAACTTTAATAAATATTTATTACATTTTATTATTCTATTTAATAATACTCAAAACAATTTTGAGTTTCAAGATATAGAGTTTTTACGTCATTTTAAAGTACGTAATTTTACATGGCAAAATACAAAATTTGAGGCAAATCGGTTGAATTATTCCTGAGAAATCGAGTTTTAATGAAAGGTGTATATCTAAAATTCTATTTCTAAGGAACTATTCAATTGATTTCGCTCAATTTTTGTATTTAGCCATGTAAAATTACATACTTTAAAAATATGTCAAAAATTGTATACCTTGCAATTCAAAATTTTTCGACTATTATTAAATAAAATAGTTAAAAATAATAAATATATTATCTCTGGATAAACGAATTTTATATTTGTATGCAAACTTTTTTCAATTCGCTTAAAAAGTTCCATAGATATGGCGAAATACACAAAAGATAAAATTGAGATTAAAGGGTATAAACTAAAGGGACCGCTTTCCAGACAAAACTATTGGGACCATATTTCCCAGATTACGGCTACCCCCTATATTTTGTTAGTCAGAAATCCGAATCCTTCGGAAACAAAGGAGTTAGAGAAAGTACGTTTTTGTATCTGATTCCGTAACTTGAACCATCGTCAGCATTAATTAATTAGTATATTTGAAGCGTCACCCTTGAACCATTAAGATTGAGTCTTAAGAACGTGATGATCCGAACATTAGATCAAAAGTTATTCCGGGGATCCGTTTTCTTTTTTTGGCGCATTGTATAACAAGGACTTAATTTAAGAATTCTGATATATTTCAGATTTTATATCTTAGATTTTTCTGATATCTTAGATTTTCAAAATATGCTTATATTTTCCATTGATATAGTCGCCGAATTTGTTAATGTCAGTGAAGTTGTCAAAGCAAGTTTGAACAGAAAACAAATAAAATGCAAATGTAAAAATTTAAAATTTTGTTGGAATTAATTATTTCAGGTATCATGTTCAGTATTAAAGCGTCTAATTTTAATTAATTACCCTAAACATATTTAGTAAAATTTAATATATATTCTAAAAACATTTACCAAAAAAATTACTCACCATTGTTCTTTACCGATTAAATTGTTTATTTTACACATACTTCATGATTTTTCTTTAATATCAAAACTAAAGTATCCGTTTAAATTTTTTGACATAATGAAGGAATAAAATTTGACGTTAGTGTTATTTACTGATTTATGAATTAATTTCAGTTAGCTTTACGATAATTTTTTTTCTTTACGTAAACTATGTAGCATTTCGTATGTTGCACACAAAAAGAGCTGACCGAAAAAAAAATGTACTAGCACATACGTTACTGTGATTGGCCGAAATGGGTGGTTGTTGACTGCCACCTGTGAATGTTGACAATCACATAGTCGCTTTGGTAAATGCATGAAATATATACTAGGTCTAGTTAAGTGCCACTGTCCGGTATACATTTGCCCGGTATGCCTTACATCAACGTTTTAAGGTTAAGTGCCCAGTATGCATTTAACCGGGACTCCGAGCACTGATGTTTCCTCTTAATCTATCTATCCTCGGCAGATATTAAAGTATCGAATAAGTATAATAATTTCAACGAATAAATTAATATCAAATAGGATATAACAAATATTTCATTCACTGGCAAAAGTCGACATTCTCTTGATTTTTATCATTCACGTTAACATTCACACGTGTTCAATAATTAAATCTCTAATAGCAGGATATTTAACATGTTCCACTGCTATTATGACAGTTCGTTTGCAGTACTGCTGAAAATTTAGCTGTATTAGAAGCTGATAATTACGTTTAATTTAAAACCATAAAACTTGCTTCCTCGTTTAAAGAAAGAAACACCAATTTCTAAAAAAACTGCTTTCCGATTATATTGGGATCTACGTTAAAGTAAATCAGTTTGCTGGATTACTATTTTTAAAAAGATCAGAACCAATGATGCTATGTTATCATAATAATGTTGATGAACTCTGTCATGGTTTAATAATTTAGTTTATCAAATAAGCTTACCGTAAGTAATGCATTTTTTATGGTATTGCAATTTTCCAATCTAAAACTATCTTCGACACTGAGAAAAAAAATGGTCAAAACTATAGGAATACAGTGTTTCTGGCTCTATAAAAACACAAAAAGTTCAATAATTTTTATCGCTTTGATAAGGATATTAGTGTAATTAACAATAATATGTGGTAAAATAAGGTAAATGTGGCAAAATTTGGTGTTTTTATTAAAATCTTAGAGCATGGAATAAAATCCATTTATTCGGTCAAATTTACTTTCCAATTTCGTATTTTTTATTAATTGTGCTGTATTAAGAACTATAATTTTGAAAACTGGGATTTCCAGTAAATTTATACCATATGAAGGTAAAAATTGCCAGTAACTAACGTCAGTAAAACGAACTCGTGCTATTCCAACTTTAAACATCTTCCTTATTTAGTTTTTCGTTTAGTGCAATGTGGATTAAATCTTATTTTATAACTTAACAAAATGTTAATTTAAAAAAAAGATACGTGAATACAGCACAAATGATAACGCAGTGCTTTATTTGCGTCATTTTCTTTCATTCATCTGCATTGCACAAAATTTACTCTATTATTTTTTAAATAAAATGACTTTTAAATAAAATTGACACATGAATAATAAATATTTTGACAGGAATGGTGTTTTGAAATTCGAATTTTAGCTTATGAACAATAACGATAATTGATAACTTACGAAAGTTTCAAATTCCCAAAACAACAAGGTGAAATAGGACGATATTTATGAATGCCGTTAATAATTGAAGATAATTTCTGGGAATATGGCATTTTGCAAAAACGATGCTTCACGTTTATGAGTGCCAAAATAACTGAATCAGTTACCAGGAAAAAAAATACCCATAATAACAAATATTTAATATGTTTCCTAAATCGTTATCACCTAAAATAAATCTTAAATTCATTGGGAATTCACCTTTTAATTTTTATCTTATTATGTTACACACATTGTAAGATGAGTAAAAAAATCTCAATTCGATGAATTAGCATTTAACAAAACAAATATTTAAATTTTTTGGCGAAAAATTAATTAATGCGAAAGAAAACTTGCATAAATTTGAGCCAACTTCTCAAAACTTCTAAAATTTTACATGTTAATTAACGTTACGTTACATGATAAAACCAAGCATTTTATCAAAATTGGTGAATGTAGTTTCCAATTATACGAATTTAAAACAACGATTATATTAAAACATTTTAGCACAATAACAATAATTATTTTTTTTAAAGAAAAAATTACATTTTTACGAGGATAATAAGTGGTTTATACTTTAAAAATCAACCTTTTTTTATCGCTTTAAGTAGGACGAAATTCTGAAAGTTATTTTTATAGACATTTTATAATTGTATAATTATGTACTTACAGATTTCTGATTTGCTTTGATAGAAAAAAAAAATTCCGAATGGGCAAAATAGAAAATTTACATAAATTTAGTAAAATTTGCATTAAAATTCAAAATTGCAGCAACCTCTTCGCCTTTCGTGTGTGGTGAGAATTGAATCAATTAATTATTCAGAGAAAACACCTTTTCCTGTCTGATTCTGTAACACAAAAATTGTCTGCATTTATTTAACTTTTTTAAGTTCTTTCCTTGTATCAATAACATTGCTTTTTAGTTCATGAAAATCGGCTGATTTATTTGATAAAAAGTTTTGAAAAGGTCGATCTACTTTTTACTTAATCTTCAACATGAGTGTTAGTTAATATTAAAACTAAATTCAGGTCACAATTAAAAATTCTTCAGAATGCATTGATTTTTTTGTGGGGAGGGGGGGGAGACTATACAGTATTTATTAATACATATTTATAAAAAAAATTTTTGCTTAGTTATAATCTTATAAGCACACTAACTCTTCCTCTTTAAATTAAAACAATTATTTTAAATATTTTTATTATTTTTATTTTAATTTAGTATATTACCGTTTTTTTCTCATTTCAGATATGAAAAAATGATAAAAGAAAAATGCACCTGACACTATAGAATTATTTTCTTTCCTAGAATCCCGAAATTGCAACTTGTTGGTTTTTCATTTTAAAAAAAAACTAAATATTTTAATTATTTTAATTTTAAATTAGTATATTACCGTTTTTTTCCCATTTCAGATATGAAAAAATTATAAAAGAAAAATGCATCTGACACTATAGAACTATTTTCTTTCCTAGAATCCCAAAATTGCAACTTGTTGGTTTTTCATTTTAAAAAAAAACTAAATATTTTAATTATTTTAATTTTAAATTAGTATACTACCGCTTTTTTCCCATTTCAGATATGAAAAAATTATAAAAGAAAAATGCACCTGACACTATAGAACTATTTTCTTTCCTGGAATCCTCAAATTGCTACTTGTTGGTTTTTTCATTTCAAAAGAAACTTTCGTCTCGAAAACTGCTTTAGAATTTTCGAATATTTAAAACGGAAAAGAAAAAATAACAGACTTTATTTTTCAAAAACGAAACTTTTTTTTTTTAAAACATACATCGGGTGAGTAAGCTTTTTACTGTTGAGAAACAAGACTTCCCTTTCTGCCAAGTTTCTATTTCAGTGGAAAAAAATGAAAAAAAAAGGATTAACACCATTTTCACGCTTCGGATCCTTTATCCGAAAGCAACGGTTCCCAATTTTTTTCAGCCATGGAACCCTAAATAACCAACCTTCTTTCAGTGGAAAACCGACTTATATAGATAAAATTTATTTTTCGTCTTCCAATGAGGTGAACCGGGTTCGAATCCCAGTGATGGTTGGTCGATACGAGTTCCTCATCCGGCTTGCACCGACCACAGTGCTGACTTAAAATATCCTCAGTGGTAGACGGATCATGGGTTAGAGTCCCTTTGCCGTCAACCTAACCGTGGGTTTTTTTCGTGGTTTTCCTCTCTACGCAACGCAAATGCGTGTTAGTTCCATCAAAAAGTCTTCCACGAAGGTAAATTTCTCCCAATACTTGATCCATGATTTCCCTTGTCTTCTGGATTAGGTTCAAAGTTACAAGGCTACGGAGTTGAACATCAGCAGTCGTAAACCCAAAAAATTGTGCCCGTTGTTCAACGAAGGTTATAAAATGTAAAATAAAATTTATTAAGGTAGAAGTGAACTTTATAAGCTATAAAAGACTGTATTTAAAATATTTAATTAGAGGAATGAAGATTTTTCATCGTTTTACCATTAATAATCTTAAATTAGGTTTTGTGTCTTTCAGTCAGGATTGCGGTCCTTGTGCCATATCTAGTCTAGTTTTCAATTCTTTTTTGGTATATATGAATATGCAAAAAATGGTTAAAATTACCCGAATTATGGTTTACTCTGAGTTGAAAATTTTTAAAAGAACTGCTATTAACTTTGAAAATGGCGATTAAGGAAACATAATTCTTTAGTAAAGAATTAAATTATTTTATTTTGATTTGAAAAGCGCGAAAGGAAAGACTAATGCAATATTTTATAAATTCTTGTTCTTTTCTTACTTTGTTCAACATATTGACACTAGAAAAATTCTATTTTAAAAAAAATTCTATTTCAATTTGACTTGAAATAATTATAAACGCAACCGAGAGATCAAATAAATTATGAATTATTATAGGTTGTATCTAAATATAATCAGAGGTTTCAAAATTCAACACTGGCTATAAAAAGAACTGACTCACGGAGCCCCTTTTATTCTTTCACGGAACCCTAGAGTTCCGCGGAGCACCATGTGGGAAACGCGGATCTAAAGGACAGCGCTACTTCTTGGAATTCTCAATTGTGTTTCAAATTTATTATTTTTCATACATTAGAATGTTTTGTTATTAAAATCTATTTGGATAAATATTTTTGAAAAAATTTAGTCTCGTTGCAAAAGCAATATTATTTTTCATACTTTTCAACGTTTCGTAACTGGAAACTCTTGGCATAGGGGATGTTTTATTTTATATTGTAATCGTTGTTGAACATCCAAACCCAATTTTCGGGTTTACGACTACTAATGTTCAACTCCGTAGCCTTGTAATTTTGAACCCAATCCAGAAAACAAGGGAACTCCTGGATCAAGTATTGGGCGAAATTCGCTTTCGTGGTAAACTTTTTGATGGAACTAACCCGTATTTGCGTTACATGGAGAGGAAGACCACGAGAAACTCCCACGGCTGGCGGCAAGGGGACTCTAACCCATGATCCGTCTACCATTGAGAATATTTCACGGCAGCACTGTGGCTGGTGCAAGTCGGGTGCGGAATTCGTATCGATTGGGATTCGAACCCGGTTCACCTTATTGGAAAGCGAACGGTATATCCCCTGAGCCATTGCGGTTCTGCATAGGGGATATTGACAAAATTATATATTTTAATATGTTTTTATTGAAAAATGTTTCGATAAACAAGTTGATAAAATATAGTAATTAAATATGTTTTACTATCGAAACACTATAATTATTATAAACGTTTTGTTTTTAAACATTTATCATTTAAATCTTTGTTACTCTACCGTTAACATTTTAAAGCTCTATTATTAAAAGATATATAATTCATATAGAAAAAATTTAATGCATAGGTGTGCGTTGTCTCTTTCATGCACATGCATCGCAGCTGAAAATAGTTCTTAAAAGTGATATTTATAACAAGAATTACTTACATATTAAGATTATTAGGTAAACATTACACTGTGCTTAGTCCAATCGAATCATTCTTACCTGTATAATTTCTTATTAGCAATTACACTTATTGTTTCAATTAAATACAGAAATGTGGGTCAAAGTATTGAAGAAAATAATAATTCTTAATTTTTTTTAAATGATTATAGGACTAATCAAATAGTTTTTGAGTTATCGAATATTAAGAAGTCGCATATTTATTCTCATATGTTCAGAAAAAGTACGCTTTTTGCTTGATTTCGTAACTTGAATTATCGTCTGCTCTAATTAATTAGCCTATAGCAGGGATGGCGAACCAATGGTACGCGTGCCATTTATGGCACGCGACGCAATATTTTGGGCACGCCACCGATCACAATTGTTGTTGCACTATGAATTGTTATTACACAAATGTCACACACTATGAAGCATATGTAACAATTAAATTAAAATTCACAAAAAACAAACAAAATAATAAGCAATTATTAATAAACAATTTAACAATTAATGCTAAAAGAACAATTAATAACCATAAAAAACAAGCTAACAATAAATAACTAGCAAAAACAGTCCTGCTTAAACTAATATCTTACAACCTAATATAAGTTATTTGTAATTTAATCTGCAAAAACAGAAGTCCCACTGATGCTACTTTAAGTTGAATTACGCGTATAACTGAGACATTGCAAAATGTATTTTCTTTTCAATGTAAATATAGAGTTTTGAGTTGATAGTATTTAGTATTATTATTTTCCCAATAATCATGAAGTCAAAATTATATGACGGCACGTCTGTGATTTCATTAAAAATTTTTTAGAAAAAATGGCACGTTGGTGTATAAAGGTTCGCCACCCCTGGCCTATAGGTTACGCCCTCCAACCATTAAGATTCCGGCTTAGTAAGCGAAAATCCGATCATTCCATCAAAAGTTATTCAGGATGTTCACTTCTTAACGAACTTGACCGTATATTTTAGAATAAAATGAGAAATGGCTATTTTCTACTTTCGCTTTTTAAAATTTGAAATCTGATGAAATACATCTGAAATAATGTAGATGTGCGTTAAAAATTTAAATACATATAAATTATTGTGCGTTTTGAGGTATAAATTATTGGGCGTTTTGAAGTATAAACTATTGTGCGTTTTGAGGAGTCTCTCTAAAAAATAATAATTTTTTTCATATATTTTACTAATTTAAATAAAAAACAACAATGCGCGTAAGATTTTTATTTTCTTTCTGGAACAATAAATACAGTACCGTCACCTTTTCGCGCAATTCTCGAACAGAAGCTGGTCATAAATTTTTGATTATAAGATTTCTATCTTCAAATAACATTCTACTAAAGCTTTCATACCAGAAAAAAAAATACCTTTTTTACCCCCAATTCAGTGACATGCGTTGCGCATCAACAAAAAAAAATTCTCGAATAGAATATTTTAAGCGTTATTTACGACCCCATCTCATAATGTACTATTAAAAAAAATCGTAAACAATCCAGTGGAATAAAAAGAATGCACCTTCACATTGACTGAATGTTGTGCATGGCCAAGGTAAAATCTTTCAGAGGTTGCACGTTAAGAGACGTTGAAGGGATGACGCAATTTGGAATATTTCAACAAAGCAGATTCGATTGTTGTTGGCCATGATCCTGAGGAGTGTTGCCGATTTATGAATTCCGTTAAAAATCGTGTTGTTGACTCCTATTATTCAAGAAACAAAAGATAAAGTGTGAAATTTGATTAGGAAAGGTTTTTAACCAACGCGCGAAAATGGCCATTTCTCACAGAGAACGGTGGATTAACGATAAATACAGCCAATTTAGAATTCAACTGACACTAACATATGCCTTACTCATTTACTATTTATGAAAAATTACTTTTTTCTATGTGTTAAAATATTGCACCACCGCTGTTTTGAGTGAGTTGACGTCACATTTTTTATCAGCCGTAATAAGACTTACAGGGGTCTGTTTAGAAGAAATTTGGGTCCGTTAACGAACCCTTCACAAAATATCTTTTCATAAAAACGGACCCTTCACAAAGTATTTTAAGTTAAAAACGGACCCTTCACAAAATAATTTTATCTTTTAATCGGACCCTTCACAAATTTGTTTATCTTCATTATCGTTTTGTTAATCGAATAAACCCTTCCCAGGAAGGGAGGGGGGGGGGAGCAAGACAGATGTAAACGAACTAAATTTTGTCTTCGGCAGACGCTTCTTCCTTTATTCGTCCGAAATGAATATTCTGCGTTCAACAGTATAGGCTAAATACCAAATATTTATATGTTGCATCGCTAATTTAGTAGCTGCAATTGCAATTTCTTTTATTATAAATGTACAGTGTTGAGCATAATCTTGTATGTCTTTACAATTTAATAACTCCTTGAAAAAGTTTTTTTGCAATAACGGACCCTATTTGCACAAATTCACAAAAGCGGACCCTAGTTGAAAGAATGGGACTTAACGTTTATTTTATATTCACAAATTACGAGTATTTTTTTCACAATTTTACAAAAACGGACCTTTCACAAAATGTCTGGACAGACCCCTGACCTAAAACGTAAAATTACGAAATATTTTTTAATACGTACAAAAACAAAAACAAACAAACGTACAGAGCCACGATGGCTCAGGGGATACAGCTTCCAACGAGGTGAACCGGGTTCGAAACACTGCTATGGCTGGTCGATACAAATCCGCATCCGGCTTGCACCGACCACAGTGATGACGTGAAATATCCTCAGTTGTAGACGGATCATTGGTTAGAGTTCCCTTCAGGCTAACCTTGGAAGATTTTCGTGGTCTTCATCTTCTAACGCAAATGCGGAGTTGTTATATCAAAAAAAGTCCTCCACGAAGGCAAAATTTCTCCCACTACTTGATCCAGGAGTTTCCTTGTCTTCTGGATTGAGTTTAAAATTACAAGGCTTAAGCGTTGAACATTAGTAGTCGCAAACCCAAAATTTGGGTCAACGACGGTTGCAAAAACAAACGTACAAAACGGAACGAAATTACGGACATTTTTCGTAAAATTACGAAAAATATACGGAAAGTACGATGGAATAAAAAAAATTAACATAATTAAGATAAGTAGTTAGAGAAAAAAAAATATATGTTTATTTTTGCGCTCGGTACTGTTAATTATTTTTTGTTAAGCTAGGTAATCGTTCATTTCGTTACGGTTATTTTGAATTTCGTGTTCTCACATAAAATCATGAAAACTAAATATTTTATTACATAAAATGAGTTTTTCTTTTGTTGAAAATATTAACATAAAAGAAGAAAAAGAACAAGAGTGAAGAGAGGAGACAGGATATTTTTTAAAGAAAAACTTAATTTTATAATAATTTTTTTTTTTTATTGAATTTAAGTTTACGGATAATAAAAAGTTTATGGAGAAAACTACCGCCGTTTCGATCCTTAGCATTAGAAAAATTATTTTAAGGGCAGGGGTCTGTCCAGACATTTTGTGAAAGGTCCGTTTTTCGTGAAATTGTGAAAATATTACTCACATTCTTTCAACCAGGGTCCGCTTTTATGAATTTGTGCAAATAGGGTCCGTTATTGCAAAAAAAAAACTTTTTCAAGGAGTTTTTAAATTGTTAAGACATACAAGATTATGCTCAACACTGTAAAATTATAGTTAAAAAAATTAAATTTTAAAAAATAAACAACAATTGCTGCTTCTAAATTAGAGATGCAACATACAAATATTTGGTATTTAGCCTATACGGCTGAACGCAGAATATTAATTTCAGACGAATAATGGAAGAATCGTCTGCCGAAGACAAAACTTAATTCGTTTACATCCATCTTTCTTGTTTTCTGCCCTGGAAAGGGTTTATTCGATTAACAAAATAATAATGAAGATAAACAAATTTGTGAAGGGTCCGATTAAAAGAAAAATCAATTTGTGAAGGGTCCGTTTTTAAGTTAAAATATTTTGTGAAGGGTCCGTTAACGGACACAAATTTCTTCTAAACAGACCCCTGAAGGGTCATAGAGTTTTAAACACTTATTTAATCTATTTTCTGTTAAATAATAGTACTGTTTGGAAACTTCTGAGATTCGAAATTTTTTTATATTTTTTTATTTTTATCAGCGCTGATAGTTGCACTAAATGTACAAATAAATGTACAAATGTTATTATGCAACAGTTATATAGAGTTGAAATAAATATATAGTAGTAAGTATGTAACATATATGCACTAATAATTGCGTAGTATACATACATTAACAATAAATATACATTAGTAATATATAATATTAAAATGAGTTTATCTGTCTATCTGTGTGTCTCGCTTATAACTCCAAAACTGTTTGTTCTATCATCCTGAAAATTGGACAGCGGCTGCAAAGAGGCAAATTTTGCACCCGATCCTAAAATTCATCTGAAATTTTCTATTTGACGTTCGGTAGAGCCGTATGAAAAATGGAATTTTTTCATTGGCTTAGAGCTTATCATTTATAAAATAAGACTACAACTGCAGAGGATTATAGTTTTTAAAAATATTTTAAAGATTACAACAGTGATATTTGTTAGCTTATATATTTGCAGGGATATTGCTGCTCTGTAAAAAAAAAAGGGGGGGGGGGAGTTTATTGTATGTCCTTTAACAGTTAACTATTTTTTATTCATAGTGTCAGATAAAGTCGATGATCACCATGAACATGATAGCACTGGAAGACTACATCTCTAAGTTAGTATTCCTAAAGTTAATTGAAATCACGTGTTTATTTTTTTTTATAGATGTGATTTAAAAAATAATATATTATGCATAGAAAAGCAAAACTAATTGAGAAATAATACCAATTGTATAGGAGAAACGTCAATGATACTTTATTAAATTTGTTATTATGTAATAATTTAATTAAGGAAATTGCTCTATTTTAGTAATCGAAATTAATGGGGAAAAGATACTTATTCATTTAAGGGATTCGTAAAAAATCACCTTGTTATTGTTGACTCCAATGAGGTTTCATTAATTTTAGTAACATGAGCAAATTGAAATTTTAAGAAAAAGTTGTGTAATAAAAAGATAAAATGATGGAGAAATGGTATTCGTTTGTTTAAGAGAAATTTAAAAAATAAACTATTATGGACATCAATGAATTTTTATTAATTTTTATAATAAGTATTACTCAAGTTTTGTAATAAGTATTAATTAAAATAAAAAAAAATGCTATGTACTGTAAAGCACTAATTCTTTTAGGAGAAACGTAAAAAATCGCCACGTTATAATTGAATTTTTAATAATTTTTATAATAATTATTACTCAAGTTTTGTAATAAGTATTAATTAAAATGAAAAAAAAATGCTATGTACTGTAAAGCACTAATTCTTTTAGGAGAAACGTAAAAAATCGCCACGTTATAATTGAATTTTTAATAATTTTTATAATAATTATTACTCAAGTTTTGTAATAAGTATTAATTAAAATGAAAAAAAAATGCCATGTACTGTAAAGCACTAATTCTTTTAGGAGAAACGTAAAAAATCGCCACGTTATAATTGAATTTTTAATAATTTTTATAATAATTATTACTCAAGTTTTGTAATAAGTATTAATTAAAATGAAAAAAAAAATGCTATGTACTGTAAAGCACTAGTTCTTTTAGGAGAAACGTAAAAAATCGCCACGTTATAATTGAATTTTTAATAATTTTTATAATAATTATTACTCAAGTTTTGTAATAAGTATTAATTAAAATGAAAAAAAAAAATGCTATGTACTGTAAAGCACTAGTTCTTTTAGGAGAAACGTAAAAAATCGCCACGTTATAATTGAATTTTTAATAATTTTTATAATAATTATTACTCAAGTTTTGTAATAAGTATTAATTAAAATGAAAAAAAAATGCCATGTACTGTAAAGCACTAGTTCTTTTAGGAGAAACGTAAAAAATCGCCACGTTATAATTGAATTTTTAATAATTTTTATAATAATTATTACTCAAGTTTTGTAATAAGTATTAATTAAAATGAAAAAAAAATGCCATGTACTGTAAAGCACTAGTTCTTTTAGGAGGAACGTAAAAAATCGCCACGTTATAATTGAATTTTTAATAATTTTTATAATAATTATTACTCAAGTTTTGTAATAAGTATTAATTAAAATGAAAAAAAAAATGCTATGTACTGTAAAGCACTAGTTCTTTTAGGAGAAACGTAAAAAATCGCCACGTTATAATTGAATTTTTAATAATTTTTATAATAATTATTACTCAAGTTTTGTAATAAGTATTAATTAAAATGAAAAAAAAATGCTATGTACTGTAAAGCACTAATTCTTTTAGGAGAAACGTAAAAAATCGCCACGTTATAATTGAATTTTTAATAATTTTTATAATAATTATTACTCAAGTTTTGTAATAAGTATTAATTAAAATGAAAAAAAAATGCCATGTACTGTAAAGCACTAATTCTTTTAGGAGAAACGTAAAAAATCGCCACGTTATAATTGAATTTTTAATAATTTTTATAATAATTATTACTCAAGTTTTGTAATAAGTATTAATTAAAATGAAAAAAAAATGCCATGTACTGTAAAGCACTAATTCTTTTAGGAGAAACGTAAAAAATCGCCACGTTATAATTGAATTTTTAATAATTTTTATAATAATTATTACTCAAGTTTTGTAATAAGTATTAATTAAAATGAAAAAAAAAATGCTATGTACTGTAAAGCACTAGTTCTTTTAGGAGAAACGTAAAAAATCGCCACGTTATAATTGAATTTTTAATAATTTTTATAATAATTATTACTCAAGTTTTGTAATAAGTATTAATTAAAATGAAAAAAAAAATGCTATGTACTGTAAAGCACTAGTTCTTTTAGGAGAAACGTAAAAAATCGCCACGTTATAATTGAATTTTTAATAATTTTTATAATAATTATTACTCAAGTTTTGTAATAAGTATTAATTAAAATGAAAAAAAAATGCCATGTACTGTAAAGCACTAGTTCTTTTAGGAGAAACGTAAAAAATCGCCACGTTATAATTGAATTTTTAATAATTTTTATAATAATTATTACTCAAGTTTTGTAATAAGTATTAATTAAAATGAAAAAAAAATGCCATGTACTGTAAAGCACTAGTTCTTTTAGGAGAAACGTAAAAAATCGCCACGTTATAATTGAATTTTTAATAATTTTTATAATAATTATTACTCAAGTTTTGTAATAAGTATTAATTAAAATGAAAAAAAAAATGCTATGTACTGTAAAGCACTAGTTCTTTTAGGAGAAACGTAAAAAATCGCCACGTTATAATTGAATTTTTAATAATTTTTATAATAATTATTACTCAAGTTTTGTAATAAGTATTAATTAAAATGAAAAAAAAATGCTATGTACTGTAAAGCACTAATTCTTTTAGGAGAAACGTAAAAAATCGCCACGTTATAATTGAATTTTTAATAATTTTTATAATAATTATTACTCAAGTTTTGTAATAAGTATTAATTAAAATGAAAAAAAAATGCCATGTACTGTAAAGCACTAATTCTTTTAGGAGAAACGTAAAAAATCGCCACGTTATAATTGAATTTTTAATAATTTTTATAATAATTATTACTCAAGTTTTGTAATAAGTATTAATTAAAATGAAAAAAAAATGCTATGTACTGTAAAGCACTAGTTCTTTTAGGAGAAACGTAAAAAATCGCCACGTTATAATTGAATTTTTAATAATTTTTATAATAATTATTACTCAAGTTTTGTAATAAGTATTAATTAAAATGAAAAAAAAAATGCTATGTACTGTAAAGCACTAGTTCTTTTAGGAGAAACGTAAAAAATCGCCACGTTATAATTGAATTTTTAATAATTTTTATAATAATTATTACTCAAGTTTTGTAATAAGTATTAATTAAAATGAAAAAAAAATGCCATGTACTGTAAAGCACTAGTTCTTTTAGGAGAAACGTAAAAAATCGCCACGTTATAATTGAATTTTTAATAATTTTTATAATAATTATTACTCAAGTTTTGTAATAAGTATTAATTAAAATGAAAAAAAAATGCCATGTACTGTAAAGCACTAATTCTTTTAGGAGAAACGTAAAAAATCGCCACGTTATAATTGAATTTTTAATAATTTTTATAATAATTATTACTCAAGTTTTGTAATAAGTATTAATTAAAATGAAAAAAAAATGCCATGTACTGTAAAGCACTAATTCTTTTAGGAGAAACGTAAAAAATCGCCACGTTATAATTGAATTTTTAATAATTTTTATAATAATTATTACTCAAGTTTTGTAATAAGTATTAATTAAAATGAAAAAAAAAATGCTATGTACTGTAAAGCACTAGTTCTTTTAGGAGAAACGTAAAAAATCGCCACGTTATAATTGAATTTTTAATAATTTTTATAATAATTATTACTCAAGCTTTGTAATAAGTATTAATTAAAATGAAAAAAAAATGCCATGTACTGTAAAGCACTAATTCTTTTAGGAGAAACGTAAAAAATCGCCACGTTATAATTGAATTTTTAATAATTTTTATAATAATTATTACTCAAGTTTTGTAATAAGTATTAATTAAAATGAAAAAAAAAATGCTATGTACAGTAAAGCACTAGTTCTTTTAGGAGAAACGTAAAAAATCGCCACGTTATAATTGAATTTTTAATAATTTTTATAATAATTATTACTCAAGTTTTGTAATAAGTATTAATTAAAATAAAAAAAAATGCTATGTACTGTAAAGCACTAGTTCTTTTAGGAGAAACGTAAAAAATCGCCACGTTATAATTGAATTTTTAATAATTTTTATAATAATTATTACTCAAGTTTTGTAATAAGTATTAATTAAAATGAAAAAAAAATGCTATGTACTGTAAAGCACTAATTCTTTTAGGAGAAACGTAAAAAATCGCCACGTTATAATTGAATTTTTAATAATTTTTATAATAATTATTACTCAAGTTTTGTAATAAGTATTAATTAAAATGAAAAAAAAAATGCTATGTACTGTAAAGCACTAGTTCTTTTAGGAGAAACGTAAAAAATCGCCACGTTATAATTGAATTTTTAATAATTTTTATAATAATTATTACTCAAGTTTTGTAATAAGTATTAATTAAAATAAAAAAAAATGCTATGTACTGTAAAGCACTAGTTCTTTTAGGAGAAACGTAAAAAATCGCCACGTTATAATTGAATTTTTAATAATTTTTATAATAATTATTACTCAAGTTTTGTAATAAGTATTAATTAAAATGAAAAAAAAATGCTATGTACTGTAAAGCACTAATTCTTTTAGGAGAAACGTAAAAAATCGCCACGTTATAATTGACGCCAAAGATGGTTCAGTATATTTGCGGTAGGCACTACTGGCATTATGATTATTGGTGCAAATAAATATCAAATATATAATTATAAATTCAATGTATTATCTTAGCGTATTTGATTCCTATTAAAACTGCATCAATACTGGTTGTATAGAAACCGTAGAAAAAAGTTTTTATGGTCTCTCTAAAGGGATAAGTACCGGAGAAAATCGTGCTATAGTGGTAAATTTTGACTGCCATGAGTTGGTCTCGAGCCTCAGTATCATGCCAAATAATTCGTAATTATCTGCATTAATGCAATAAATTTTTATTTTCATGGAATAAACAGCTAAAAACGTGTTTTTTTTTAAATCTATTACCGTAAAACCACCGAGAAGAGCAAAATCGAATAATAAATTTAAAATAATAATAAATTATTAAAATTTAATTCATATTTTAGCTTTATTAATTTTGTTGGTATACGCCTTTCAGCTTTTTTGCAGAATTTCGTAGTGTTGTTCATACTGTATATTGATTGAGATATTGCTGATACTGAATTTCTTGTTAATTTTTTTTGCTGCTTTTTCTCTAAATATTGACAACTTATGTATTGTTGTAAAAAAAAAAAGGTTGATTGCTATATTTTTATTCGAGATCTTTATATCTTTATTTTATACACAATTACAGATTACTATTTTTTAAATCTAGGTAATCATCTATTTCGTTACGATTAATATACCTTACATAATGCTAAAATAATAGAATATTACGAAAGCAAAATGTTCTGTGTTTTTGTTGATCCAGCCCATACGAATTTAATAAATATACGCTAAGAATAATGCAATTAATATACATTTGTAATTGTGTAATAAATATATACTAGTGAGCTGCACCCCCCTGCTCGATATCACTCGTCTATCCCCGAAAATTGCTACGCAATCTCATATGGTTTGTTTCGCAAACCAAGATCTGTGCTTAGGTGCATTGCAAATACACAAAATTCAAAGAATTCAAAACAATCATTCAAATCCATATAACAACATTTTTTTTTTAAAAAAATTACATCTTTTTAGTAAATACCAAATCATTAAAATAAATTTGAATTCAAATAAATGACATGTAATTCGTTAAACCTATTAGAAATGTGCTATAGTATAAAATCTTAAAGCGCAACAGCACAACTGAGACTCATTTTTCAATGAATAACTAATAACAATAATAAAACAAATAAATTCGTGACAAATCAAAAATCGTCAAATAAATTCGTAATATATAAATTCGTGAAAAAAAGCGCTTTCGACAAAATACTAAAATAGAGATCTATCGACAAAGACTACTCACTTCTGTCTAGCTTAAGGTTATTTCAGTTTCCGTTTTTAAAAGAGCTATATGTTGAGCCACCTCAGCTAGATTTGGCATGTGACATTTTCAGCGGCAATCATTGGTCTATTTTCTAGCGTTGTCATTCGGGGAGTTGTAATGAGGCTTTTTTTGTCGCCGTGTAAGAGAAATATATATATAGACTGTCTGCAAACCACTTTTTACAATTTCTTCATATCGATAGAGGATGATAACCAAATGCATTTGTCATAGGGGGAGAATTATTGCATTTAACTCACGTATTTTTGTAAACCTCTGCTAACTTCTGGCATAAACTATCTCGCTATAATAAAAAATCGCAAGGGTCGCCGATGTTTTGTGTTTTTAGCTTCACGATACATTTTGTTTTGCAACGCAAAATCTGCGAGATTTAGAAACGTGAAATTTCGAAAGGTGTGTAGAAAAATATACAGTAAATACAATGTAATAAAAAATGTAACGTACGATAATTTGTTGGAGAATTATTAACTGTTAAACATGTAAGAAAAAATATCATACGAACCACTCTACAGCATCAGGAAAGCAACTGCAGAGTTGAAATTAGGTGTGTTGAAAGGGCTATATTTTTCATGAACTTAATATCTATGCTTAAAAAAAATCTAAAAAAGTGCTGGGAGTATGACGAAATGAAAAAATAATTAACTATCGACTAGTAGTTCGAGAATTATTAAATGTTGAACATGTAGAAAAAAATATCATACGGACCACTCTATAGCCGCAGGAATGAAGCTGCAGAGTTGAAATTAGGTATGCTGAAAGGGCTATATTTGTTTATGAACTTAACATCTATTTCCAAAATTATCTACAGATTTTTTTCCCCCTCAAATTCCAATTTGTTCGGAAATTGTTACAATTTGAAGTACTTTTTGCGATACATTACATTTTGCTTTGCTGAAGAAAACATATTAGAAACTTGAAATTAAGATGATAAATAAAAAAAAGTACAGGGAGTACGATGAAATAAAAAATTTAAATTTTAAGAATTATTAAATGTTAAACTTATCATACCATTACTATATTTTGTCAATCTGCAGCCTGTTGAAATATAGCTTGGACGCGTGGTTGTTTTAACTTTTTTTGCTACTATTCCGCAAAATATTAGATGTCAATTAGATGTAGCAAATGAAAAAAAAAAAAAGAGACAGAGATTACATGTTGCCAGAAACAAATCTACAATGAAATTTTAAAACATAAAATAGAGTTTTGAAAATCGTTCCCTATAAAAAATATTATAAGTCTCATTAATGAGCAAAATTATTTGTCATTTATTTCTGCTTATTCATCACACAATCTGTATTCCTTACATTATTTTTTTTTAAAGTACAGATTATTATTTTTAAAACTTAGGTGATCATCTACTTCATTGCAATTAAATGTATTTTACATGAAGCTAAAATAATAGTAAATTTTAAAAATCAAAATTTTTGTTTTTGTGGAAAATATTGAAGATTAAGAAAGAAAAAACAATGATGAATGAGAAGCAATAAAAGGATTTGGTGAGCGAAGCGGGCAGAGGAGTATAAAAACTTGAATGACATTATAAAAATTTGAATGACTTAAAGTTAACTGTAATTATGTCTTATGAACTGTAATTATAAGCAATCAATATTTCTTAATGTTTAACATTTAATAAAGTTAACGCAGTAATACTTACTATTTGAGTTATATGGTTGGCAGTCATATTTTAATAAGAAATATGTTAATATAATAAGAAAGATATTAAAATAAGCTTTTAAAATTCAAACATTTGGAATGTATTATTTGTATCACAGAACGTCTCTTGATATGTCTCCTTTTATATAAGGAAAAAAGTTAAATTTTAAATTTAAAAAAAAAACAATAAAAAATCATTCTGTTTATGAAACAGCAGTCTAAAAATTTTTCATTTGATAAAACATTTTCCTTAGAAAAGCTTTTTATTATCTTTTAAAACATTTACAGTACTGGGCCATTTGGCCAAATATTTCGTTCTGAAAATGATGCTCTTTTACGTAATTCTAAAACCATTGCAGCAATGCTTCATTTACTGCAATCTTTTTTTTTAACTTTAAAATATTAATCTTAACTATTTCACTATTTGGGTACACACATTATTCTGCAGAAACTAATAGGCGAACTTTGAAAGAACGGTTTGTCACATTTCTCAAAAGAAAATAAAAATGAAAAGGTATGATTTTTCTTTAGCTCTGACAAATTAAATCTTTTACTCATTTTTAGATATTTCTTAATATTAATGTATTATTAAAGTAAAAAAAAATTGATTTAATGTAACTCCTTTTGATCGATTTCTTTAGTATTGACACTTGAAATAAAAAGTAGTTATTAAATTAAATGAACTCCTTTTTATAAATTTCTTAGTATTAGCGAATTTTGAAATAAAAAATAATTTTTAATTTCAATTAACTCCCTTAATAAATTTCTTAGTATTAGCGAACTATTGAAATAAAAAGTAATTTTTAAATTAAATAAACTCTTTTTCATAAATTTCTTTAACGAATTTTAAAATAAAAATTAATTTTTAAATTCACTTAACTCCTTTTAATAAATTTCTTAGTATTAGCGAACTATTGAAATAAAAAGTAATTTTTAAATTAAATAAACTCCTTTTCATAAATTTCTTTAACGAATTTTGAAATAAAATTTAATTTTTAATTTCAATTAACTCCTTTTAATAAATTTCTTTACATTAATTAATTATTGAATTAAAAAGTAATTTTTAAATTGAATTAACTCCGATTAATTATTATTAATGATAACATAGAATGTTTGTAAAAGTTCTGTAACATAAAATGTAACTTTCACTGTTTCTAACATACAAGGAAAACATAAAAGAAGATGTTTCTTTTTTACCTTTAGATGATAAACAGTGATTGTTTTCTCTTCGTAACGCTCTCAATCACATATAGTTCAACACACGACTATGGAAGGTTCCTTTATGTTCGAAAATTCCAAAACTACTCTCACCGACAGAATTTTAAGACTCATTAAAACAAAAATATATTCCAGGAGTATATTTTTTTTCTCTCAAGAAATATGATTAAAGAATAATTATTCAAATGTTGTTAAATTCACTCAGGTTTGCACATGTTTGTGATTTCCGAAATGATAGAAAGCAACAACCTCCACCGTTTTCGGCGGGTGTCGCGAAGTGATCGTATGGAAAGCACCACACAGCCGGCGAATGGAGGATGAAAGTCACGTGACCCGTGACGCAACTGTCACGGATCGTCTGCTTTGTTTGAGTTTTCGTTTCGTGTCTCGCTGTTACGCATAGAATTCTTTATTTAATTTTTTTTTTATTTTTTTGGAGGGAAATAAAAAAGTTCGCAAGGTTGTTTAACTATCCATTCTGAATCGAGCTTCAGAAGGCATCCCCGGGGGGACCAATGATTTTTGTCGCATTTATTGGAAATATCAAATTTGCAGCCTATCGTGGAACACCGCTACCTTCAATAAGATTTAAGTTCACAATATCTGACGTTACGGTAGTCTGGTAAAGATTTATTTTAAAACCAAGATCTGAAAGGTCATAGTTAGAGCATACCTGGGGAAGCGCTGTTATAAATTCCATAATAAAAATTTTTTATTTAACTTACACAATATTAAAATGTCTAGCAGCAACTAGAAAAGCAACATTGCCATTTTGTTTTCAACAGAAAATTCGTGTCAAGACAGTCTGAAAAAGATTTAGCCCAAAATCAAAATTTAAAAAGTCATTGTTAATGCTTAGCTTGATAATAATTATGATTAAATTGTCTTAATGTAAAGTTTTTGGTTTATTTATTACAATGTAAAAAAAAAAAAAAATTATTAATCGAAAATCAGCGTTCGAAATAAACTGAAAAACTCTGGCACAAAGGTTTGATTGAAAGTGAAATTCTAAAAAGCCATTGTTAATGCTTAGCTTGATAATAATTATGGTTAAATTGTCTTAATTTAAAGTTTTTGGTTTATTTATCACAATGTGAAAAAAATTTATCAATCGAAAATCAGCGTTCGAAATAAACTGAAAAACTCTGATACAAAGGTTTGATCGAAAGTGAAATTCTAAAAAGCCATTGTTAATGCTTAGCTTGATAATAATTATGGTTAAATTGTCTTAATTTAAAGTTTTTGGTTTATTTATCACAATGTGAAAAAAATTTATCAATCGAAAATCAGCGTTCGAAATAAACTGAAAAACTCTGATACAAAGGTTTGATCGAAAGTGAAATTCTAAAAAGCCATTATTAATGCTTAGCTTGATAATAATTATGGTTAAATTGTCTTAATTTAAAGTTTTTGGTTTATTTATCACAATGTGAAAAAAATTTATCAATCGAAAATCAGCGTTCGAAATAAACTGAAAAACTCTGATACAAAGGTTTGATCGAAAGTGAAATTCTAAAAAGCCATTGTTAATGCTTAGCTTGATAATAGTTATGGTTAAATTGTCTTAATTTAAAGTTTTTGGTTTATTTATCACAATGTAAAAAAAAATTATTAATCAAAAATCACCGTTCGAAATAAACAGAAAAACTCCGATAAAGGTTTGATCGAAAGTGAAATTCTAAAAAAAGCCGTTGTTAATGCTTAGCTTGATAATAACTACGAATTAAGTTGTTTAAATGTAAAATTTTTGGTTTAATTATCACACTGTAAAAATAAACAGATTAGCTTAATATGGTTAAGCGTCTTGTAGTAAAATGCTTATCAAATGAATAGAAATATCTTCAGACGAATAAATTTTTTCACTGTGTCCAAAAATTTTTGATTTCCTTAAAATGTTCACGAGATAAAATGAAAAGGACGAAAAGTGAAATTATCATTCCGAACTTTTCGATTGTTCTCATGCCAAATCTATTGAGACCCTATTTTTCAGATTGTGGCTACCCCCATATTTTGAGGGTCAAAAATCCAAATTCGTTGAAAAAAAAGGCATGCTTATTCAAATACATTTTAGCATCTAAAATTGTATTTTAAAATATTGTCTGCACTAAATAATTAGAATATTTAAGTTTGGGACCTCAAATATAGTCCTAGTGAGTGAAAATCTGACCATTAGACCGAAAATTGTTCGTGGAAATCACTTTTTTTACTTTGGGCACAGTAATAAATCCCGAGCACCCGGTCACCACAGTGACTTAAAAACCATACGTTCCGCCTAATATTTTACTAAAATTTGAGTTTAAAGCAAAAAAGTCTACACTACTTTCCATTCCATAACAAAATGGCTACAAGAAATGAGTCATTTTTGTAATTTGCATACTTTTATAATAATCCTGTCAACAATAATACCTTGACCCCAATTGGGCTCAATATGGGTCCTATATGAGCATGGTCCGAGGGACCGATATTGGGACGTCTAGATTTTTTAATATTGGTTCATACGGTGTCAATATCAGCTTATATATGGCCAATATAGGGCTTATATTGGCTGAATAAGGATTATAAAATTTCGGGTGAATCTGACAATTCCATATAGGGCTGATATTGGTTTTAAAGTGGTCGTAAAATATCGGGTAAATTTGACAACTCCATATAGGACTGATATTGGTTTTAAAGTGGCCGTAAAATATCGGGTGAATCTGACAACTCCATATAGGACTGATATTGGTTTTAAAGTGGTCGTAAAATATCGGGTGAATCTGACAACTCCATATAGGACTGATATTGGTTTTAAAGTGGTCGTAAAATATCGGGTGAATCTGACAACTCCATATAGGACTGATATTGGTTTTAAAGTGGTCGTAAAATATCGGGTGAATCTGACAACTCCATATAGGACTGATATTGGTTTTAAAGTGGCCGTAAAATATCGGGTGAATCTGACAACTCCATATAGGACTGATATTGGTTTTAAAGTGGTCGTAAAATATCGGGTGAATCTGACAACTCCATATAGGACTGATATTGGTTTTAAAGTGGCCGTAAAATATCGGGTGAATCTGACAACTCCATATAGGACTGATATTGGTTTTAAAGTGGTCGTAAAATATCGGGTGAATCTGACAACTCCATATAGGACTGATATTGGTTTTAAAGTGGCCGTAAAATATCGGGTGAATCTGACAACTCCATATAGGACTGATATTGGTTTTAAAGTGGTCGTAAAATATCGGGTGAATCTGACAACTCCATATAGGACTGATATTGGTTTTAAAGTGGCCGTAAAATATCGGGTGAATCTGACAATTCCATATAGGGCTGATATTGGTTTTAAAGTGGTCGTAAAATATCGGGTGAATCTGACAACTCCATATAGGACTGATATTGGTTTTAAAGTGGTCGTAAAATATCGGGTGAATCTGACAACTCCATATAGGACTGATATTCGTTTTAAAGTGGCCGTAAAATATCGGGTGAATCTGACAACTCCATATAGGACTGATATTGGTTTTAAAGTGGTCGTAAAATATCGGGCGAATCGGTTAAAGTGGCAGTAAATTTCGGGTGAATCTGACAATTCCATATAGAGTTGATATTCGTTTTAAAGTGGCAGTAAAATATCGGGTGAATCGGACAATTCTATATAGGGCCCTTATCGGAAAAAAATTTGGGCCCTTTGAACAATTATTGAGACAAGGCAATGAGGGCCCAAGTTATTTTGCCGTTAGGGAACCTTTTTCATTTCATCAGCGGTCATGATGTAATAAAATGCAAATTAATTTTTGCACAGTCTAATTCTAAGGTCATTACCAAACATTTTTAAATAAAACTTTTGTACATGAAACAAAATAAGTCATTACGTACAGCCATTCAAAATTTTGCATTCAAATGCATTTCATTTTCACTAAATAGGTTGACTAACAAACGTTAATAAAAAAAGAGAATCACTTAGCAACAATAAACCGTTTTTATATCCAAGAAAAACTAAACTTTTATATCGTTTCCTGGTTTTTCACGTAATGTCATTTAACCTTGTTTAGATATTTGTTTATTCTTATTTTATTTTTTCAATTACATACGCAGCTTCCTTAATTATTGACACTCTATTTTTGAACAGTAAAGACTTTTTAATAGATGTCTTTTCACGTCAAATTCTTTTTTGTTTCCTACACCGACGTATAAAAAGAAAGAAAAAACAAAACAGACATCTTTTGAATAATAGAATTTTTATACCGTTCTCCAGCATGGTTAATTTATATTCAACGAGAATTATTTTTGTAACTATACAGAAACGCTGTTTTGAAATAAGTATTGTCGTTTTGGTTATAATATTTTGTATGAACATTAAATGAAATGCGATATGATTTACTTTTATGTGTCAATATAACTGATGGAATGAAGCTGCAACTTTTGCCTCATCATAAATGTAGTAAATAGGGAAACGACGGTAATTAGACGGTAGAATCTTTTCATAAAATATCTAATGTTTCATGTACAAATAATATTCCTGCATGAACAAAAATATTAATTTATGTCAATTAGTGTATGACACGAAAAAATTGAACTTGCACGCATTTGTAGCTGTTTTTTTTTCTTTCTTTCTTTCATTTTTTCAACATAAGTCTGCTTCGTGCTGGAAGAAAGGAAGTACACTTATTTCGTAAGTATGTCCCATGTGTTAAGTGATGAGAAAACTACAGTTGTGTGAGGTAGTTTTTTTTTTTTTTTTTTTTTAAAATTCTTTTAAGCTAGATTTTTTTTTTCCACACTAAGTCTGTACTGTGTGTAATGTTAAAAAAAACATTTAAAATTGTTTTTTTTTTCGTAGACGTAACTGTATTGTGTTTGGATTGTTAATAAAAACTCATTTTGGGAATTTTTTTCTTTCTTTTCTGGACGTAAGTCTGCGTATCGTGTGCAGAGTGTTATTTGATTATTTTGACCGAAATATTTTAGAATCATTCATTACATTTGTACAAATTCTCATCGTTTAAAATTGTGTCATTCTAAATAGTTAAATTTTGTGCTTTAACAGAATTAATCATATAGTTTCTGAGTATTAAATTTCGAAAATTATTTGATTTATTAATACTTTTCAAAATTTCAAAAATCATTAAATTTCAAAAATTATTAATTTCCATAATTTTTATTTCCAGAGGATTATCCGTTCAAATTTTGATTTTTTTTTTTTTTCATTTCAAATTACCTAAGTAATTTAAATGTTCAGTCTCTATGAAATTGGGTAAAAATATGAGCATAAAATTTTAATTTCTCCATGGAATTATCTTCCATAAACTAATTTTATAATTTACTTCAGAAATGACAGTGTAAATTTGCATCAGAAATATGAGGAAATAAAGCGGGGCTTAAACTTTCTAAGTCTTCTTACTTAACTGCCGGGTCCATACTTTTTACATTGAGATTTCTCGTTTCCTCGTCTTAAAAAGTTAAAAATCTGATTCCGTCCATCAATGAAAAAAACAGAAGAAGGTGTGCATATTCAGATTCTTCTGCTGAAAAAATTTTCTGGACAGTTATTAGCACAGGAAAACCAGCCTAAGTTGACCATTTTTGGGTTTGATGACTCACTTAGAAAAATGGTCAGTTTGTCTAAATGGGCTTAAAGTAGAATTTATATGTTTTTTCAGCTTGTTACTTCAACTGAATGATTGACTAAGATGGTCAAAATATACGAGTGGTCAACAGATTGGCAGTCCACTTAGCCAAGTGATTAAATAATGTGGACGTAATTTAATTATTTTCGTCAACTTAATTCTTGATTATCAATCAGAGCTGCGGAGTCGATAAAAATTTCGCTGGATTTTGAGTTAAGAGTCGAAATATTTGCTTGACTTCAACTACTAAAAATTAGGATCTACAGAATAAAATAGAAGAAAAAAAATATTATATTTACAAAAATTAAAAAATATTTACAGGTATAGAAAAAAATATTAATTTAAATAATTCTTTATAGCAAATTTATTTATTCATATTTGACTTTTTTTGAAGAAAAAAAGCTCATTAAAAGTATGAAAAAATTAATAATAATAAATGAATTATTAATACGTTATCTTTTACTTTATAAATTCCAAAAGTAAATATATTTATCTAACTTACTCAGTTAATTAAAATATATATACAAATGAAATAAACGTATTTGCATTGATTTCCTAAATAGGGGAAAGTTGGATAAAACGGGATAGTCGGACAAAACGGGATACGTCGCCTAGGGACCAGACTATTACAGCTATCTAGTGGACAACGACAGAAACGTGTTATTCGACCGTGATTATATTATTCTCGGTGCGTCCCGTCTCGAGATCACTATTCGATAGAAAGTTGTAGGTCTCAGAACTTTTTTATTCTATTTTCTTGCCATTTTCTACATTTACGTACGTTGTTTTTTACATTGTACTGCCTCTATATATGGGAATAAAATTCCGGTGAATATTAAATTCGATTAACCATTTATTTACCAATACTTTTATGTGCAGTCTATCGAATTTTCTTTGCACATTTAGGCAGCAGCCATGTTTGTTTCAAAAAGGGTCGGAGTCGGACAAAACGGGACACTTATGAGTTGGACAAAACGGGATAGAGTTTTTTATGTCCCGTTTTATCCACCTATTTATTTGTTGGATTATTACATTTTAAAATAGTCATATATTAATGTAGGCCTAGACTTTTTGAGCAGCTTATTCATATTAGCTATATATATATTTGAAAAATTTAGTCTCTTTATATAGTAATGCAAAATTTGTTTATTAACGTTCATTATTAAGCATTTTATTTTTGACTCTAGGATTTCACATCTTTCTTTAGAACTAATTGTAATGTATTTCTCTGATGAAGACTTGAGCTTTTTTATATATAAACTTCTTAATTTTCTGGATTGCTCAATTCAATCTGCATTCAATTCTAAAATGAATTCTTCTCTTTGTAACTGAAGAATTTAAATGCTTGATTATTAAAGAGTCTTTCAGGGATGTTACGACATCAATGGAGTGAATTAGAAATAAAAGTGAATTAGAAATGGAAGAAAAGGAAAGGATTATCAAACTACAAAAAAAGAACCAAGAGAATTGAAGAAAAGGCTGCTAAGAAATCTCTATTAAGAGCACAAGGCGCATCTCGACAACGAAATATGTGAAAATAAGCCTTCATGTTTGAAAACTCATAGTCTTTAAAAACAAATGTAGCATCATATTTTTTTGTGTACTTACTTATAAAACAACAATCTATATAAAAGTGTTAGAACAGTAAAATACCATGAATATAATTTATAGAAATTTTGCTTTGCAGTTCTCTGTCAGTTAATTATGCTTTTCGCTTAGTTTTATGCAAAAAATTAAACATTGTAAACCCTATCCCGTTTTATCCAACCCAGGTATGCTAAAACGGGATATGTAAGAGTTTGGAAATTAATTTTTTTTTCTATTTCACAGTCATTAAAATTAGTTGAAAATATGTTTTTTGCGTGCTTCAATAAATGTTGTAGCTACAAAAAAAATAATGTATGGTTTTTCTTAACAGATATTCCGTACTAAATAAAAACAATAATGGTATCCCGTTTTGTCCAACTCTCCCCTATTCACTAAATATTTTTAAAAAAAATTTTTTTAAATTTATTATTTACTTTTTGTTTTATAATTTATTTATTTGTTTATTAAGTTAATATTTGTTTGATTTTAGTTTATTTTTTATTTATCTAAGACTATATATACATTTGCAAGTGCGCGTGCGATTTAGCACAATTTCAATATTTTGTACACATGTATTTTTTTTAATGTATTCCTTGAACTGTTATGTTATAACACAAAAAATAATTTCAAATAAAGTGCCTTTTACTTTAATAGTAGAAAAAAATGGAATATATGACTCGAAATAAATAAATACTTAATAATAGCATTAGTACTTTTATAAGACATTGAATTTAAGTCGGTGCCGAGCTGTGAGAAAAGTTCGGAGTCGGAGTTAAATATTTCAACTACCAACTCCACTCTCCGGAAACCACTTAAAATCAACTTGCTTTTTCTTTTAAGCAAGAAAAAAGTACGAACATCGACATGGAGCAAACAGGTATATAAATAAAAAAAAATAAATACATAAATATGACTAATAAAATGAGATAGAAAGTGAGAGAGCTTATGTCAGATTCGCAATCACGATCGTGAAGAATAATATATCACTCAAAATCGATGAATTGGAACAAAAGTACATTCTAAGAAATTCCAATAAAAAGTAAAGGTTGAAATGTTTTTCCTGAAGGAATAAAGAGGACATAGACTGACATTCAACTCTTTCAAAAATATCTAGCTGCTACTATAAAAGTTGATTCGTTTAGATATGGATTACCTTCAGCATGCATTTTGCTTAAAACTATCAATGCATCCCTATATATGCAATTAAATTGCACGCTTTTTCAAATTATATATATATATTATTGAATAATATATATATATATATATATATATATATATATATATATATATATATATATATAATCATAATAAGTTCATAAATGAAGATAAAACAAAGGAAAATATGAAAAAAGGGGGGGGGAAGAAAAATAATAATAAAAAAATAACAAACAACCGAGAGGAGAAAAAAAAGGATACATTTTTTTTTTTTTTTAAATTCTGGAAAATAAAAGATATAATCTTCTTACCAGCCCACACGATTATATCCGCAGAAAAGAGTGCTTTCTGATATTGTATCAATTTAGCCAAAGCAAAATATATTAATACAATAGTGTAAGGAGCACTCAAAAGTTTTTTTTACAAAAATTACAACAAATAAAATAGAACACAATAAGTAAAAATAACACGTAAAAACAGAATAACACATGATCTATATATATATATATATATATATATATATATATATATATATATATATATATATATATATATATATATATATATATATATATATATATATATATATATATATATATATATATATATATATACAGAGAGACAGAGAGAGAGAGAGAGATTATTGTATTGATATATGTTAAGTTCCTCCTTTTGCCGATATAATTGTGTGAGCTGATGAAAAGATTATATATCTTTTATTTTCTGGGTTTTTATTAATTCTTTTTCCTTTTTAACGGATTATTTTTTCCCCGGTTTTTTGTTATTTTATTATTAATTTTATCCCCCTCCCTTTTTTTTCATTGTTCTGTAATTTTTACCATGTTTCCTCTACATTTTGAACACAGTCTTTAGTCTTTATATTGTTCTTTTTAAATTGAATCACAAAGTACGGAGGGTTATTTATGGTATATTACATCATGCAAATGGCCTCCACGGTTCTGCTGGTAAATACGCACTCTTTTGTCGAAATTTTTCATCACCTTTTTGCATAATTGTGGCTGAATGTCTTTGATGCAGCGTTTAATTTCCTCTTGTAATGCACGGGTGGTTGCGGACTTGTTGACATAGACATCTGACTTCAAATAACCCCATAAGAAGAAATCTAATGGTGTTAAATCACACGATCTAGGGGGCCAATTCTGATCACCAAAACGAGAGAGTACACGACCAGGAAATGTCTCATGCAGTAATTGAATTGTTTCACTGGCTGTATGGCATGTTTCACCGTCTTTCACGCTCCATTTTTACTAACCCTAAACTCTCAGCTGTTAAATTTTTCTTCTTTTAGGGTTGCTAGCAATTTACTGCAAAAATGGCGGGAATATATATATATATATATATATATATATATATATATATATATATATATATATATATAAATTAAAAATTCGGAAATCGAAATAAAGAAAAGATATAATCTCTTCATCAGCTCACACTATTATATCCGCAAAAAAGAGTGCTTTCTAATATTGTATCACTCTAGCCGAAGCAAAATATATCAATACAATAGTGTGAGGAGTACTCAAAAAAATTGAAACGAAAATAGAACCCATTAAGTAAAACAAATATATGGAAAAAAAAGAAGAAAAAAACATATCTGAATTTACCTTGATAATGAGCACATTAACGGCTTCCGTATCGTTAAAGTTTGAAACTTTGTTTCTTTTATTCTATCAATTAATTTGTTTATTGCTTAAACTTGATTCTTTAAATATGGAAAAAATATATACCTGATAGTGTGTTAATTTCATTAACTGTTATATTTTGAACCATTTGATTTTGTATCATAATTTTAAATGTCATTGATGATAGATTCTGTAAACTAATTTGTTGACTGTCTGATTGATTTCATTTCTCTGATAGCGTAACATATATAAATAACGTTGGTAAGTTAAGCGCACAGAAACATTGCCATTGTTTCAAAAGAAAAATCCTACTTTCACTTTGTAATGTGCACACTGCAAAAGTCCCAAGCACCCAGTCGCCATAGCGCCTAAAAAACAATACATTGAACCAAATATTTAAGCATATTAAGTTGTTTTTTTAAGCATAAGTCAGTACTGCAAGTACTATTTAATAAAAAACTTCACACATTTAAAGAATTTTTTTGTTTTGCTATACGTAGGTCTGTACTGTAAATAGACTGTTGCAAACAGTTCAACACTGTTTTGGGGTAGTTTTTTTTCTTTCTGCGCATAAGTCTCTACAATGTACTAATGTTCAAATCAAACTACACTCATTTAAAATTGTTTCTTTCATGACGAAGTTTGCACAGTGTGCAGAGTGTTAAAAAAATAATAACTTCAACAACTTATCGCTCTCCTGGTCAAATTATTAGGACCATATTTCTCAGATGGCGGCCCTATATATTTTAGTGGTCAGTAGTCATAATTCGTCGAAAAGAAGATATGCTTAGTCAGAGAAAGTACGTTTTATGTCTGATTTCATGACTTAAAATATCGTTACCAATTTATTAGCATATTTAAGGTTAGGCCCTTGTACTATTAATATTGTGTCCTAGTACGTGAAAATCCGATCATTAGTTCAAAAGTAAACTAGGTTTTTTGGAGGATTTTTACTTTGCATACTTCACCTATTATTAAAAGGTTAGTTCATAAAAAAATTTTTCTTAGCGATTCATTTACATTAAATTGTAAATGCAGCATTTCAACTATGTCGGTGGCTTTTGAAATTTTAACTCGGTTTACAGTTTCAAACGAATTTCACCGAACATTCTGCAGTAATCGTGTGTCAATACAACATTAACATCAGACAGTCTAAATAGCAACTATAAACAGATGGTTATTCTATGAGTCAATATGTTTTGCACAGGGAAATTTATATTTATAAGTTTTGATTTTAACTGTTCCATGCTGTATGAATGGGATAAGTGCGGATTTCGATGCAAAGAAACTATATTTGTTTATATCATTTTAATTCATATGCAAAACATTAATGTTGGTTTCATAAATAAGGCTTTTTTTTCTAAGTTGGCAAATGATGAATATTAAATAAGTTAACTTTTTAAAAATCAGTGAGATTCTACTCAAAGCAAAATATGATTGGGGAAACATGAGTCGAAGTCGAAAAAATTTGCTCGACATCGAGTTGTTGGATTCTAAGATTAAAAAAAAGAAAAAATCAGAAGCGAATTTGCTGCTACATAAATAGGGACAAATATATTAATATATGCAATAAATTTGTCTGTTTTTTTATTTATTTCTCAATATTGTAACGTAAATATAATAAATTCCTCTTTTTTTTAACTATTATTTATCCTTTTTCTAAGTGCGAATAATAGCGGCAAAATGGAGGAATTGTTGCTCATATACTAAAGAAAAAAGAAACGAATTTGCTGTTATTTTGAAAATTGTTTAGAAATATTTATAATGGATAAAATTTTTACTGATATGCATATTGTGACAAATATTTAAATTATTACTTATCACAAACTTAATTTATCACATTTAAACCTTTATGAACCTATGTATGCTGGAACTATTGCAAAAATGCATAAATCAGTTGCGTTGTTAAAAAGTTAACTGAAAAGTTATTCAAATGAATTCGATGCATAATTTGTGTAAGTGTCCCAGTTCCAGAACATTCCCTAAAGAACCTTCTTCAAATTAAGATGTTTCTAATTGAGCGAGTGAACGTGTAAGATAGTGAAATATAGCTCTTTTCATGTAACGCTATTTTTTACAAATATATCTTCTAAAATTGTTTCCTTAAACTGCAAGTTTGTTGTGCATGAAATGTTGTTGTTGCTGTCGTAAGCCATTAAGGTAATGGTGCGATTTTCTTGTTTTCCAGTGGCGCCATCTATGGTCAAGAATTCGACTTCTGCCACACCCATACGACACGCCCTTTTATAGGGTGTACCCGATCCGCGATGTCTCAGGGGATAGAGCTTTCGCCTTCCGACGAGATGAACCGGGTTCCAATCCTAGCGATGGCTGGTCGATACGAATTCCGCATCCGGCTTGCACCGACCACAGTGGTAGAATATTCTCAGTGGTAGACGGAGGGGAGTCTCCTTGCCGGCAGGTTAACAGTGGGAAGTTCTCGTGTTTTTCCTCTCCAAGTAACGCAAATGCGGGTTAGTTCCATCAAAAAGTCCTCTATGAAGGCAAATTTTTCCATATACTTAATCAGGAGTTCCCTTGTTTTCGGGATTGGGTTCAAAATGACAAGGCTACGTAGTTCAACATTAGTAGCCATAAACCCAAATATTGGGTCGGGTGTTCAACGGTGGTAATAAAATCAAAAATATATAGGGTGGACCCATTCATACATTGAACCATCCATCCTCAAATCGTAATTTTGACCTGGACCAGAAAACGCTCAATCTCCGATCCAATACCCTCAAAGGTATAATTTGTTATGGGAATACGGAGGACTCTCTGACCCGACAGATTTAACGTGCAACAGTTACCATTTACAGCGCGGGGAGTCTTCGGTAGGCTGAATTCGAACTCCCGTACTCACGAACGTGAGTCCAGCGCCCTGCCAACCAGACTAACCCGGCCACTGCAATAAAATGTAATTTTAAATTTAAGTATGTAGTTTAAAGTAATATGCAGTCAAGTTAGTATGTAATTTAAATTTTCAGGTCTAGGTAAAAATGATTTTTTGTTTTTCTGCAACTACTAAGAGACCATTTCAATATAATAAATTTAATGCATTTTATTGTCATTATAAACCTTTTACTTGTTATTTTATCTTTTTTCTATCTTTATAATTTTTTCTTTCTTTTTTTTCCATAGGATGTTTGTCGCGCTAAAATCGAGTAAAACATCATTTTAACACATAGTAAACCTTCTTAATATCGGATATCGACTCAAAAGGTTTAAAATATTTCTAAAACTTTTCAATATGTAATTGTTTTTAAATTTTTAAGGGGGGAAATAAAAAATTGCGAAATAAAGGTATCATTTTTTTACATTTATGAGTAGTACATACTATTATTATTTCTGTAGTTATTATTTTCATTATAATTTCTTATTATTGTTAATTATATTTGTGTTATGAGTTCTATTAGTGTTGTGTGTACTATTAGTGTTATGAATTCTATTCGTGTTATTAATAATTATATTGCTCATATTTAAAAGAAAACTTTTTAAACAGTATCAAGCAAATTATTTTACTTTATAACAGTTTTAAAGTCTAAAAATATAAAAAAATATAATTGGTTTGCAAAAACATAAATAAAAGTAAAAATATTTAAAAATAACGGGCTGGCGAAAGCATAAATAAAAGTAAAAATATTTGAAAATAACGGGCTGCAAAAGCATAAATAAAATAAAATAAACACATAAAGAGATAAATGATAAAAAAAAATAAAAGCAGACGATAAAATTAGAAGTCAATTTTTAGAACGACAGAGTTGTTGGTTTTCTTTAGATTAGTTTTTGGTTGGAATTTGAGTTTCTTTATATCCCGTTACGGGTTTTTCTTGTTGTTTTAAATAAGCTTTTCACTATCCCGTTACGGGTAACTCATTTGATACTGTTTGTGTCGTTTTTGAATAAAAGTTTTTATAAAAAGAAAAACTGAACAGTTCTTTAATATAGCTTGATACGCCACACAGTCGTTAAACAGCAGACCCAATATTTTGGTGTTAAGACTCCTAATGTTCAGCTCCGTAGCCTTGTAATTTAAAACCCCATCTAGAAGACAAGGGATCACCTGAAATAAGTATTGAAAGAAATTTGCCTTCCTGGAGGAATTTATACTGGAACCAACCCGCATTTGCGTTACGTGCTGAGGAAAACCGCGAGTACCACCCACGGTTAGCCTGATGGCAAGGAGACTCTAACCCATGATCCGTCTACCACTGAGTATATTTTACATCTGCTCTGAGGTCGGTGCAAGTAGGGTGCGGAATTTGTATCCACCAGCCATCGCTGGGATTCGAACCCGGTTCACAGCTTCTCCACTCTCATTATTATTTGCAAGCATTCTTCAATTCCAATTATCCAAAATACTGAAAAGCAAAACAGTAAAACATTATGTTCTTTGTGTTTCATTTATCATTTTAAGTTATTTCATCTATCGTAACCTCTGCTACCTTTGGTTTTCTTACGTCAGAACAAATATTGTCCACATCATTCACAGTCGCACCTTTCATTATTCGCACCTTTCACAGTCGCACCTTTCATTAAGTAACGTAACCGAAATTTAGCACTAAGTATTGGTTTCTATAACTAACTCAATAAACTAAAAAACACAAAATATTTTGATTTTAAATAAAATGAGTTCTTTATACTAGGAATATGGTTGTTACGTAAACGTATCGTACACTAAATATAAACTTCAGTTGAAGAAGTTCATAGTAGAGACAATTTTTGAAGTTAAAGAAGTATAAGTTATAACAGAAATTATAGCCGTTTCACAACCTTTTACTGTCTCTCAAAAGTTCTGAGCAAATTACCTTTATTTTTGCTATTGCTGGAAACCAATTTACCCAATCGTCCCAAAATTCTTTATTCAAAAGAATTTTTAAAAAATATCGCTTCATAAATATTTTTTTTACAAAAATTTTCTTTTCTCAATAATTATATTTAATTAACAAAAAAAAAAAAACATCCTTGTTTTTCGTGGGAAATATCAAAATTTTAAGGTGAAACGGTAATGAATACAAAGCAAAGGGACTTGGTGGGCGAAACGGACAAGGATAGTAATCTTTGAATATTACACATTAAACTATGAAAACTCTTCAAAAAAATTTATTATTAGCAATGAGTATTCTGTTAGACAATTACACAAGGTCATTTTTCTTAAGGTAAAATTGTACAAATACCAATGTAACAAGTTTCTGGTATGCACTCATAATAAAACTTTTTATTCCAATTTATTAAAAAAGTAATGCTTCATATTTTTAAATAATAATGAATTTAATACTTTTATTATTAATTCTAAGTAGTGATATTAATATCAAGTTAATTCACTTGAAAAAACTTTATTATTTGTGAATAAAGTAAATTATCTGACAATTATTATAATGAATAAAATATTATTTAGAAAATTTCATTTATATATTTAAATAATATTTCGAATTGGTATAAAATTTTAATAGTATCAATTTTGATATTGATACAAATTAATTTTAGTTGTTCACTTAAAGTAAAGAAGGTAATTTTTGAAGTGTTGGTTATAATTTTTAAAATATTTCAAATTTATGCAAGATTTTTAGAAATTAAAAGGAAGTATGGATTCAATAAAAAAATAGATGTAGTTATTATACAAAAATCCTTAAAATTAATAAGATTAATTAATTTGAATCAATCTATCGAGATTGCAGTAGATGGCGCCACTATTTTTAATAGAGGAAAAGAAGTTACTCTTACCCCTTTCTCCTTTGTCGCTGAAATGCATGCACAGAACTTTTAATTCAGATCTTATATGGTGGCGTTCTCTATTGAAATACTTAATGACTAATTTTCATTTAAGAGTCTTGCAAAACAATAATTTTCCAGCAAATGAACATGTTTCTATTTATTTATCCCCTTCACGCAAGATTAGCACAATATTGATGAAAGTGTTTAACTAAAATAAAATAGCATAATATTTTTATTTTCTTAAACATTTTTGCTGAACCTTTTTACTTAAAATTTTTTATTTACTTAAAAAATACATAAATTTTTTGCCGAAAAGAATTTTTTTTCAACCGGCTTTATGTAATAAAAATTTATAAAATAACCAAATCTGATAGCTGTTTTAAAATTCTCGGGCACATACTTGGTTTAAATAGAAAAATATAGATTTGATAGTTTTACTACAATGTTCTTTTCAACATTTCTTGGACGTACAGTCCTTTTTTTTTCTCCTTTAAACTTCAGCAACATAGAAAATATTTTTATAACTAATTTTATAAATAAATATTAAAATGAATGAATGGTTAATAAAAGAAAAAAGAGTGCAATAATGTCAAAATAAACTTTTAATTAAGGGGAAAATAAAATGAGTAAGGAACAAAAATTCTATTTAAATTTTTTTGCATACTAATATAAAATACATATATATAATAATTATACTAGGAATACATTAATGTAATGTACTCCAAATAGCAAAATAAAGTTTATTTTTACTCAGCAAAAACCATTTTATGTAAACCTAAAAAGGTTTTTTGTGCGGCTAGCATTATAACCGTCTAACCTTAAAACGTGACTCCGACAATCTGCTCTATTTTACGCACATTATTCTAATCCAAAACCTTGAAAAACAATCTTCTATATAAAAACCTTACATCGAGGTTGTCTTAGGGTTTTCAATCATGGTGAAAAAATTGTTGAATAAAGCTAGTCTGAAGGTAAAAATCATCTTAAATCTAGAAAATTATAGAACTTCTTTTTGCCAAGTTTTTGAATGCTAAGCTAAAATCCACCTTGACATGAAATTTTCATTGACAATGCAATCATTACTATGATTTTTAGAAGATAATTTCGTGTAAACTGCAGAAGTAATTTTTTAAAATAAAACTTGGTATACAGAAATGTGAATAATTCATGTATTACTTCTAATAATAATACTACAAAATAATTTAAGGTAGTTTTGAAGTGTTGAATATACTTCTTTAAAATACACAAAAATATAACAAAATGAAATGATAAGAGGAGAATTTCAATGCTGTTTAGGATTATTGAAATTCTCATCTTATCTTCTTTGGACAAATTTTTTGGAAATAAAAAAAACTTCATTTCTTGTATTTTATTAACAATTGCCTCGTCATAATTGCCTTTTCATGCCTTGTATGCAAGAAGTTTTAAAAGTATTTGTAATTATTTAGTATTTCTTTTTATTTGTTTTACAATTCTAACTATCAGGGGAACGAATTTTTATGTGTATTGCATACTCTATTTAAAATAAAACTTAAAACTGTCTGTGCTGTATTTTTTTTTATAACTTCAAAAATAAAAACATATTTGTACTAGTTTAAATTTTTAACATACCGATTAACTTTACAATTAAAAATACTTTTCAAATTTAAATTTTTTGTTTTTTTGAGTTGAATTATATTTTTTTTTATTTTTTGTTAAAGGAATGGTAAGACGAAATATAAGGAATGGTATAACAAGGCAATTCCAAAAATAGATAAAATGTTAATAATGTAACTATGGCTTCATATTCACTTCAAATCCAAATATTTTTGTCCAAAATGGTCTCAACCCTATTTTAATTGTATTTTTATTCATTCTGACTGGGCTTTAAATTGTTTCAAAATAATTATTTTTTTAAATTGTGCTGTAAATTGGACTATTTTCTGTAAAACTGTATACTATTTGTACAAAATAATTCAAGTATTTTGTTTAAAAAGCTGTTTCACATTATTTCGATAATACAACGACGTCAGTGTTAATTGACAATCTTGTCATTTTATTGAACAATTTTATACCCCTTTTATATTATTACAGTTTTTGGAAAATACGACAAGTGTGGTTATTTGCAAAACTCATCAAGATTAAAATTAAATATGTAGTTCTTCGCATTGCAACAAGTGTATTTTATGAAATGTTAATTGAATAATAATAATAATGAGTTATGAATTACGTTTAACTTCCCTGTTATAAAATAATTATAATAAATCACATAGATTTCTATTAAAAAATTGTAGTTTACTTGTTGAGAACTATAAATGGTCATTTTAATGCGAAATATTTGACCAAACTTCACTTTTTTTATCGCAAAAACTTCAAAGTTGGAGAATATTTAGTTGAGACTTATGCATAGACAATATGCTCAAAGAAAAAAAAAAATGGACCATGAATTCACAATTATATTTTTAATTTTCTGAAATATCCTTTCAATTGTATGATGTTTTAAATACAAACTTTTTATTTCAGAGACATTTTATTAGAGTTGTTTTTTTTTTTCTCAGGCTGAAATGCAATACCATTTGAAGATGTATGGTAATGTATTTTTTAATACATTTAATTGGGATTAAAAATATTTATGTTTTATTGAATAAATAATCCCTAGAAAAAGTTAAATCTCGCCAACTGTGGTTTTTTAATTTTGCTTCTCACCTTTACTTTCCATTTTTACGTTTTATATTTCTTCTCATTCACGTCTGGCAAGTCTTAACCTATTTTCAAGTGCATGAAACATGCAGACTTTTATTCCCCTCTGCATATTTTCGTGCACTTGAAAATAGGTTACTTGATAGGTGCACTTGAAAATAGGTTAGGACATGAAACATGCAGACTTTTATTCCCCTCTGCATATTTTCGAAGGTGTAAAATTCTATTTTATGTTTATTTGAAGCTATGCGTGTAGTTACATAGATTCGATGTTGTCCACAAAACAAAAAACTTTCTGTAAAATTCGGAGTGATATTTTCTTGATTCCAGGGTGTATTGATAGATCCAAGTAGTAAGAAAATTCCAGCTTTTGCTTAAAACGTTCAGAGTAAAATGGAGAAGTTGAAATACAACTGCCATCAAACCATCTAAATAACTTTCTTGTACTGTGAAATGAAAAAATATATGTTATGGGTTAATCTCGAAAGGACAACATACTATCTGTCTTGTTTTTCCACATTAATACTATATCATAAGGAAAATGCGAACTCAAGGCAGAAATATCTTTTAAAGTTGTGAGCTAATCATGGTGTGCTTTCTTTCATTTTATATAGCTGAGTAGTAGAATATATTCTATTAATGTGTGACATTGTGACAGTTAACACGCTGACAGCCGCACGTGTTTACAGTGAAATTTTCTTCAGACTACGAGTACTACTGTATTTCCTGTTGTTCTTACATTACTAATATTCTAAAATTACAAATAATCAAAATAAAGATAAATGTTAATATTAGTAATGTTAATTAAATGTTAATATTTTAAAAATAGTTAGACTTAGTACTTAGCAAGTATCTTAAATATCTTCACATAAATTATTATAATTACCAGAATAAACTTAGGAGTCAGCTATTCATATTTTGTTAGTGATTTATGCCATTTATTTAATATAAATACTATCTTTATATGTTAATTTTCAAAAAATTATGTGAAATTATAAAACATGCATTTCATCATTTTAAAATTTACTTTGTTGAATAAACAAACATATTTTTAATAGTTTTTCCATATAGCCCAGTCAAATCACAAAGAGTTTTAGGGTAATTTTTGTACTAATTAAAAAATCCACAGAAATTCTAATATGTACCATAGTAGTGAAGAAAATTTCCTAATTTTTTTCCCTGGTTGACTTACTAAGAGTTTAAAATAACATCCCATTATACTCCTTCACAAATTCAGTGGTTAACATACCAGATAAACAGGTAATTAGGTTACAATGGTTTGGCACCTTATTCAGCTCTGTATAATGGAGGTTAACTGGACAAGTTTTTATTTCATTGATAAGAAACTTCTGCTGGAAATCACTGTTTTATAGATTTAATAGCTCAAAATTGGATCAAGAGAGATGCTTACCTTTCTGTTAGACTTTGAAAGAAGATGACAAATACTAATTTTATTCCAATGAAAGAGGATCTAATCAATTCATCTTCTGATTGGTAGGCAGCTGTGATGTATGGAAAAATAAAATGCTCCAGAATTTCTTCCTCCAAGTATTCTAAATTATCCAGCATGAACTGCAAGAGATTCAAATTATACTTATGATGTTCTAATTTTACTTATTTTTAGTCAAATCAGGTTAGAAGTTTTAATAATTAATTAAAATATTAGTTTATCCACAGTTCTTAGATGTGTGTCTATTGCCTTTAACTTTTCTAAACAAAAAAAAAATTCTTTTTTAATAACAAAAGTACTGAGGAAATATTTTATTATGTATTTAAGTCAAAATTATTTATTTGTGCAGTTCAGACTTCAGAATTTGCACTAATTTTAGGCTTTCATTTAGTTTAACCATTTAACAATCTTAATCTTAATATTCTTATTTGTAAATGTTATTAAAAACAATGTATGATAATTATGACAGTAATTAATATGACTCAGTTTAATATAAATAAATTTTGTTTTTTCTTCATTCTTAAAAGTTCATATTGCTTTATTTGCTCCATCTTTGATTTTTTTTTCTTCTTAATTGTAAAAATGTTTTTTAAAGCATGATTCATGAAAAAAAAATTTAAACAGATTTATTGTGAAATACCTATAAGCAATGTAATAGGAATCTTTAGTTAGATTTTTTTCTGTAAGTACATTGATCAAAACCTGATAGTTGCATGTTTTGCTTAGGAGGTACTATTATAATTAAAAAGCGCTAGCTTTTCTGAGCAATTGATTGATTGTGCAATTGTTTTAACTTTCCAGCAAGCGTATCTGTGGGAATTTTGTGACAAATTTGGTTTTTAATGCATTTCTTTCGCATATTGCAGATGGAACATCTAAAGATCACTTCCTCCTTTTAACCGTTACCCATATCATAGAACCCCATGGTAGAATCGCAGCGACACGGCGACATTGTCAAAAATTATTTGAGCTGCTTGATTTTTTTTAAAACTCCGATTTATATATTTGAAGTTTATAAATATGAGATACATTAATGATGGAATTGCCCTAAAAAAGTTAAAATAGCATATTTACCTGTACCAAAGCAAGGAGTATTTTCTTTTCGCATACACTATAGTACTCTGTGAGGTATTCTGACTTTCCTGTTGTAGTTTTACATGTGATCATCTCTAAGGTCTTTAAAAGTGACTCAAAGGAACTGTATATTTGAACCATTTTTCCAACTTTGATATCCATATTCTTTTGCGCAGTGTTGAAATAATTCTAAAATCGGGAATGAGATTTTTTATATTTATGGTTTCAAATATTGAATTTATTTTCTACTGTAGGACGTATATCTGCCGGTTTAAAAAGATACAAATCAATTTTATTGAATACCTATGTTATTGCTTAAAAGTAGACATTTTTATAAAAAATTGAGACAAATTTATTTCAATCTCTCTCCAGCATGTTAGCAGGGCAGTGTGTCCCCTGAGAAAGTACCGTTTTTGCTGACATGGTTATTTTTGAAATTTCGTTTAGTTTTTATTTAAATTCTCTCATATTTAAATCGTGTACAAAGTGGTCAGTCATTAGAGGGTTTTAAAGTTTTATTCCTTTTATTATTAGTTCATTATTAATGAACAATAATGAAAATTTTTATAAAAATACGAAAATTTTCTCGATTGAAATATTTAAAATGAGAAAAACTTACTTCACATGTAGGGATCTTGTCTAATACACTCTCGAACTGCAGTAGGTCACAAGTAGATAGCAACTTAATACGGCTGTTAATTTCAGTTATTATCTTTTTAACTTGACTGACGACTCCTCGAAATACATCTACCCCCTACAAATGTAATAAATAATTTATTTTCTTTTTCAAAAAAAAAAAAAAAAAAACAGATTAATGAAAATCTGTACAAAATATGCTGTACAAATCTGTAAATTTTTATTGTTAATTTGTGTACAAGTGCTATTTTTAAGTAGTAGTGTATTAGATTCAGAAATGTAGTTAATATTATTTAAAAAAAAAAACAATTCATTGTTAATTCTCGAAACAATTAATATTCGTATAAATGTTTTTTTAAAGCTGTAATTAGTAAAAAGCATTTTCACAAAATTTTTAAGAATTCTCTAAAATAATTTTTTTTTTTGAAATTTATGGATCTCATGAATAATATTATAAAATCTCATTATAATATGTAGCAGTTCCAGATTTTAAAAAAAACTTTTCAAACAGGCTACTTTTTATGAAATACTTTGACAAACTTGTGGCTGGGTGGCGCAGTTGCTTTGTCGTCGGCCTTCTGAGCCCAAGTCTGCGGGTTCGATCCCCGGCCCAGACACCGGATTTTCGAGATGCAGAAAATCCTCAGCGGCCATGTCGTATGATTATGCGGCATGTAAAAGATCCCTGGAGTGCCTTATTGGCTCTTGGCATTTCCGGCAAAATTAAATTCCTAGTGCACTTTAGCATCCAAATAGAGTCTCGGTGCTGCCATCTAGTGTGGCAGAAACTAGACGTCCAAATTAACATGACCAACGGTATCTCACCCATTGTGGTGGTCCTGAAAGAGTGGATACCACCTCTGGAGAACGCACTAGGTCTGCTCATCGGCAAGACCGATTGTGCAGCTCATTGGAAATAAAGAACTTTGACAAACTTAAGTCTGAAAAAGTATGAAGGGAAAAAGTTTACCAAAAAATATTTTGCCACAAATTTTGTTTCAGGTTAAACTGTTCATTGCCTACTTTTCAGAGTCACAATAATGTATTCTGTATCACAGTCACTACGCAACAGAGTCACATTTATACAAGTTGTAACTAATATATATTAAGAAATATATATTAATTAATATCGTTAGTTACGTCACGTTATGGTTAATAAATATTAAAAAAATTTTCAAAAATTTGTATTTTCTTAAATAATGTAAGTAAAAGAAGAAAACAATATTTTGAAATTTTTTTTTAAGTAATGTTCCTCTTAACAGATTTAAAAATAAATAGTTTAAATACTCTTTCAATATTCTTCAAAAACTCAAGAATTTCTGTCGATTCCCAGCAGATGTTAATTCCAGGTTCGAGCAGATTAATGAGATCAGATGTAGGAACAGCCATCACAGAAAGCTGCAATAAGAGAAGGAAAAAAGTTTATAAAATATTTACAGGGTGTTTTCTAATCACCAAAATGTTGCACTAGATTAGACTGGGAAATGCCCCAGATTTCTTTTTTTTTGTTGCAGAAGTGAGAAGTTAAGGATTATTTGTTCATTTTCTATCATTGTTTATTCTTACTACATTAAAAAACTATCTTAATTTCTTGGCAAAATATTTATCCAAATTAACTCCAAAATTATAAATATTTTTGTTTCATGTTGTTGCAAAACCGTATCAAATTGCTGCACCATCCATAATCATAATGATGGATTTGTTCTTCATTAAATCATTGAAAAATTTGCAACGATGCTTTATATAGTAAACAGTGTAGTGTGTCTACAACTACAAAAATACAATTACAATTCACTAGTATCTATGACATGTTAACTCAATTCTATGATGGGGTATCTTTTCATAGATGAAGGTGGACATAGACGATAACAACTCTCCCCACATTGGTGACCCGGACGTGATGTGAAAACGCTTACTTGAACAGAAACTCTGTCTCGATCACACACAGCATCGGCCTGTAAACACTTGACTGCTAATGACAACACAGGAGCGACCTCGACCGTATCGGCCATGGCCAGATTTCGTAGTGGCCATCTTAAGTGTTTAAGGTTTCAAAATGGGGAGAAGACTTTCCAACCTTGTTCCTGCTCACAACCTGCTAGTCCTGATCACCTTCTTTTTTGCCTTGGAGTTTCTTTTAAGCAGCTGCTGGTTGATCGGGACTTTCTGCAGATATATGGGGAACTGACGCGACGGGGCCTTCTGGACCTGGTCTAGGCTTTCCTTCTCCAGGGGGATGTGTAACAACAACAACAACCACGACCGTGAACTTAATACAGCTCTCACGACCAGCACTCAAAAATACTGTGATCTTAATACAGCTCTCTCGGTTTCTCACAAAACAGCAATGAATCAATTAGTGGTAGCCGTTCATTAAATTCTATCACAACTATAATTCTGGTGCTGGAGTACTGTAGTGTGTCTACAACTACAAAAATACAATTACAATTCACTAGTATCCATGACATGATAACTCGATTCTATGTTGAGGTACCTTTTCATGAACATTGTCGATAATTACTATCCCCACAAACAGCAAACAAATAATTATTGATTAATGAAAATTGATCCATTACGAAATCAAGGAAAATGAATGAATTTCAGTTCGAAGTGAATTAAAGTCCAAGATATTTTCTTGAAAAAAGGGTCTTGTGATAATTATTAAAATTAATACACTTCTAATAGCAGGAACAAGTATTTTGTAATATATTTTATGTAAAAAAACGAGTTATAACTGAAAATTTTTATAATAAAATTTTTGTCAATGATTACAAAAATCAGGACAATTAAATAAAATTAATCGAATTTTTCTCTTGTGTTTACCATGTTCTAATAAATTAAGTATCTGAGAGGGGAAAAAAAAGGCTTCGAAAGTTAGTTAATTATCATAAAATGTATGAAAATAACAAATGTTAAAATATTTTAAATTGTATTAAAATACCTCTTCATCTTCCAGCTCAGCGACACTGTGCTTTAAATCCTCTAAAATGTTTTTCAATTTGCTTCGATACTGGTAAAAAGTGCGTTCCTGAATTCATGAGAGAATGATTAAAGAAAACTCATATTATTAAATGAAAATTCACATAGATGTAACGTCAAGGAATTAGTTATGATGCATTGAAATAAAAAAAACGATATGAAAATTCGAAAGAGGCTTAATAAAGAATATGTTAAGTGAACTTTTGAAAACACTCAATTTTTTGAATAAAAGAGCATGTTTTGAACAGCTGCTGCTTGAAATGGTAATTAATGCCATGTTGTGAAGTTTGCTAGATATCGTTTGCTAGAATATGAATTAATTGCAAGTTATAAACAGAGCACATGTTGTGATGAGCTGTTACTTTGAATATTATTTTTTTCCCGGGGGGGGCATTCTGCGACATATCTCTTGAATACTAATATCTTTCTGAAAGATACTTTTAAAAATAACAAATATACATGTTACTAAATTAAAGTAATAAAAGTGTCACCTTCAAAAAAATTTTTTTGGATCGGATAAAATATTTTTTTAATTAAATATGTAATAGTTTTTATTCTAATATTATGGGTGATGTTCTCGCAATTTGTAGGGGGAAAACACACGAATTATTTCCTCTTTTACATTTTAAAAATCATCATCACATTAAAAAAAAAAAAAAAAAAGATTTTATATTACGCGAATATGACGGTAATCGGACTCTTCAAAAAAGGGTTACTACATGCGTGTTTTCATTTCGAGATTCAGTTGTTGTAATAAATTATATCGTATTAAAATTATCGGGTTTTAAAAACTATGTGGAAATCAATAGTAATAACTGCATAAAAAAATTAGAACGAAAATTTGTGCAGAAACGAAAACCAAATTTTACTTCATTATTCTTTATTTTTTATTATTCTCAAATGAGATTGGAAAAACCACAAGCATTTTTTTCCATTCCAATGCACGAGAAAGACATCTTTTGAATATAATTCTGAAGAAAAAATAAAACTTTGGAAAATTTATGGGGAAATTTTTTTTTTTAACTTCCCAAAGGAAAAATCTTTCTGTAAGAACTCGGTAACGTTCTGCGACAATGTCTCCGTGTCGCCACGATTCTGCCACCGGGCATCTTAGAAACTGTTAATCTGATTTCTATTCTGTATTAATGAGATTTTAAATAAGGAAGTTTTATGAATTTGTAACGTCATCTTAATTCAGGGGTCACCAAACTTTTTTGATCATCGACCCCTACATAATTTTTCGAAATCTCCATCGACCCCCATAAAAGAAATTTTCTGTTTAATTAAAATAAAACTTTTTTAGATACTGTGTTTTTTATGATTTTAAACATTTATTAAAGTAATAGTACATTGTGTAACAATAGTTTTATGAAAACTATATTAATGTTGAAATTTAAATACCTTAATATCTATTAAATAATAAGTAATTATGAATAAGTAAAGTAATTACAGATTTATTGCTTCTTAATCAAAGAGAATGGGTGTGTGTGGTGTTTTTTGCAAAGTTTGCTATATTGGGTTAAAAATTGGTCAATTTTAATTTTCGTAAAAAAATACAAAGTGTGCTATACTTTTGTCGCTGGTTGTACTAATCCATATTATTAATGCTTACATTCTTTTTTCACATGCATTGATAATTAAAATTTATATCTAAACTAAACGAATGGTTTTTATCGAAACAATAACTAATTATTCAAAACTATAAAAGTTTTATGAATGACACTGCAAATATACAACACTGCTTACCGTTTGCAGAGATAGCTGAAACTGTCCATGACGTTTGCGTTTGTAACGTCAATGCTCGTCACACGTGACATTTGGACAAGCGCACATATGCATCTGACTTATAAACTGTGCTGAGTTCGTGCCACTGCGCGCTGTCTTAATCTAACGTCATCTTTCTTGAGATAAGCGTCAATTATTCTCAAGCTTTTATTGTGCTAAAATGCTTGTAAGACAACCTTATCGATTTTCTAAACGAAAAAAAAAGACAACGTATAACAACTTAAACCATGTAAAAGCAAACTTTCTCTCCAAAAAATAATAACTAAGCAGTTAATAGATGAGTTAACTAAAATAGTTCAGTGTTAATAGATGAGTTAACTAAATAGTTCAGTGTTAATAGATGAGTTAACTAAAATAGTTCAGTGTTAATAGATGAGTTAACTAAAATAGTTCAGTGTTAATAGATGAGTTAACTAAAATAGTTAGATGCATCATATGATTGCATCTTATTGCAAAAAGATTGCATCCTATGATGTAAAAATATTTAAAAAATATAATACTTTTTCCCGTACTGTACAATTAATGTATTTAAACAAGTTGTAAGAAACGGTAAAATTCAATAAGAATCCCTACCTGTAAAATGACGTTTCTAATGAAATTGGGAATATCATATCCATAATTCTCCAAAAATTTTGCTTCAACCGACAGTTCTTCAAAATAAAGAGGAAAATTTATTTGGTAAAGCAACACCTCTTCGTACTTTTCTATAAGGATTATCAAGTAAAATGAATAAATTATTGCATTATTTACTTGCAAATAAAATTTAAAAAAAAAATAGAGCTCACTTCTTCCTTTTAAGGTATCTGGCTCACTATGTAGTTTTCTCAGTACATTCGAATGAAGAAATTTATTCAGTTTTTCAGCTGCACTGATTTTCCAAGATTCATATTTTCTTTGTTGATAGGATCTCAAAAGAAGCTCGGTTTTCTTAAATCTTTCGTGAATCTGCAAATGATATTAAGAACGAAACGTCCGTTTTAAATAAATTATTGTTTAGAAATTATTAACTGTTCATTTTCTAAAAAATAAATAAAAAACTTTTGTGCCTAATAAAAAACTAAGATATAATTTTTTTTAAAGTTCTCAGTTTTTTTGTGCAGACTTTCAATTTTATTTATTTTTATTTTTATAAATGTTGTTATTACTGAGGTTTGTACATAGAGTTTGTCTACAGTAGGAACTCCCCTAGCCATTCGTCTAGACCCGTGGCTGTGACTATAATAACGAGGTATAACTATTTCAAGTAGAGCCATTGTTTGGGGCAGGTTTTGGCTCGAGTCGCCAAAAGAAAGGGAATCTTTTTCTTCTGTCTATTGTGTTAGCCCTCTAGTAGCTACTCTCCCTAAAATGCGCTATTCTTTTTTTTTCATCGCAGATGACAGTCTCAGATTTTGTGGTGGGGGGAGTTATTACCGTAGACAAACTACACTTCTATGTCAACTGACTTGCTACCTGAGGCAGATCAGATACAGCATGACAGGCCACAACCGAGGAAGAGAGAGGCATACAAGTGATAAATTCCTATACATTTGCTTTGGAATTTGGAATGCCTCTTGTATGCTTCTTACTTACCACTTGTTCCCTCAGTGTATAGTGTCATTCAGCCTTCAGAATCAGCAAGGTTTCAAATCAGTAGCATGTAAAGAGGAAGGAACAGCCCCAGGTATAGTTTGTCTAAAGTAAGAACTCCCCTAGCCATTCGTCTAGACCCGTGGTAGTGACTATGGCAACGAGGTATGACTATTTCAAGTGGGGTCGGTGAAAAAAAATGGAATCTTTTTCTTCTTTCTATTGTGTTAGCCCTAAAGTGAAAAGAAGCTACCCTCCCTGAAATGCGCTATTCTTCTTTCCAAAGCTGCAGACGGCCTCAGACTTTGTGGCAGGGGAAGTTCCAACTGTAGACAAACTATATTCAATCCATGACTAAGTAGTACACTAAAGTATTAGAGATTACAGGTGGCGAATCCCTGTACTTCTGCGTTAGAATGCCTCTCGTATGCTTCCTACGTGCCACTTGTCATACTAATCATCATAATCAGTATCATACTAAAACTAAATTACTAGCATTATTTTTACTAAGAAATTGAACTTATCATGTAAATACTTATTGTATGTAATATATTTTAGGAAGAATAGAATGTGGTTGTCAAAGAAATATTATAAAATTTTAAATTAAAAAATGTTGAAATTTTTTTTACAGGAAATAATACATTTTTACGAAACAATCATTTCTGCTTATATTAATGAGAATATGAATTTAAATTTTTATGAATAAATATCGTTCCAATGTTTTTTCATTTTAATTTAATAGGGTGTTTTTCTTTGCCCAATATTACATTATTTCACTTCTCTTTTTTCAGGGACATTTAATCGAGGATTTCACCCAGAGGCAATCAAGTGGTTATACCAATGCTCGGTACTCTTTTAAATCAAGTGGAGAATTCTTGAGCATCCTCCATATAGATCTGATTTAACTCCTTAGAATAATAATTTTCTTGGTTACCTGAAGAAATACCACCGTCAGTAATGTTTTTATCTAGAGGAAAAGGCTTTGTTCGGAGACCTGAATCAAGATTTCCTTAAGGTCATTTGTTGCAATGTGGAAATAAATGCTTTGACCACTAAGGTACTGAATGATTCCGTGTTATGATTTGCCAAAGATAATAAATTTTAATATATAATTTTTTTTATCTAAGAAAGTAGAAAAGGTTGGTGCAATGTTGTTTTATCAAAAATTTGCTTCCTTTTTTACGTTTTATTACATGCAAAAAAATTGCTTTATTTTTTATGCATTTTACTCCCCTTCAGAACCTTAAAATAAATGTTATGCACTAAATTTTACAATATTTGTATTTGGTTTATAGAAAAGAAACATTTAAAAAATGTGTCAAGAATAAACGTTGAAAACTTTTAACATGTTTTTATTATTTTTTATTAAAAAACTCTAAGTATAGCAGTCACATACCTCCATTTCGTTATGTGATAGATCTTTACTGTCCATTATTTTGTCCATTGGATGTGTGATTTTTGAGAGTAGATCTTGTATCCAAAGTACAGCTGATGCAGTTTCAGGGATATCTCCAAAACGAGGGGGATTTCTTTCTTGGGCAAGGAACATGTTTTCAGTTTCAGAAATCTGACAAAAATCAATTTCTCTTTTTAGAAAAAAAGAGCAAGGTGTTTCTATCTATCAGTAAACACAATTTTCAGTTAACATCCATGAGAAGCTCACCATCAGAGTGATTCAAAGTTACTAACAAGGGAACAATTATCAGTGTTTTGGTAAAATTTTGTCAAAAAAATTCTCCGTTACAGATTGGTGTTTCTATACCATTACAATTCTGCAACTGAGAAGAGTATTTTGTAAAATTTTAATTTTCTCTACCAATACCCCATGTTCTTCCACCTCCATGTTCCTCCCCTTAACCGGGGGAGGGGAACAGAAGAGGCTTAAGCCCCCACACATTTTATCAATGAAGGGATGCGACCCCTTTCAAGATTAACATTCTTCACTCAATATTTGTGTGATTAAATTTACATTATAAAAATATGTAATTTTTTGGAGTCCAAAGAAATTCTAAATAAAAAAAATTGAAATAGAGACTTTTTAAGAAACTGTCTCCATTTCAGGCGAGCTTTAACATTTTCTTGGTGAAAACTGTTACCAAATCATCCCTTACTCAACCAGACGCAGAGGAAATAAACGTCCCTATTGCTGACTGAAGGGAAAAAGTCTTGGTTTCAAAATGTCCCAGCGAGCATAATTAAGAAAAAAAGTGAAACAGTATTTTAAAAAAAAAAAACTTAAATGATAGATAATTAATTTACAGGTAAACAATTTCTTTTATTAATTTAATTTTAATTTTAAAACAATTCGAACTATGAAGTTCGAATTTTTAATTGCCATCTTGTGAGGTTCGGACTAATAATAATATATATATATATACTATATCCTCACTCTAGAGATACTTCTGCGGTTACTGTTCCTCCATGTCTTCTAAACAATGAACTTAATCAAGAAGATATTTTCCCTAAACACGGTGGAGCATTGGGCAAACTTTAAGAAAGAGCAAGACTTAAGAATACTTTGGAACTGTCCCAACATACAATCATCTCATGCCTTTCAAAATGAAAATTGTGGTCAGTGTAAATGAACTTTTAATTAATTTTTTTTTTACATTGAAAACATTTTGGCTCACTCTTGACCTAGCTCACCACTTTGCTGTTCCGCATTGACTTCAGAAATAAGTGTTATAAAATGGTGATGTTATATTTACCTCTTTGATAAATTGCCGTAGCATATCGACTCGACTCTCAACAATAAATTCCTTTATTGTGGGTGAGACATTATTGAAACTTTTGGCGAGGATGTAGCCGTTTTCCCAGGACAGACTGTTCTGAAACATATTTCGCAGGAACGCTTTTACTTCAGTCTCTAAACTCTTCAAGTCACTGTGGAAGCCCCTCGTCACTTTTTTCCACTCCGATTTACATTTCACTTCAAAGGGATCAAACTGAGCCTTAAATTAAAAGAGGTTTAAACGTCATTTTGGGTACATCAAGTGAAATAATCTGAAAGCATTGACATTTTCTGGAAATACAGGCGGACCTCCATTTAGCGAAGATGCTAAATCCCGATAAAGAAGTTCGCTATATGGAAAATTCGTTAAATAGAAAAACCCCATTTGAAATACTTCAACAACACAAAACAGGTTATAAATTTATTAACACTAGAAATAATTAAAATAGCAATGGATGAACCTTAATCTTGTACATTATTATCTACTATTGAATTGTTTCACATGATTTTAACCAAACAAATCCAAACGAATTATCTACAACGTATTCACTTTATGTTTAAATATTTTCCTCTGAGGGAAAAATTAGCATAACATGATTATCGTTTCTCTTCTTTGAGCAAGAAACTCGATGCTTCTTATTTCTCCTATTATAATCCCATTCCATAATAATAGGCAGTTGTCTGATTATATTCCTTTCTTGTGCCATAAAATTGTTCTATATTTCGTCTACAGCAAGAACTCCTCCCGCCACTAAGCTTGAGGCCATCTGTTGCTGTGGAAACAAGAATGGCGCATTTCTGAGAGGGCAGTTTCTCATCACTCTAGAGCTAACACAATAGACAGAAGAAAAAGATTCCCTTTCTCTCGCCGATATGAGCCAAAACCTGTCCCGAATAATGACCCCACACCCCTATTTGAAATAGTTAGATCTCGTTACCATAGTCACCGTTACAGGTCCAGACGAATGGCTAGGGGTGTTCTTTCTTTAGACAAACTATAAGTAACGTTTGATTATATCTACATCGGAATATAATCAGACAATATTAAAACAACCATACTGCTTCATCTCTTGAGAACTAGTATAAATAAATAGGTATCTATATGTGTATATTTACTTATGACACTCATATGAAACGCTCTGAGTTAGGCAGAAGGAAAGAAGCAAGGTTTCTTTGTGCTGGTAGTAAAATGACGTAGATGTAATGTAATAAGCATAAATAAACAATACAGACTGTCATTTCGGTACTATAAGAATATATGTAAGGTGCCCAATAAAGTATGTATCCACCTTCTTAATTACAGAATGGCTAAAGTTATATTTATAAAAGTGGAACCTAGGTATAATAAAGTGGTTATAGGCTAAAAGATGAAATGGCTTACAGATCCGTGTGGTGTCAATCTGTGACGTTAGCGGTCATATTTTAAAAATGGAACGAGGGGGAGGGGTAGAATAAATATCAAATTTGAAGAATATCATCGATTTAATACCAAAAGGCACCTTGTGGACATTATTGTTCAGCAAATTAGCGTTTAAAACATGCATTTGTTTGTTTGAAATTTCTTACACTGTAACTTAACGAAGCGATCCGAAAAAAAGAAAAAACTACTTGTCACGAAATACCATCACTTTGCAAGAGCTTAATCCTTAAGAGGAATCTATTTTCAATTCCTTTAGAGCAGAGGTTCCCAAACTTTTTTTTCTCGTGGACCACTTTCAAAGTTTTACTATTTTCGGTAGACCCCCTGCTGTTACATTTCTACTGTATTCCAAAAATTCCAAAAAAATATCACCCTAAATTGGGGGTGTTAAGAAGAAAAAAAAGTAGCACATTTTCTTGTGTCCTATTTATTAAAATAATACTTGTGCTAATACAAAATTAATGCACATTTATTATTACAAGCAATCAACAATTGACAAAAAATCAACAATAAACTCTGAAATGTAAATCAACAATAAAAAATAGTCATACTTTTAATGAGACGGATGCAGTTGATGAATTGACAGCAAATTATCAATATTTGGCTTCTGTTTTGTAAGAAGTAATCTGTGATCCCCGTTCTGTGATGTTCAATCTGCTCCTTTTTTTTTGTTAACAGGTTGGTAACAGCACTAAAACTTCTTTCGACAAGATATGGCGAGAGAAACGCTATCAAAAATTTTCTCGCAATTTCCCACAACCCAGGATATTTTTCGGGGATTTCTGTCTGCAGCCAAAAAGTTTGATAGCCTTTTTTAAATTTCACCTTCAGTTCCTCGTTGGTGCTGAGCTCAAGTAGCTCCTCTTGTAATACCACATTCGTCTCTTCCGTTTTATCAAATGGGGTTATGATCCATGGTGGTATTTCCATCGTCAGAATATCTTCAAATCTATTTTTGAAGTCATCATGCAGGGTATTTAAATGCGAGCGAGCGCACGGGCGGCACTTTGCAAGTCTCGACACGTGGTTTACACTTGTACTATTATCTATTGTTCTATTCAATTCTGTGTTTGAACTGAGTCTCGAATATTTTTGAGTACATACCTAGTGAATGATGCTATCTGCCTACGCTGATAGGTAAATCCAAGCCAAAATTTTTGTTCTTTATTATGAAAACCAGAAAATTTTTCGTGGACCCCCACTTACAACTGGTAAACCCTTGTTTTCTTTTCACGTCTACATGGACCCCCGTGTGGTCTCCTATGGACCCCTGGGGGTCCACCTGGACCACTTTGGGAACCTATGCTTTAGAGGAACAGGCATTCTGTTTTAAGCATTGCTTTCTGAATATTTATGTTTATAAGGGTACTTAATTAATGATGTTCTGCAACTTTGTATCTCACCCTTTAAAGATAGGAACAATAACTTCTTAGTTTTTAATCAGGTGGCGTTGTCTTATCATGAAGGGCTTAACCACTTTACTATACCTAGGCACCAGTTACATAACTACAAGAGTATGGCAATCAAAATGTTGTTCTAAAAATCTCGATCATCAGTGAATATGAAAAACTTGCGACTGAATATTCATTATTGAAAAATAAAAATGCATCTTACATATTGTATGATGAGAGTCATGCTGAAAATTCGACTTCTCAATGCGTTCAGTTCTTTGACGTTTTCTACGAACAATCTTAGATGTGTGTTGAAGATATTATGAAGCTCATGAAGTTTCTGGAAAGATCAATATGTAATAGATATTTGAAAAAATATGTAGATACATACGAAGTATCGCATATTATATACCATGAGTGACGTATAAACTTGAGTACTGATAAGAGTAGCCTTTATGCCAAAAATTGTGATTTTAAATATTCAAATAATCCATATATTTTCAGTCATACAATACTGATCGAACTAAAATTATTTGTTTTCACCCCTAATTTTACTATTGGAGATGGAAATGGGAAACAGGTGAGAACTTTTTACCTATGGCAACACTTCGTAGCTTTTACCATTAGCGTGGGGAGAGTCATAGGAGAAGGAAGTACGCTAGTTTCTGTCTTGATTTTCAAATAGATTAAAAACTTTTAAGTAAGGAAACTATATGGAACTCAAAACTACATTGAACATAGTTCTAAAGGAAAGTATCGTGAAAATTTTTAAAAATATTTTTGACAATTAAGTACTAAAAATATTAAGAAAGGGGAAAATACCGTGGCACATTCCTATACAAATGAAAAGAGGAGGGTGGGGTAAAAACACATGGAACGGGTTTTCTCCCCTGAAAAGTATTCGAGAGTTGTGATCGCAAATATTCGGTGAAAAATGATTATTATTATTTTTATTTTTTTCTTGAACTCGCCATAAACATTTCTCTGATATGTGACCATTTTAGTCTCTGGTATGGACTAAAGACTGGTTGACTGAATTTGCCTGGATTAAGGGTAGTTGCTTGGATTAAGAATTTGATTCAGCATGGCATTTACTCAAAATAGATTATGCAGTCCTTATATAGAAAAAAATAAATGAATAGCAAAATTCCCTATCATTGTTTGCTTTCGTTTTCCAGAGCAGAATTATGCTTAACAAACCTTAATCGGATCATTTTTATCTACAACTCAATTTTTTCCTTATATTTCTATTCGAGTTTACCAGTTGATTAAATGAAAAGAGGTGATTAACAACTCATTAAATAACTTACATTAGCTATATTTTCCATGTCTTTGCAAATGATGATGATATAATCAGTATCATTGAAAAAATGCCTTATATCAAAAGTCCACCAATAAGCAGATCCAAACTTCTTTACGTTCTCGCTCTCTTCCATATACAGTTTCTTCCAAAAGCTCAAAACTTCGACTGAATCTGTGACAATTTGCTTCACCTTAAACAAATAAGAAGATGTTATTTTATTATTTCATTTATGAATTTATTACCTGATTAGATTTTCTAAACAAAAAGTACTTAATATGAACTATATTGAATGTCTCTAATATGAACTCTACTTAGTGATGAGGACATTAATCTGTTATGTAAAAGCAACATTTGGAATTACTTTACTGATACAATTGAAAATACAGTACTATCGTTATGGCGTGTTTGTCGGGAAACAAGAAAAAGGCGTAAACTAATGCAGGTCATTGTAAAATAACAAAACTCAGGATAAGTTTGATTAGATTTTATTTCTATTCATAAACCATTTGTTTGGTATAGGCTGAAATAAAACATGGTTTCGTGTTACAATGATGTTATCTTGTACGATACTAGATTTTATCCAAAATACAAGGGAGCTATGGTTAAAAAACGCAACCTTGCGCTTATTAAAGAATTATTTCAATTATTTCAAGATTTTACAAACTTTGTTTATTATATAAAACTTGATCACTTGCCACATATAAATTCATTCACAGAGTTCTTACTATAAGATTAATATGGTATTATATAGTGTAATATGGCATTAAGTAAAAACTGTGATTTAAAAAAAACTACATGTGTTTGTTTGTTTGTGTCTTCAAGAAATATTCTGGTAATGAGTTTTTTTTTTCCTCTGCTCTAGTTAAAGTTTTTCCACAAATAGTTTGAATTTCTCTTTGCCACTATTTTGTTTTATTATTTACTGTTTAAATATAATAATATATCTATATTTATAAAAGTACGTATAAAAATGTTCTGAACTAAATATAGATAATCGTGAATAAAAATGAATTTTTTTGAGTTGATAGATTTTAATTCGAAGCAGTTCTTAAAAATAGAAAATTAGCGTAAAATTTTTTTTAATAATATATTTTACACAAAGGCAATATGTTTGAACCTTAACTTTAAAAAAAAAAAAAAAAAAAAAAAAAAAAAAAAAAAAAAAAACAGATTACTGAAATTGATTTGTTGGAAATGATACACAAATAAATAATTCCTAAATATTTCTTTACAATGAACAATTTTATGAGCAGAACAAAGTTATTTTATTTTGCCCACTTTTCACTTCTAAGGTGGAAAAATATGTGAACACTTTTTTTCTTACTTCTAAGTTGGAAAAAAAATTGAACAATTTTTTGTTTTGTTTTTAAGCGGTTATTTAAAAATAATATTGAAAAATCCGTTGAATCCAACCTCAGAATTTATAGTACAATACATGTAGTTGGCATTACGAAACTCAAATAAATCATAAAAATTAATGGGAAATACTGTGCATATGGAAAGCCAAATTAGTAATACTGTGCGGTTTAAAAAACTTAAAGTGCCGAAAATAAAATAATATCCAATACTAAACCAAAGGACAGAACAAGTTTTTAAGAAACCCTAAACCTAGACTGTGGTGGCTACGCTAAATGTTCATAATAGATTTACCTTTTGCAATGGCTTCTTAAAGAGAACGTCAATGCGAGCCAATTCTTTTACTTTTTGTTTTAAAAGTATAGAAATACTTTTGAAAATCCTGCTCATATTATCCACCTTTTTAAAGTAATCAGATTGCATCCACATTACTTTCAGAACTACAAACACCTGCTCTAAATTTTTCTTCCATTCTTCCAAGGTATAATCTTCCGATAAAATATTCTAAAAAAGGAGGAGAAATGATAAATCAATATTTTTGCTCATTTTCTATACGACAATACTGTGACCTAAAGTTAAAGCAATTAAATACAAAGTAGAATAATTCTTAAATTTCTTCATTTGACACTGAAAAGGATTTTTATGATTATGTATATGGTAATACTAGAAAATTTAAGTATTATCTCTTAGAAATACAAAAATACGCTTCTTTTAATAAAATTTACAAAGGTTAAATTTTGCCGATTTTTTTAATGGCGGGCACTTGGGTCTATTTCCCATTGGCCTCAAAAATGCCAGAATTGCTATTCTCTTATCGTTACCCAGTGGGCACCCGTGGCTAAATGGAGCAGCGTCGCCCACGTCATACAACCACAAACCTGTTTATAGGGCCGCGTGGAGGCTGAATCCACGTGCCTATCTGAAGAAAAAGATAAAATGACAGATTGATGTCGTAAAAAAATGATCGAGATGCAAATCGTGGTCGTGAAATGGAAAATTTTCTGGAACGAGTTAAGCTTGAAAAATGATGACCGGCTGTAAAACTACTGTCTTAAAATTGATATTTATAGACACAATTGAAACGTCAAAAGTGACGACAGGGTTGGAAAATTATGATCGTAAACTGGAATTTAAAGTGCAAAATACGATCAACGACCGCTAATTTGAACCTAGATTAGCGTCCTATAAGGTGAATCAGGACTAATGAAATTCAAAAATCAATCGCAACATTCCTTCATAGAAGTAGTTAGTATGAAGAAGAAACACTTTTTACAGAGTTTCTGAAAACTTTAGATATATGAAAAGTGTTTAAAATTCCATCGGTAATAATTCTATAAATAAAATTTCATTAAATCATTAAATGAAAATGGATTTTAATGTAACTTTCAATGAACCTTAACACTTTCTTGGCTGCAATGGCACTTTTGTCCCAGACACAGCTCTAAAAAATTACAATTTGTTTATTTTATTTTAAAAATAATAATCAATTGCAATCAATTATCATCATAGAGCGCAGAGCATATTCTCGGAAGACGAGTTATCTCGTCCGCCGCGATGAAAGATTTAAGATCCCAATAAACAAAAATAAGTACTACTAATTCGCCAGTTATATAAATTACTGTAAAAAGAGAAGTTTTATAGGTAACATCTTTTTTCAAATTAATTTTCTAATTAAATCCTGTCTGACGCATTCATATAGCAAAATATAAAAGCTTTTTTATTCATATTTATCTAACTTGTATCATACATTTATAAAATATTCTTGTGTTATCAGAATTGTTACAATTACTTTTTAATTATGATCTAAGCAGTTTAACTACAAATGTTTTAACACATAGATGAAAATGATTTTTTAAAATAATACCAACTTATTCGATACTTACTCCTATAATAGAATGCCAAATGGCAGTATATATTATTAAAAACATTATATACTTTCACAGTATTCCTATAACAGTATTCCTAGTAGCAGTATATATTCCTTCAAGGAATCACTTTCTTTCATGCGCTTAAAAATTCGTTGTTAAACTGTTTATATTAAATTAAATAATAACTTGCAACATAAAGATTAAGAAATTCTTTAGCTGTCATATCGAGGAACATAAATAATATGTAGAAACTATTCCCTGTATCAGAAAAATGTCATAGATTCTTTGTATCAGAAAAAGTTGACGGGACCATCATCATCAATGGCTCGACAGCGCTGGGTGGGCTTTGGCCTTCTCAAGAAGTTTTTCCAGGCTAACCTTTTTCCTGCTAGTGCTTTCCAGTTTTTAAGACCAAAAGGTTTTTTTTCTAGGCCATCTACTCAACTCAAATTGGGCCTGGGTCTTTTTCGTGTGCCAACTGATCTGGCATTGAAAACTCTTTTTGTGGTACGGTCTTCGTCCATTCTGATAACGCGACCAGCTCATTTTATTCCTTGTCATTTATTAAAGTTAATAATGTCAGGTTCATTATATGAGTGATAAAGCTGTAGATTTAATCTTCTAAGCCACACACTATTTTTTCGAATTCCTCCAAAAATACTTCTCATGACCTTTCTCTCAAAGGTACCCAACATAGCCCCATCCGTACTAGATATGGTCCAGGTTTCACAAGCATATGTTAAAATTGATCTTATAAGAGATTTATGTAATAAAACTTTTGCTTTTCTATGAATTACATTAAATTTTATGCATTTTCGAATTCCAAACATTACATTAGAATTTATATATTTCGAAGTTGACGGGATAGTTAAAAGAAATAAGAAACTAAAAATACGTTTAAAATTAAAACAATAAGGAACAACAACCAAGCAAATTAAAATAAGTCTTGAAACATATGTCAGCAAAAACCGTGTTCACAAGATTTATGCAAGTTATAAAAATAAGTAAAATTCTAAAGAAAAAAATTCTTTAATGCCAGACACTTTCTTTGATCAATATTGACAAATATTGTGCATAAATGGATTCAGTAACAGGACTTTGCAATATTATTTAAAAAAAAACAAACAAACTTACTTTTGTGTACGGTACTAATAAAATAAGATAGTTGATAATTTCTGTAATTTTATGGAGTTGGTTTTCTACCATCGTGACATTAGTCTCGAATTCCGCAACGCTGCAATTGGCGAGCTTTAAAACCTGTATTGTTTCTTTGATGGCTGTATGGTTGAGCTGATCATGACAAACTCCAACCTTCCATTTTTGATTATCCCAAAATTTTACTTCCTCTAACAAGTTCTTTTCTTCGGGTTTCTGTGCATAAGGAAAAACGTGATTAAAATGACCAAGAGACAATATGAATAAAAATAATAATCAATACCAAACTAATAAATAATATGATTGAAATATAGTAAGCTAAATTCTCGAGGTAACGAAATTACACGGTAATGAGATTAACTAAGCCTACTGCAAAAATAAATGGCAAGAAATGTATAAGAATTAAATTTTAGTGCATTTTGTGAAACCGTATATATCCAACGAACGAAAGATATTCCCTTGGAAAAAACATATAATAAAAAAGAAGAAGAAAATGGTACGTGGTTAAGGCATTGAGATGAAATAGTAAATCAAATCATACTGTGGAGTTTGTTAGGAAAAATTTTTAGATTTTTATCCGAAAAATATTTCAGAAGATACTGTTAAAACTTCGAAGGAAAATAAAAAATTGTTACACTATTGAAAAATTATAAAAGTTTGTCCCAGATTTGAAAAATGTAGCACGTTTTTATGAAAAATATTTTATGAATCGTCAGTCATCGTTCCTTTTGACTGTCTCGTTTAAAATTTTTAGTTTGTATACATTTTATTTCTTTTCATTCTTTTCACTTTTTCCGTAGAATTAATTGAAGGTATGACTGATTGTGTAATGATGATCAGGCTAAAAAAAATTGTCGCTTTAAATAGCAAAAACTGTATTTCGAAAGTCTAATATTTTGTTGTATTTTCCTTTTAAATGTTTTATAATAATTTGAATGGTATTTTCTGTCATTATTTGCACTTATTTAAACACTAGTAAGGAATCACCATATCAGTTTAAAGCTGCGAAGAGGGCATCCCCGTCCATTTGTAATATTTTTCCTTTAAAATATCGAAAAATGGTAATTAAAGTACTTTTAACACTACGTCAAACTCTGACACTATACCAATTTTGAATGATCGACCAAAAAAAAAAATTTCAAGTTGAGATTGTTTTTTCTTCTTCTTTTGATTGTTATGGTTTGTCTATGGTAAGAATTCCCCCCACCACCACCACAAAGTCTGCTGCTCTATAAACAAGAATAGCGTATTTCAGAAAGGGTAGTTTCTCTCCACTCTAGGTCTAACACAATAGACCGCAGAAAAAAATTACCTTTCTCTAGAAAAACAGAGCCAAAACCTGTCCTAAACAGTGACTCTACATCCTTACTTGAAATAGTTATACCTCGTAACCATAGTCACCATCACGGATCCAGACGAATGGCTAGGGGAGTTCTTACTTTAGACAAACTATACTTTAATAACATTTGTCTTTTTTTCTTACCTCTTGCGTTATTTGTTCTAACAAATCTAAGATTCTATCGTTCCATTCTCTCATTAAACAATCAGCTTCTGTTGTGAAAACAGTTTCTTGTGCCAGCTGTTCTAAACTGGAGTCTTCTGGTATTTCTGGTAGGGTGAATATAAATGGCGTCTCTGTTTGAGAAATCATTTGCCGGGTGATATTCCTTAAATCTTTCATATGTTTCTGAAATCCAGCAAAGAGTGAAGAAATCTAAAAAGAAGTACATAATATTGTTCAATTTGTTTTAAATAAAATTACAAAATTCTGCTTATTTAAGCTTTTTGGCTATTTTCAATACGTAAATGCAGCTGTATTAAAGTTATGGTATACAATGATGTAATACAATAATGTAATTTATTACTATGATTTTAATATTTAATTAATGGTTATAGGTTCATATTGAAAATCTATTACAGTGAAACCTGCCAAGTTGACCGCCCTTGTAAGTTGGACACCTGCATAAGTTGACCTCAATTATCAAGAACGGAATTTTTCCTTTATAATATAAAGCAAAACCTTTGTAACTTGACCACCTGGCTATCACTGAATGTATGTTGACCACTGAAATAAGTCAATTTTGTCTAGGAGTATCATGAAATTCTATTCTAAAACCCTGATAAGTTGACCAGAAAAAAAATTCAGAAACTTTTCTGTCATTTTGCAATGTATATTAAAATTTCACTTGTTTGGTGAAATAGTGTAAAAAGCTAATCTAAACCCTTTTGTGAGTTGACAATCTGTGGAAACTGTAGGGGGTCAAATTTTGACCATTTCTTTCATTCAAAACATTAGGCGGATGTAAAGTCTAAACAACAGCGCCAAACAACAATGAGGGAATATTTTTGTAACAAATAGGTTTGTAAGTGTAGTAATAACAGAATAAATTTTAAAGTGTTCAAATTATTTTGTTTTGTTAAAGTTCTCAAATTACATGTTTTCGTGTTCTGATATTTTAAGAAATTATTTTTATTAAACACTTCACACGCATAACTAACGAAATAATTTTTTCTAAAAAGTTGGTTAAATATTAGAATTATATGTAACAAATTGAAGTTCATTCAGGTTTAAACACATTTCTTAAGATATTCATTTGGCTGTTTCCTAAATAAAATTAAGTCAAGTAAAAATATTTTTTAAATATATAGCAACATGATATAGGAAAACAATGCACCACAAACTAAAACAATGCACCACAAGTGGTCAACTTACACAAGTTTTACTGTACATTTATTACTTTCCTAAGTTTTCGATAGTGAGAAGATTTGCCTCAACTGGCAAATGTGAAAAATTAGTTTTACAATTACAATTTAGGAGTTATCTTACGTCATATCACTTGTCCAATCGTTTGTTACTTGCTGATATGTATATATATACATAAATATTTATAATCTAATTAATTAATATTAACTTATTACTGATATTACCTATAATAAGGAAGTAATACATATTGCTATCTGTTATAAATAACAAACAACTGTATCTGAAAATAAAAAAACATGGGTTAATAGTATTTACTAAGTTTTTCCCATGGTTTTTGCCGGTAAAAACCGGTTTTTCCCTGGTATAAACCCAACCCTGCGTTTTAAGGATCCGTGTTGGATCAGGGGATAGACCACTCGCCTCTCAATGTGGTGGGCCGAATTCAAATACCAGCAATAGCTGATCGATACGAATTCTGCATCCGACTCGCACCGACCGCAGAGCTGACATAAAATATCTTCATTGGTAGACAGATCATGGGACAGAGTGCCCTTACCGATAGGCTAACCGTGAGAGGTTTTCGAGGTTTTCTTCGCCGTGTAACGCAAATGTGGGTTAGTTCCAAAAAAATGAGGCGAATTTCTCCCAATATTTGATCCAAGAGTTCCCTCGTCTTCTGGATTAGATCCAAAATTACAAGACTACGGAGTTGAACATTAATAGTCATAAACTCAAAATCGGGTCGGCTCTTCAAAGATGGTTATAAAATAAAAGAGCACTTTTTAAGAGAAGCAAACTGCATAAGAGTTGATTAGCACTAAAACTATAGTCGATCTAGCTATTATTTTTGAAAGAAATTTTTTTTCTCCATGCATTTAAATTAATAGACTTGACGCCTATCGAGAAGGGCCATGAAAGAGCAGTTTTGGATCAAAATCTCTAAAAAAAACGATAGAATATAATAATCCATATTATATTGCCCCAATAACCCATGCAATAACTGAACAATAATATTATAGATGATATTACCTGGATAATAACTGAACAATAATATTATAGATGATATTACCTGGTCATCTTTAATCTTATACAGTTTCGAAGGTACGTGAGCTTTCAAATTTTCTTCCTCAAGCATCGGCATGTATAACTAAAAGACAGGAACAAGAGAGTTTATATTACACTCAATTAGAATAAAAATAATTATTTATTAAAATTATTCTCGCATTGACACTTAGACAAATAATTATCATTTTCCTTACATATTAAGCAGGAAAAAACGTCAGTAATAAGTTATGTCAGAATGATGTTTCACACCTAAAAATCTTGTTATTATTGATAAATTGACTTTGTTTTAAGTTTTTCTCTTAAACAACTTGGAACTATATATTTGCGATACTTGGTCAGAAAATTTATGATCCTAAACTTTCAATACATTTACAAAATTTGACCTTAACGCTTTTAAATAGTAAAATAAGAAATATTTACATATCTAAACAACATAGGAATTTTTGTGGCAAATCTTTGCCGTTCCAACAATATTAACAATCAAAATAAATTTATAAAACTTTTTTTTGACAAAATTTTCCCTACTAAACGCAAAAAGTCCAGCTCTTAGAATATGCAACTAACGCTGGGAAATAAGCTGATGTCTTTGTCTTATAATACTATAATACTGTATGTCTTATAATACTATTTCGGTTCGGTATGCTAATTCAGAAAAACAACTTATCTGAGTAACGCACTCAGAATTAACAAAGTTTCGTATGTATTAAGATTAAGAGCATGCGCATGAGAATCAAAGTGATAGTCAGAAGGTGCGTCACACGTGGACCGGTTATTGGTCAACTCTAAATGTATGGTTGGGTATAGTTTGTCTAAAATAAGAACTCCCCTAGCTATTTGTCTTAACACGTGGCGGTGACTATGGTAACGAGGTATAACTATTTAAAGTAGAGGTGTGGGGTCATTATTTGGGATAGGTTTTGGCTCGAGTTGGTGAGAGAGAGGGAATCTTTTTCGTCGGCCTATTGTGTTAGCACTAGAATGAGGAGAAGTTACCTTCCCTGAAATGCTCCATTCTTGTTTCCATAGCAGTAGATGGCCTCAAACTTTGTGGCGGGGTTGTTCTTACTGTAGACAAACTATACGCTGCCTCCCACCAACCGCCGTTGTATTCTTTCTTTCTATCTCTGTTCTAGTTTTAACAAATGTAATCAACATGGATGATATAAATGATTTCTCAAAGGAATATCTTTATTAACATTATAGTGCCGTTTACCAAAGTGTCTTCTTCTCCCCAGAGGAGGATGGAAACCCGTTTCAAGAACTTCAACTACTATGTCTCTAAATATTGTTTCTTTCCTTTATACACAAGGACCACACCAAACCTTGGGACACTGGTTTGCATTATGCCTACGGAAGTTAGTCTTCTTCTCCTATGTATATTCTTGGGTGTTCCTTAATGATATAGCTATAAATATTTTTGAAATGATAATCACAAGAGAAACGTTGCACAGAAAACATTTCTATACTCTTTTTTGCTACTAAAGCTTAAAAGTTGACCTCTTATGCGCTTAGAGATAAAAGTAACTAAAAGTGAATCTCACCAGTGAAATCATTTTGTCGAAGCAAACCAGTGGATGTTGAGAAAGGTATTCTAATAACTAAAAGTGAAACTCAGCAGTAAGATCACTCTGTCGATGCAAACCAGTGGATGCTGAGAAAGGTATCCTAACAATTGACAGTAAAACTCACCAGTGAGATCACTTTATCGATGCAAACCAGTGGCTGTTGAGAAAGGTATCCTAACAACTAAAAGTGAAACTTACCAGTGATATCACTTTGTCGATGCAAACCAGTGGATGCTGCGAAAGGTATCCCACCTCGAAGTAGTGCATTATCATTCTGTGAGCTTCTTCTGCAGAATGGACAGGTGGTAAAATATCGTCCACACGTTTCAGGAAATAGACATATTGTTGAGAAGGTTCGTATTCAGCTACATTCAGACATATCTGAAGTTTGATCTTCTTCACAATCATCACCAACGAAGTCTGCAATTGAAAATGAGCACACTGTTTGAATCAAAATATACAGTATACTCTCGGTATTTTAAAGTTGAAGGGAAGCTAAAAAAATTTTGAGATAGCGAGTTTCCGAGATAACAAGTTCAGAACTAAGTATGTTATAAGAAGTAAAAAAATATCTAATATACATAATTCTCTTACGTGACTCCCAAATTTTGGCTGTATTTCTTTTCCGCCGGTGGCAACGTTTGCTTTGTTTTGTTTACGTTACTATTTCTCTTACACGGCTACAAAAAAAAGCCTCATTACAACTCCACGAATGGCAACGGTTAAACTTGTGGAACCATTACATCGTAAATAAATATTTCAAAATTAAAGAAATCCAATTTTTACTTTCTGAATAAGAAATAAACTGGTATTAGTTTTAAAAAATATATATATATTTTTAAAAAGTTTGATTGATATATATATTTCTTAAGGAAATATAACTTTTGAAAAAAAATCATTTGTTTAAAAAGTACTGTTATTGTAAAGATTTAAGAGGGAAAAAAGATGCCTTAAAGTTTGTTTTTGCTACTAATAAATGATTTTAAGGAACAATTTGAGGTATCAAAAAGGAAAATGGCTTAATTTAGTTTGATTGCTTTCGTAGTACCTGGAACTCCGGATCATGCACCCCATCTGCTGTGTAGTACGTGCATGTACTTGTATGTACGTGCAATGTACGTGTTCGTAGTACGTGCATGTGCGTGCAATGTACTTTTTTCAATGTTTTTACTAATATTTTTCCGTTTAAAACTGGATTGCAAATATAGTTATAGTTATGCATACTTTGTTAACTTCATACTTTAGTATAGTAACAAGGAATAGTCTTTGCCTCTATAATATATTAAAAGAATTATTCTAATTTTTTTCATTTTAATAAAAACTTAACCTAATTTTTTAACGAAATTTACAACGAAATTATTACATTATTGATTATTACAACGAAAAGAAAATTCTGTCTTTACCGACGTTTTTTAATTATTAACTTCATGGAAATAAAAAAAAAGATTTCTAAGAAAAAATTAAAATTCCCAATCGAAGACCTTTTTAACTCTAAAACAACTCTAAACTCTAAAACACATTTATTGTCAGTAAATTTTAGCCTCTGAAGCATTTCCCATACATCATACTCATCTAAATTTAGCCAACATTGACTTAATTAGGTGAATATTGGCTAAATTTTAATGGTTAAGGCCTCGGGTTGATCATCAGCCTAAAATTTTTTGATTCCACTTCGCATATTGAGTTATTTTGTATCTCTCGAAGGAAATGTTCGAGAAAAAAAGCATCTAAATCAAATTGCAGCAAGCTATAAATTAAATAATTCAAATTTTAAAAATTAGCAAAACTGAAAAAAAAAGTGAAAAATATTTAAACCAGAGCAACGTTAAAAATTTATTATAGATTGTTAAAAATATTACTAGTTAAACAACTTATCACTTAAAATTAACTGTGAATATTTTTTTTTACAGTTTGAAACTAAACCCTTACCCTAGATTTTGTTAGACGTTCTCTGGATTCTTTTTTTCCGTTTTCTTTGTCTTCGTCAGGGTTCTCGTTTTCATCGGAATCCTCTGTATCGTCATTTATTAACACTTCCGGTATTTCCTCTATATTACCTTCTTTTGGTTCTTAAAAGGAGAAAAAAAAGAAAACATGAAGAGATGAACAATCTTTCAAAATAAAAATTTTAAAAAAAATAGTTGGCCAATTTTTTTTTAAATGTAAACATTTCATAGTAGTTTACAAAAAGGATGATATTTAATTTTAAAATTACATCACATCAAAATTCGTCTCAAAAATCTATATTATTACATATTAGAGCATAAGATCTCTTCAAGGGTCAGTTACAAAGGATTTCACCGTAATTTACGAAATTGATTACATTTAATTTGAAAAAGTTTTATCACATTCATGCGTTTTAAAAATCTGTATCAGTTTTCAGGTCTTTTTTAGGGACAGTTCCAAAAAGATCCCATCGTAAGTTTTAAGACTGATGACATTTAAAATGAAAAAATTATCACTTTAAACTATGCATCATTAAAATCTGCATCGTAACCCATTAGTATCCTTATAAAAACGGTTACAAAGGGTTCCATCATAAGTTACCAAACTGACAGTTTAAAAATTTTACCACAGTCATTCATCTGGAAACTATAGCAAAACATGATCCATTAGTACTCATGGTCTTATTTAGGTCTAATTTAGGAATCGTTCCAAAAGTACCTATTATCCATTGTCCTTAATTTAAGAACTGTTCCAAAAATGCATCATAAGATCAATCGATTTTTTTAATATATATCATAAATATATATCATAAATTATTTATAAGTATTCATTTTTTTTAAAATTTTATTAATGGCCACTCGTATTATGTATGTAGTCCAGGTGTTCCAAAGAACTCTAGGGTTCCGTGGACAAGAGTCACAGGGGTTCCGATAGTCTAAATTTTTTTAAAAATCAGTTATGATTTTTGAAACCTGTAATTATATTTATAACTGAACAATACATCATAATCTATTTGCTGATTCGGTTGCTTTTTTTAAAAAATTATTTAAGTAAAATGCCAGGAAAGAATGCAAAAAATTACGTCAGTAATTCCCGTCGAATTTTTCACTTCAAAATAGAATGACCAAATTCAAGAATAGCGAATTATGATTTTAAAATAACTATTATCCACGTTTAGAAGAGTTTTTTTTTCTTCGAAAACTATAATTCTCTCTCAGCTTATTTATTCATTTTTAACTAGACTAGATACCACTCCAGACCTGCGTATTTAACTTATTGACATAAAACTTATTATTTTAAGAATTACATTGATAAAACGATTATTAAATAAAATATCATTCCTTATATTAAATATTATCAAAATAATTAGAAGTCTTTCTTAGGTTGGTATGGTCACAGTTCCTAATAAATTTTAGTTACATATTTATAGTTCTATCAAAAGATGTCCGATCATTTAGGGATTCTATAATAACCATTATGCAAAATTGGGATCCGCTGGTTTAGTTAACCGGCTCAAAAATAGTGTTTAATTTCATATAAAGGATAACAGCATTAAAGGTTTTGTTCAAACTGAATTCTTCTAACATGAACTAAACCTTACCTGTGGAAAATTATAGGAATGCAAGATTCTTACTTTATAATCAACTAAATAATAATTTGAAATATTTTTTTTATTTTATTAATTGACATGGGTTTCTAGCCAAATACCCAATTTTCTTAAGGTTTAAATTTAATTTCCTCAACATTTTCGAATCAATCAGAGTAATTTAGAAAGCGTTTTCATCAATACTTACAAAATTCAATTTTTAAAATTTGTTAACTATAAGAACAATGATAAACATTTCAGTGTTCAACACATGCTTTTTTCAGTTACTGTACTAAAAGTACGTATTTCTGTTCCCACATGTAACTAGAAATACAATATCTCAAATAGTTTCTATGGTTTCAGATCAGGACAAGGTAAGGAGGTAGTTTTTTATTTAAATTTTATTTTATAACCGTTATTAAACAGCCGAACCAATTTTTGGGCTAACGACTACTTCTGTTCAACTCCGTAGCATTGCAATTTTGAATCCAATTCAGAAGACAGGAGAACTCCTTTATTAAGCAATGGGAGAAATTTGCCTTCGTGGAGGGCTTTTTGATGAACTGACCCGCATTTGCGTTACATGAAGAGGAAAACCACGAAAACCACCCATGATTAGCCTGACAGCAAGGGGACTCCAACACATGACCCGTCTACCACTGAGGATAATTTACGCCGACACTATGGTCGGTGCAAGCAGGGTGCGTAATTCGAATCTGCAACCATCACTTGGATTCGAACCCGGTTCACCAATTTAAAGGCGAGCGCTCTATCCCCTAAACCACCGCGTCTAAATGGGGTAGTTTAAAACTTCTATATTTTTAGCTCTAACTAAGGTTTTATTTCGTAGACAAGTATCACCTTGTTGAAAAACCCACTTCTTGCCACCTCATATATCTTTGATATAATTCCTCATATGACTTCCTAATGAGTTTTGATAGTCAACTAAAGCCCGTATTCAAAAACCGTTCCTGAGTTTAAGCACATGCTTATAATTAGATAAGCACGAATGCTTGCTAAAGAGTTCCTATACGATATTCAAACTTTGCTGATTCAAGTAAAAGGTGTATCGATGAATACCATCTGCTTTAAAATGTGAGATACAATCGATTGTAAAAATTTACGATATGATTACTAAATTTGACACAGACGATAAATAATGCAATCATTATAGAAAGAAAAAAATGCAATGGACTATTTTCATCGATGAATTTTCTTACTGTGTAATTTTTTTTATTATATTTACTAATTGCGAAACTTTAGCAATTTTCTTATTATTTTATTTTGAAATTAATTCATTTTTTTTCCTTTAAAAAACCAAGAAAATATATGTTCGTGTTTTTTCTTCATTTATTCATTATTTAGTAATTTCTCTTATTTTCTTTTTACTTCAGAAGTTTGAAAATTATTAATGGTAAAATAATTACACCTTAAATATGAGTTACATTTACCTTGTTGTTTAAACAGACAGCATTATCTTTCTTAAAATTAGAGATTTTTCAATATCTAATTGCATAATTAAAATTGTAGTTTAAAAAAAATTATAAACAATAACTAGTTTTTAAGAAAGTTTGCAAAAAATAAGCAGACAAAACAATTCGGCAAAAACAGTTACAGAAAAAATAAAGCCAATTACAAATTTGAATTGACTAATACAAATATGTTCGTTATGTTGAATAAACAATAATAAAAGAGTTTAGTTGATATTCACATAAAAGACTTATGTTGAGTATAACTTCATCATTTAACTTAATAGGATCAATAAACAATGGAAAAAAAGAACATTGCAAAATAAATCCCTATCAGCAAAATAGCTTGGGCCAATATTCAAGAATCTTGGCTCAATAATTGTTCAAAGGGCCGTTATTTTTTCGATATGGAGTTTTCAGATTCACCCGATATTCTACAGCCACTTTACAACCAATATTGGACCTATATAGAATTGTCAGATTCACCCGATATCTTATAACCATTATTTAGCCATTATAGATTCTATATTGGCCAATGTAGGCCATATATCAGCCATTCTATGGCCAATTTTAAATAAATCTGGGTATCCAAATATTGGTCCCTCGGTACATATTCTTATAGGAGCCATATTGTGCCTAACTGGGGCCAAGGCAGAAACTGTTGCTTCAGATGCTATCAGTTTTCGTTAATTTGCCAGTTTTCGATTTCACTTTTTTTTTAAGATAACTGCATCAAACTTTACAGTTCTATTTTTCTGGGAGGCCTTGGAAAACTATCCTGCTTAGCCGGAATCAGAATTTGTCTCATAATTTCTTTTATCCGAAGTTACTATGGCCTCTATAGAAGAAGGGTCGGTTTTATTTCAACTAATTAGAAGGGAAAAAAAGCATAGCTCGTAGATAAAATAATAAAAATCATCTCACCATGTTCTTCACCTGAAGTTGATACTGAATGTAAGCTATGATCAGATTGATCCTTCTCATCTTCAGGTTCTATATTTGATGTTGCTAAGAGGGTGGTTTCTGAGGCTGCAATGAATCGGTAGAAATTTCTAGCTTATTTTAAAACAATATAAAATTTTTAACTATCCGATCATTCTTGGTTAAGGTGTACCAACTGTATAGGTAATACAATAGATGAATTTTTTTTTTAAAAAAAATATCTGCTTTAAAACATACAGCTATGTATTTCATGTACTATAAACAAGAATGCTTTTTGTGCAGATTATCTTCATATATTTTGTCTACAGTTAGAACTCCCCCCTCCAAAAAGTCTGAGTCCGTCTGCTGCTATGGAAACAAGAATAGCGTATTTCAGAATGGGTAGTTTCTCTCCACTCTAGGGCTAACACAATAGACCCGAGTCAAAACTGTCCTAAACAGTGACCCTACCCCCTACTTGAAATAGTTATACCTCGTTACCATAGTCACTGCCACGGGACCAGACGAATAGCTAGGGGAGTTCTTATTTTAGACAAACTATAATTTGCTTTCTCTTTCTAGAGAATGGAACGATTATTTTCTGTAGCATTAAAGTAACTGTGTATTGCAAGCTATTTCACGCTTCTTACGTTGCTTTATAATTTTTCCGTCTTCATGTTTTAAAAATATTTATATTTTAACATTTATTTAACATAGTTTAATATTAATTATTTCATTGAGTTCATAACCTCCTTTTTTTTGCAAAAATGTGTTAAAACTAGCTGTTAAATTTTACGCAACGTTATAAGCTATTAGTTAAGAATAATTTGATACAGAAAAAAGCTTATTGTTATTCATTTTTTCCGCCAAAATAATGCCTCACTGTGAAAAATGGAACGCAATTTTTTTGAGCATGCAATTCGTCTGATAGCGAATTTTGGGAATAATTTTGCATATTTTTAAGAAGCATTAAACATTCAATAGTTAATACTATATTATATTCTGCAGGTATAGTATGTAAGTTCTGAAATGTGCAGACGAATTTTTTCAAATTTCATTTACTGTGACAAAAAAAAGATACAGAAATAACCTTATGACTTTTTCAGCACGTTAAAAGTACCTATAATTTTTATTTTTATAGATATCATTGGGTAACCGCGAATTTATATTTAATTTGTTCAGGATTAGTTTATATTTATATAAAAAAAAATTATATATTTTATTTTATTATACATAATTTTTATTTATATTTTATTAAAGCTTACATAAATTATAACATAATTTCCATACTTTTTTTTTGCTTTCAATAATGTTTTTTGAAAGACAATTAAAAGGAGCATTATTAAAATGTGGAATTGATATAAAAAAATTATGATACATTAATGATTAAGAGCTACTGTGATGTTTTAGTTAAATGTAGATAACTAATGAAGAATTTAAAATTAAAAATTCTTAAAATTCCATTAATCCTTATTTTGCCATAAAAAAAAGTTTTACCATTCGTGTCCTGTCTATTTTCGGCATTAATATCAATAATATCTAACGATTTTAAAATATCAAGTGCCACTTTAGACATAGGCTTCTCTTCAATATTCGGTAATTCATCTGAAAATAAAAATAGTTTCAAGTATCCATAACAATCGAAATTGATGTAAAACTAGAAAGTAATCTTTTTCACGCATCTTCATTGCATACCATTCTTAATTTCAATGAATTTACCCTTTGTTTGGTTTCAAATTCGTAATTTTCCATTTATTCACTTATTATTTTTCTTCTACATGTCTTAAGATTAAATTCCATAAGTTAAAAAGATTAATGAAAAAACGATCTGAGTACCATTTTTATAAAAAATTAACATTTTTGTAAAAATTGAAAAGTCTTTTTTAACTATGGAATATTAATTTTTGAGGACAATTAAATTTTATAGATCTCAGTGGATGAAGATATTAAGGGATATATTTTGAATGTTTTTAGGGGTTAAGAAAGTTTCAACTCTATTTTACAACTAGCAGTCAACGACAACCTTAGAAGGTCCATTTTTGGGTACATTAAAACAGCATGAGTGTGAATGTGAAAATATCTGAACACTTCGAATGTTTTGAAATTTATAGTTTTTTCTTCTTAAAAGTGTAAAGCGTTATCTTTATTTTATCACACATAAAGTAGGACAACGTATAAACTTTAATGCTAATTTGTACAAATTCGAAAAATAGTCATTTAAAACTTTCAGACACTTAACTTGTCAATTTTGGAATATGAAAACAACTTTTGGTTTGTCAGCTAGTGTGAATCAACTCTGCATTCTTTGCAAACTTTTAAGTGCGTTTTGAGAATAATTGCTTTTTTCCCCATGCACAGAAGATCACTTTTATCATAAAATGTTATCTGAAAAATGTCGCGTAGAACCTTCTATCTACTCAGTTCTTTAATTTTAATTGTTGGTTTGCTCAGTTGCTATTTGAATTTGGTAATTTTTTCCTTTTTAATACATTCCGCATATCGATGCAATTAAATCTGTAGGCAAGAACGAAGTGGGCCTACAAACCAGAGTTCGACGCCTTGCCATTGTTTAAAACGCTAAAGTTGTAAAAAGATTACAACTATTATAAAATGCAATTAAGACAATCAGAAGCTATTTTATTTTACAACCGTCGTTGAACAGTCGACCCAATTTAGGGTTTACTCCTACTAATGTTCAACTCCGTAAACTTGTAATTTTGAACGTAATCCAGAAGACAAGGGGACTCCTGGATCAAGTATTGGGAGAAATTTGCCTTCGTGGAAGACTTTTTGATGGAACTAACCCGCATTTACGTAACATGGAGAGGAGGACCACGAGATCCTTCCACGTTTAGCCTGACAGCAAGGGGACTCTAGCCCATGATCCGTCTACCACTGAGGATATTTCACATCAGCTCTGTGGTCAGTGCAGCAAGCCAGATGCGAAATTTGTATCGACCAATCATTATTGGGATTCGAATCCAAGTTTGCTGGTTAAATGTGCCAAATTTAACCGAAAAATATTTCACATTGATAAAACATTTTACGTTTGATTTATTTTGTATTTTATAATCTAGCTATTTATTTATTTATATATATATTCTGATAACTTACATATCCTCACATGTTTAAGGAAATCATCGTAAGCTCTAAAAAGATAATTTTATTGAAAGGGGAAAATTGGAAATTTCTACCATTACGATGCATGAGTTTATGGCATTGCAGATCAAGCATTTGGCGAAATAGTGCATTTGGGACTAGTGTCACTTGGCCTTATTGTTGGTTGAATTAGAATCAATCTGCGAAAAACACTTCGAAACGGAATTATTAATACGCGAAAAAATTAAAAAGAAAGGTTAATGGGGAATTTTAGGTGCTCTAGAGCGAGTGTTATCTTTTATGATTTTATAAGAATAGCCTCTTCGATTGCAATGGAAATATACTGCAACTATCTAAGAAAAATAATGTAAATATTTAATGAAAAAAGCCTAGATTTGGTCAATAGATCGTTCCTTTTCTTATTGCATGGCATTTCCAAAACACACAAATAATTATAGCAACATTCAAGGAATCGGAACTTCTTCATCCTCCTCCATGTTCACTAGATCTAGCCCCATACTGTCTTCTTTAATAAATTTAACGCTGAAAAGAAGGAAAAAAAATCCAAAAATGCTCTAAACCTGGACATTTATTGACTAGTTTTATTAACTTGTTATCGTGGTTTTATTCCACTTGCCTGAACAACCAGTGGAAAAAATATGGGTGAAGAATGGAATAGTTCCTTACATTTTTAAGCTTTCTTTTTTCTACAAATTTCCTACCTAATACAATGAGGCTACCTATGCTTCAATTTATGTGGTTATTAGTACAAATGAAAAAAAAAAGAACTTTGCAATATAAAGATTTATGATCGCTTCGTTGCATCATTACGCAAGAATTACGATCTTCAAAATTTTTTATTCAAAACAGATAAATTTCAAAATCACGTTGCCTCAGCGTAAAAAACAAAATTTTAAAGGGACGCGAAATTAACATTTATGCGTTAATTATTCATTGTTTAGAAAAACGAAATTGGTTAATGTTTCAAGAAGGTGACATGAAGTTAAAAATTTTCTGTTTTGTAAACTTTTGTGCACTGTACGCTGCTTCAACTTATATTTGATGCGTATATGCAATATTTGAGAACGAAATAAAAATATTAATAACCTAATTACATCTCATTGCAAATTAGCATTACTTAAAACTCATGAAATTTAAATAAAAATTACAAATAACTAAAAATTTCACATGACAGTTTTAAAAAAATTATAAAATTTTGCAGTACCTTCTGGTTCAATTTCCTCTTCAATAATAGTTTTGTAGAAAAACAGGCATTTCTGAGATTCATTTGGTTCTGAAAGTACATTAAGAACGATATCTTTGTTTTTATCTTCGCTTAAAAAGTTCTCAAAGGACGAATCGTTTATATCTATGACTAAATATTTATAAACGATGTTTTTTACACACGTTAATATGAAATCATCTGAAGAAACATTCATTTTTTGAAGAAAGGAAAACAAATTCTAGTGAAATTTGCTTTCCGTTCTGTTTCAATCATTTGTTTCAAGAATAAAACAAAATTCAGTCAGAAAGCTTTCATTGTTACCGTGGAAACGAGATCTGCAAGTAGAACTACGTGACGATTTTTTTTTTTTTTTTTTTGGTCGCTGGAAGAAATGAAATAATTTAAGAATATTAATTTCATGAATCTTTATTTGAAATTATACGGGTTCACAGAACAACATTTCGTAATTTTTATTTCTTTCATTATTACTATAAAATAATCTTTAAAATTGGGAAAAGAATTCGATTTTTTGAGCAAACGATATTCTAAACGCTGCATTTTATTGGGTTCTTTTTTTTCTTACTTTCAATCAAAGTTGATTGTTTTTATTGTTCAAAGCTGTTTTTTAGAAAGGTAATAAATAATTTTACAATAAAAAAGTTTTGTAAAATTTGAAAGCTAGTTTTATTATGTAAAGTGTCTCAAACATTAGTTAATAGGAATATTATCATCATAAACTTTAGCAAAAATATTATTGCATGAAAGTTTAGTAAAACTGGCATTATAACACGTTTTTTAAATCCCTTAATATCACCAAAAGATACATCTTACAATTATCTTTTATAGATTTTTATGGATTTTTTTATCTATTTTTATATTTATAGGTCTATAATCTATATTTATAGATTTTTATAGATTATAGACCATTTATAGATTTTTTTATAGATCAAGATTTATAGATTATTTTTGTAATCAACTGAAAATTATAAACGCATTTACATGCAAATTATTTATCACCTTTGCGAATTAGTTATCCTTGGATAATATTATTTCCTGTTATTCTTACTTATTTGATATTGATTAAATGGATGCTTACTTTCATAATTATTTTTCATATAATTTTTAGTTAACGCATGATATTAAAATGCGGTTACAAAATACATATTTAAAATTATAAAAAAATACTAGAATTCAACTTTTTTCAATATTACTAAATAATTTCTTCGACAAAAAATAATGAGTTTTTATAGTTTTACAGTCACTAAAATGAGTTAAATCAGTTAATGAGTTTTTATAGTAATCAAACGCTAAACATGAATTAAAATAAACAAGTTTGTGGATAAGGAGGTAATAGTGATAGAGCTAAATGATTATAGGCTTAAGAAATAAACGATAATACTCGAAATTGATCCAGAGATGATCGACATATCACACGGATCTAATTTTTAACTAAATGGAAGAAAAAAAACCACTTAATATCAAATATTTTTTCAGATTTTTCTTGACGATATCATTATATTTTATTTTCTGAATTCTATAATTTTTGGTAAAACCCCGAGGATTTAATTTTTCTTCGTAATCATTACGATAACATTAATTTTAATTTCTTGAATTTAAGAAAGTACTGTGAAAAAGATAATATCTGAATTTGTCCCTGTACTATGATAAAAGCAATCATTCTAAATTTAAAATAAACAAATCTGTTGCATTGGGAATTCTAATCATTCTAAAAAAATTAAATAAATATAATTTTTAGTTAAATGAATGGTATAAAAACAATGGTAATAATATTTAATTATTTAAAAATTTATCGCAGAAACTTTCCGAAAATTTCATTAAAAATACCTATTCCAACAAATTGAATTAAATTCAATGCAAATTCATAGAATAAATTTGAAATATTATTGAAAGCAATTTTATTTTATATTATTTTTTAAAGTGTTATTCGGTATTATAAAGTTCTTTGGAAAATAGCGAATAATAGGTAAAAAATTGATAAATTCAGGATAATTTACTTGTTTATTTTATATAATTTTTTTTAAACTTCTTTTTCAATATTTTCGATAGTTTAGCGTGAATAATGTGTTCTATTTATAGAAACAATCTTTCTTTGTTAAAGTGTGAATAATTGCTGAAAAGGGGGCGGAAATGGATCGGGACGGCACACACACGTCAAAACCACGTAGCTCCTTTTAATATTATGCTATCATTTTCAAACTCGACTCCTAAATAGGGTTTAATGTGCCAAACAATCGTACCAAAGGAAATTTTATAGACCAGTTAGGGTTCCCACAATGGCCCAAAAACCTTTTTAGACTAACCGTGTATGGCGTGGCCTAGTTGTTAGGGCTGTGCGCGAGTAAGATTCGTTGAGCTGAGTGACCTGGGTTCTAATAGTGGCTGTAGTCAAATTTTTAAAATTTTTTAATAGTGTTTTTCCGTATTTTGAAGTGTTCTATATATTATAAATATTTTTTTCTTTGGAAAATAGTGAATAATAGATAAAAACGGATAACTCCGGAGCCTCGGTAGTGGCAATTTGTTGCTTTTTATCGCTTAAATCTATCGTTAAAAATTGGCTATCCCACTCAGAACAGGCTCTTTAAGAAATTTCCCGCGATTTTTCAAATTAACCCTATTGAGCCACCCCCTTTTATTTGTAGCTTTGTCATGTTATGGGATTAAAGTTTATCTACAATTATTTCCTTTAGTACGGGAATATAGTAGGTTGTAGTATAGTATGGCCTAGATTGAATATATAATAGTTTAAACAACGAGGAAATATGGTGCAATTTATAAATACAGTGTATAAGCAACATTTTCTTACTTTTAACACTTTCATTATGTAACACACTCAGAAGGAAAAGAAATGCAAGTGAAGGAATATTTTTAAGTCACAATATCGTAGATAAATAAATAATTATTTCATTAAATTTTACTTTTAAATGGTAACCATGTCCGGGATTCGAACCCCCAACCCTCGGGACTTGCAATTTGTTGCTTTCTATCACTTTACCCAGCTGATTTCACTTGGCCATCCGACTTATAACAAACTTTAAGTAATTTCCCGCTATTTTTCAAAGGAATCATATAGGGCTACTTTACACATAGTGCATATTTTTACATTTTTTTCACCAGTAGAAATCTTTATCAATCAACCTGAAGTTTTTAATATTACACCTTCGGCAGTAATTGCTTCTTTTGTTGAGTTATAAAAGAAAGTTTCAAACACATAGTTCTTCTGTAAATTTAATAGATTCAATTAAATTAACTTGAAATGACACTTATCCGAATTCCACAGTAAAAAAAATTTTTGATGGGAACCCACACTTTTATAAGGTAGATGCTTGAATTTTTAAAGCTATAAAACTGCAAATTTGAATAATTAGTCAGGAGACATTCGAAATATTTTTATTTAAAACTGAAATTTCATTTTTTTTCCAACAAAATTATTTTAAATATTGATTCTATCTTTTATTCCGTTGAAATTTGGAAGTATTAAAAGTAAGATTCCCGAACCTTATTTTGGATCTAGCGACGACTTATTGTAAATTAGAATGAAAAGGGTAATAATGTCATGTAGATTATCTTAAAGGATTAATTATTCGCAAATTTTGTTTAATGTATGTTAGATTAAGCCGAATTTTTACAATAATAATCTTTGTGTGACTACGTTGTAGTCGCAAATTGAATTTGTTTTAAAGATTGAATTCGCATTGATGAAGGTAGTGGGGCATATTTGACTTCGTAAATTCTGTTACTGAACGAACATCTATTGTTAAACTATGAAATTTTTTTTTACTTAACTTCATTTTATAATTATGTTACAGTGAATTCACCAAAATCAAAAGAATGTCGACTTTCACTGAGGAATGTCAACAATCACATTGTCGCTTTGGTGAATGTCCGAAATACTTGTTATATAAGATTTGATATTAATTTTTCAATGATATTATTATATTTTTTCGATATTTTAATATTTGCTGAGGATATACTTAGAGAAACATCAATGTTTGAAGTACCGGTTAAAGGCATATTGGGCAAGGGCACTGTACGTAAAAAGCATTGATGAAGGACATACCGGGCAAATGTATACTAGGTAGGACTGGGCTATAAATCGATATATCGCGACATATCGATTTAACGCCTATATCGGCAAACCGATACAGCAACTTTCATTCCAAGCGATGCATCAGAAATCTGATTTAAGCCGTAGAGTGAAGAAGACGATATAACGATATAGCGATACACCCAAGGACTTTCTCTTACGTTCCGATGCCAACTCGCGCTGTGGAAGACGATATTGTTTCGTTATGTTGAGACGGCCTTGACTGATGAGCGGGTAGAATCAGAATCACTTTTGAGACCTTATATCGTTATATCACATGTTCGTTTTCGCACCTTCGCGATTTGAAATCGTTTCTTGTAGATTATTTTCAATGGGATTAACTTCGTGATCGCCGTCTTAACCTTGTTCTGAACGCAATCTATTATTGAAAAGAATTTATAAAGAAAAGTTTCTTCATTAATTAGATAAGTTTTTTATTTATTTTCTGACAAAACTTTTTTTATATTTTTAAATGTGAAAATTATCGGAAATCTAATTTAAGGCATCCATAAGGAATTAAATTACAAAGTAAATAAATTTGTTAGGTTATTTTTTTACTTTCTTTTAATTTATTGAAAACCTTTCGGATAAAACTTCTAATAATTTAATGGGCTTCTATTACTGATTTTAAATTTATAAATCTTGAGTTGTTTTTATTTTTAGAAATAAAGTTAAAACAAAACTTATTTTTTGGACATAAGTCAATAAACTTTACTTGTTCAAAAGAATTTGAAAAGTTTGCGAATTTTATTCATTTCTTTTTTTTTTTTTTTATCAATTACTACTTTGTTTTATTAGAGAGTAAAATCATTATTTTTTTTTAATTTTCGTTTTATATTATTAGTTAATTAGCTAAATATATTACCGAATATCACAATTCTTTTGTTCTTATTTTTAAGAATTTAATTAAGAAACTTTGCCTTACTTTGTTTTTCGTTCATAATTCGGTCATTATTTAATTTAATTTAATTATTTATATGAAATAATAATAAAAATAGTGTTTAAGAGGCATTTTTTTTCTAAAATTTATTTAGCTCTTTGTTTTAAGCATACAAATAATTTTTTAACGAACTTATTTTTTAAATTTTGTTCCTATGCTGTTAGGTAAATATATTGATAAATTTCACTTTTATTTATTTTTTTATTTTTAAACTAAGAAATCTTTTGTTATTTGCGCGATCATTTTTAGAAAATATAACAAAACTTGTGTTTACTTCTTCATTAAGAATTTGAACATTACGATCGAACTTAATAATTCGGTAATTATTTACGCATAATAGTACAAGCAAATATTGATTTGTTAAAAAAAGTTTCTTTTTTAAAAAAAAAAAAAATATTTTTAACACTTTGTTTTAAGTGTATAATGAATTTCTTAACAAACTTTTTTTTAAATTTTTTAAATTTTCTTTCAATAATTTCAGCTAGATATCTTTATAAAATTCCCTTTTTATTTTTAAACTGAGAAATCTTTCAGAGAACGAAAATTTTAAGAAATTATTACAAATCTTATGTTTACTTTTTAGTTTAAAATTCGAACATTTTTAATTTTAAACTTCGGCTTTTAGTCAATCTAACTTTTATTTTAATTAAAATATATTTTGAAATTTTAAAATCAGCTTTTGTTTAATAACAATATTTTTTTTCATTAAGGGTGTTTTAGGGGTTAACTTAAATTAAGACTGCTTATACCTTATAAACGATAAAGAAGTGCAAATATTTCATTCTGTATCTACACACATTTTTTCAATAAATATTTTAAGTAAGATTTGTACATCTTAGTCAATTTATTTAATATCTTTCTTTAGCAAAACATATATATTTTCAAATTTATAAATTGATTTAAATCAATATGCGTATGAAGTCTTGATAGAAATCTGACTTTCTGTGACTTAAAGTAAATGAAATTCAAAAATACTATATCGTGATACATCGCTATATCGCGATGCAAAACTGACGATATATCACGATATATAATTTCTAATATCGCCCAGTCCTAATACTAGGCAATGGCACTGAACTAGATCTAGTATATATCTCGGACATTTACTAAAGCGACTATGTGATTGTCAACATTCACCGGTGGAAGTCAACAACCACCTATTTCGGTCACTCACAATAACAATTACATATCCTCTTCTTCAAAATATGTGTATTTATGTAACCTATGCATTATTAGGATTACAAACATAGTTACTGAGTTACGAAAATTAATATAAAACTACAATTATATTTCAAGTCAAAAACTTCATTTCCATATGTTTTTAGGATTTGTAAAAGTTATACTATTTGTAAGGGTTCGTACTCATCGGGAAAAAAATAAATAACTGGTATCAATTTTGTCATAAAAAAGCTAAAAATTTCTTGATGTTAGCTTTCACTGTCGAATCAAAATTGCAAACCTACCACCTTCGGATCTATACATATTTGCTTAGAAAAAATAAAATATTTTGGTAGCTATAAATATAATAATATAAAAAAAAGTATATTAATATTACTACCACTTTTTAATTTTTTCCAGGTACGTATGAACCCTACTTGAGGAGGAAATATGAATTACTTTTATTGATAAACCATTAAAAATAGTAGAAAAAAACAAAATTCACACCAACTTCTAAGAAAAACAAAATAAATTGGCCGAAAGGGTTTTATTACGTACAAAAAATTTTGGGCGCACAGTGCAACTCAGAATATATATGAATAAATAAGAATAGATAATAACAAAAATCATCAACATATGTACAAACGTCTTCTTAGACAGTATGTCTTCTTAGACTGTAAAAAAATAATGAATTAATTATTAATTTTTATTATTGCAGAGTAACTTAAATAATATTTATAGTAATAATTAACTATAATTTTCTCTAGTTTGTATTATTCTGTTATGAGCTTTGTAAAAAGTAAGTGAAAAAGCAAAGAATGGTTAAAACCTCCATCAATTCTGAACCCCAATGTTTCATGGGATCGAACTTTTAAAGCCAATAATTGCTCATCAGAACTCCTAATATTTGGATTTCGAATAATTCCATCAGCCAGTGTGCTATCAGGAATCAGAGAAGTGCTGATATCAGTTAGACAATTATCACCACCTTTTTCTCCGCGTTGATTTCCACGATCGTTTTTCGTGAAAATGGATGATGCAGTTTTAGCTGATATGAAAACTAAAATCACATTTACATATCCACGAAAAAGAGAAGACAGAGCTCTTATTCGCGAAGAAAAAGGAGTGATATTCAATACGTAAAAATTAAATCGGTCAAATATGTTATGCAAGCATTTAAGATGTAATTTATATAATGAGTTATTGGATAAAAGAAGTGCACAATCTTTAATTGAAAATTGGTATGATAATACGCATAATATGCTGTTTAAGTGATATTATTGTTATGAAAGAGGTTGTCACATTAACCAATTTTGTATTGAAATTGTTATGAACGGAGACAATTTTATGAACCGTTGAACAGTCAACCTAATTTTAGACTTACGACTACTAATATTTAATGCCGTAGTCTAGTAATTTTGAACCCAACGCAGAAGACAAGGGAACTCCTGGATCAAGTATTGGGAGAAAGTTTCCTCCGTGGAGGACTTTTTGATGAAACTAGCCCGCATTTGTGTTACCTGGAAAGGAAAACCACAAAAAATTCGCACGGATAGCCTGATGGCAAGGAGACTCTAATCCATGATCCGTCTAGCCCTCAGGATATTTTATGTCAGCACAGTGGTCGGTGCAAGCCAGATGCGTAATTCGTATCGACCAGCTATCGCTGGGGTTCCAACCCTGTCCACCTCATTGGAAGGCGAGCGCTCTATCCCCTGACCCATCACAGTTCAATTTTAGGATATTAGCGATTCCCGAAAAACAAAATTATGTGATATTTTAATTTATTAAAACAGATAACAATATGAAGGTAATTTGTCTGCCTAGTCACTAACATATTTTCCTTAGATAGCCGCTGTAAGAAAAGTTTATTTGATTTAGAAGTTTGTCGTTACAAGTTAAATTATAATTTCCATTCTGTTACATTGTTCAATTAAGTTTCTTAGGTAAGGTTTTAGCTATAGTTTTTCTTTCGCTCTTAATAAAATGCAGTTACAAGGGAAGCTAAAAAGAATGATCTATTTTATTGATGACATTAAGGTAAGACTGATTAAACTGGCATGAAGTTAAATACATTTCAAGGTTACCATTCTTTGGCATTTCCTCATTTTCAACCTAAAGGTTGAATCGCTTCTGGTATCCGTAAAATTTGCCCTTGTTCTCGAAGAAGTTCCAATATTTTTCTCCTTTAGGTTTTGGCAAGTGAGAGTAGAAATCGATCTTCTTTTTGATCATTCCTAAGAAAAAAACAAAAGACGGTCAAGGGTACTTGGAGAGAATCATCTTAATTATTTTTTCAATGGTATAAATAAAAATCAAGTGATTAGTAATTGTATATACGAAAATAAGTGTTATTCAGTGTTCAGTAAGTGTAATTTTAGGATTTAAGCAAAAAAATTATTATTAATTTTTTTTAATAAAACTTTATCAGGTAACTATTTTAGGTACGATACAATATGCAATGCTTAGTAGCGTTTAATCAACACAAAAAAAAATTTCTTTCATGCTATAAAGTAATTAAACTCCAAAAATCACATCATAATCTCTAAGAAATATGAGAAAAGCATAAACGCAATAATGAGGAATTTATTCTAATCGAAATTAAAATATGTATTTTAAGTTCAAAATTCTTTTTATCACTAAAAACTTATTAGGAAGGTTTGTGCAAAATGAAAGCTGATAAATGCTTTTTCAATCATAACTTCGATTTTGCAATTCATTTATTTAAATAATATAGTACTGCTCAACTTTTTTGTTGCGTGCACTCAATATAATTTTATATTGTATAAACAAATCAAACTATACATGTTTTTCTAAGATGTTCTCACTTTTTACTATATAAATTACGCTAATAATTTATGCTCAAAAACGTCATGCTCACTAGTTCTGGTTCATCGCCTTTAGCATTTAATTTTTATTTACCTAATAAAGAATAAATAAAATTCTAAAACTACGTTTTTCAAGGAACTGAAAAGATTAAAATAATTCTAATTTAGTCACAGCGACAACGAAAAACGTAAAAGGCATCACTTTTGAAATACGTGATTGGAATTTATTGTTGAGATGTATTTATTAAGGTGATGATACATAGTACGTTTTTCATTTTTAAAGAGACCAAAATATATTTAGAAAATAGCATTTTTCCGAAATTTTATTTGTTTTAATTATATTATTTTTAGCTTTGTATTTGTTGGTGAATTTCGATTGGCGATAAAAGATATATAAATTGTATCGCTAAGCTAACTTGCTTAGTAATCATTTAACTAACTTATTATGCTAACTTGCCCAATTTACTTGACATCATCAGCTAACCTGTATTGTTATAAGGCACAGAGTTACAGTTGACATTCATGCCCTCTTAATAATCGGCAGTTTATCAGAATTTAAATTGAAGTCTCTTTGTCGATAATATCGCGATAAACTTTCCTTGTAGAGATCAGGAAATAATTGCAATTTGTATTGTTCCCTAGAGCAGATCTTCAATAGAAATTAGGATGCTCTAGTTCATAACAAAACAGTTGGATTTTTGATTGAACATAATATCGTGATAAATTTTGTTAATGGCGATTAAGAAAAGAAAAGAAAGAAAACGACTGCAATTTAAATTGTCTTCCAGCATGTAACTGCATCTCAAATTTTAATTGTTTTAGCTGTGAGAAAAAATTTGAAAATGTAAATTGCAAAAAGAAAAAAAATTTGTAGATAATATTACGATAAATTTTATTTGCAGTAATCTGAAAACGATTCTTAATTTGCTTCATTTTACTTGAGTGCTTTAGTTGAGTGCTTTACTTAAGTGCATTAAGTTGAGTGCTTTAGCTAATCGGGAAGTGGTCATACTTTTAGGTGCATGATTCCATCGCCACGGTTACGAAAGCAAGTAAATAAAAACGCAGTAAAAATATTCCAGAATTATTAAGATATATTATTATAGTTTTATACTAACTTAAACCAGTTTAAAAACTAAGCATATGAACACTATTGTTTTTGTAGGAATTAGCTGTGAAAATGAAAATTCAATGTGCGAAACATTAAACTACGAAATACGTAATTAGCTATTAGCAATAATCAAATGAAACTTAAATTGAAAAATTTTTAAATCCATAACTTACTGTGGAAGGACAAATTGAACAATACGCTGTCTTCGTTGTTGTTGTGACACAAAGCGAGATGGTATATTCCACTGTCACTCAGTTTATGTTTTTTGAAGGTAATGGTGACAGTATCATTAGCGACAGCAACTTCAAACTTTTTCACTCTCTTTCCTTTACGGTAGAGTTTCACACTTGAACCAGGAATGACGTCTGAAAAAGAGCAAAATACTAAATACAGTACTTGAATACTATTAATATTAACACAGGGTGTCTACGAATAATGTCTCCAGAATGAAATAAGAAGACCAAGTTTTGTTGCATGTGACAAACTGAAGGGATTGTATTTATTTTAAACCTGAACGTGGGTAAAGAAAGCAATCTCTTAATGTAATTCGAACATCATAAAATAAATTCTGGTATAAACATTTCTCGTGTAAATATTTTAATTATATTTTACAATGTAAGATACTTTTTAGGGGATAAATAACAAAATTTATCTCTCTTTTTTATCGCATTAAAATTCCTAAAAAATCGTTTAAAATGTTTATTTTCATTAACTTAAAAAAAAAAAAAAAAAAAAAAACTATATTATGTTGTTCATACCTGTCCAAGTGAAACTTTTTATTTAGTCAAACAAAGAGATATAAAGTGAACAATTCGACTTGAATGCATCTTGTTGAATACATTTTGTCCTAGTAAGTTTTCAGAGATAAATAAATAAATAAATAAAACAGGGCTGTCGCAAATGGTAAAAATGGTAAGGAAAGATTAAAAAAAAAAAAGTGTATTTACTTTTACCCAGCTGCGAAAACATATTTGATATTTAAAAGTAATGTATTTAAACTTTTCCAACCCATTTCTCGATATTAAAGTGAATTTAAAACACTTTAAAATTAAAGCAACGTTACCCTGTAATAACTAAGTAAACTGCTGTTTGTAGAAAATGCAACACCATGAAGGAATCATCAGAATCAAATGAAATTCGCAGCAAATGTCAATTATAGGATATTATGCAAATTAATAAAGTTTCAGAGCCATCGCGCGTGCGTGGCGCGCGCAGCGCCCTCTGAATTGATGCTGAAAGCGTATAAATAAAGTGCTGTAGCGGGACGTTGAAAATAGTCTATGATTATTTGTTAGTGGCAAACGTTTAGTGAGACCTGAGTATGCCTCCACGACGGAAGAATAAGAAATTCAAGCAACTTACGGAGTTTGAACGAGGGAGGATAATCGGCCTTCGAGAAGGAGGATTTTCCTATCGCGCAATAGCAGCTCGTATGCAGCGGAACAGTTCCACAGTGATGCGAGTTTGGAAGCAGTGGACCGACGAGCACCGAACAACTCGAAAAACAGGCACTGGACGACAGAAGGTGACGTCAGAGCGCGATGATCGACACCTGCTCCGCATGGCGGTGAATGATCGCACAGCTTCCTCCAGGCAGCTGGCAGCACATTGGTCTACTGCTACAGGTGTACAATTGTCGGCTTCGTCAATTCGTCGTCGTCTGCTGCGCCGTGGATTGCGTGCAAGGGTGCCATTATACAGGATTCCCCTCACGGCGGATCATCGACGGCTGCGTCGGCAGTGGGCTCTTGAGCACAGAGACTGGCGAGCAGATTGGCACCAAGTTGTCTTTTCAGATGAATCACGCTTCAATTTGTGGACCCATGATGGCCGTGTTCGTGTTAGACGTTATGCCGGTCAACGCTGCCTTCCTGAGTGTATTATTGAACGACATAGTGGTCGAACACCCGGAGTTATGGTCTGGGGTGCGATTTCGTATCATGGACGATCCAATTTGATACGAATTGAGGGTAATCTCAATAGCAACAGATACGTCCGTGAAGTGCTACAGCCCGAAGTCGTTCCTTTCCTTCAAGGCATCCCTGGAGCTATCTTTCAGCAGGATAATGCACGCCCACATGTTGCGCGGACTGTTAGAGACTTCTGTTCAGCACAACGCATGCAACTTCTTCCTTGGCCTGCTTATTCGCCGGATATGTCGCCTATTGAGCACGTGTGGGATATGGTTGGTCGGCGTCTCACTCGTGATCCGCGTCCTGCAGTTTCCAAAGACGAACTTTGGTTGCGCATACAAGCGATATGGAATTCTCTTCCTCAAGCAGATATTCAACATCTGTTTGACTCCATGCCACGTCGTATAGCAGCACTTATTGCAGCGCGTGGTGGCTGCACCAAATACTGATTTCGGACGCTTAATTTGTTTCTTTTGTTTTGAAAATTTCATCATTTATTTGTATCAGTACAAGTCGTTTCTGCATTAAATTTCATTTGATTCTGATGATTCTTTCATGGTGTTGCATTTTCTACAAACAGCAGTTTAGTTTTATAACCACTCTTCACGTTTTTGGGTGCAACTTTCACCTCAAAAAGATGCAAGTAATTGCGCGAAATTTTGGAGCATATGCATTTTGAAAAATATATTTTAAAATTTTTTTTCTCTAAATTTTAAAATACTTCAATTCAAAAAATTATTATTAAAAAGAAAGCTTCCATTTACTTCAGTTGTTTATTTGTGTGTAATTGTAGACTAATAAGTTACATTTTATCACCAAGTATCACATTCATTGGACTGTATTACGTTTTAAATAAAAGTTAAGAATGATACTCAAAAAACTGTTTTTATTTTATTCTTATGTTTAGTTTAAAACTAAATATTGGTCATAAATTATTGGTATAATAATTTGGAAAACAACATGTTTCGAAGAACTAAATGATTAAAAATGTAAAGAGGATCGGTAAGTTCTGCTATTTATTTTCAGGGCTGAGAAATAATTTGAGTTTCATGCGTATCACAGTAACCTGATGTAAAACACTTCTGTGCTCTGCTCTCTATGTTTCAGAAGCAGTTTTTTACTATATTTTTTAATTGTATTTAATAATGGTCGGAAAAAAAATTGAAGTGTAAGATATAAAAAATTTATTTTTTCATAAGAAGGTGATATATCCAAAATCTTTAGTACCACTTAAACACGCTTTCACCAATTTCTTCAAAACTATACATGTCACCATATTCGAATTTAGTACCAGCTGTTTTATCTTCCCACCATTGGGTTGTTACCAGCATTTCTTCAGTTCATGAGATGGCGATATTCCCGAAAACTTTAGTACCACTTAGATAGCTTTTTTTTCACTTTATTTCATTTTTTCGTGGTTTCTAACGCCACTTTCAATCTCAACAATAAATCTGACTTAAGTTTCCAGAAATTGGTTCCGATAGGCTCTCATTAAATTCTTCAAAACTATACCTGTCGCCATTTTTGAATTTAGTACCAGTTGTTTTATCTTTACACCATTAGTTTGTTACCAGCATTTCTTCAGTTCATGAGATGGCGATATTCCCGAAAACTTTAGTACCACTTTAATAACTTTTTTCACTTTATTTCCTTTTCCGTGGTTTCCAATGCCACTTTCAATCACAATAAGTAAATTTTATTTTAAGTTTCTAGAGATTGGTTCCGACACGCTATCACCAATTTCGTCAAAACTATACCTGTCGCCATTTTCAAATTTAGTACCAGTTGTTCTATTCCGTGAAAAGGAATAAAAAAGGTAGAAGGACTAAATATAAAATTTGAGCTCATTCGGTCGAATAGTTTTTGAGTTGTTAAAATTTAAAAAGGCTGTATTTTTTAAATTTGGAATTCTCTAGAACTAATTGACAATTTCATTCAAATTTTGCATTTTCCCTTTAATAGTTGCATCATTAAATAATATCATAAAGGTAATAAAACGCTATTAATAATTACTTTTGCATAGAATTACAGTATTTAGCTAAGCGAAATACCATTAGTTTCATCCATTTTATATAACTTTTTGTTGAAAAACTTATATTTAAATTATAATAATTAAATTAATAATTCTGTGCAAAACTTTTTCGATTCGCTTAAAAAATTCTGGAGATGCGGCAAATCGCACAAAAAATAAAATTAAGGGGTCCAAACTCTCTTGACCAAATTATTAGGGACAGATTCCAGTTGCACCCCATATTTTGAGGGTCAAGAACATGAATCCATCAAACAAAATGTATGTTTAATAGAGATTAATAAGATTGATGGTGTTGAATTTCTTAACTAGAAATAGCGTTTGCACAAATTAATTTGAATTTTTTAGGTTGTCACCGTGAACCATTAAGATTGAGTTCCAGAACCTAAAATCATTAAATTAAAATGTATTCTGGATGGTCCGATTTTTCTCCTAAGCTGCATGTTAAGGCGAGTGGAAGTTATTTCTAAAGCCATGTTTGTTATGAAAATGTTTATAAAAAAAATAATGATGACTCACTGATCAGTTTGATTTCAGCTTTCAATGGTGCATTAGTGCAACCAGCTATTTCTGGTGGATGGATCAAACTATCATCACCACTGTAAGACTTTCTGATTCCTGATTCTTCCCAGTCATTCCTGTACCACTCCGGTTCTTGCGACTCTACAAATGTGGAGACGATACGCGGAGGGTCTTTTACAACAAAATCACACAGTGACCTGTGGTCACCCTGGCCAGATGTTATGCCAAGCTCGGGCAATTGAGGCCCGTGGATCTCTCCCACCATACTTGCTGCAGGAAGCAGCTCAGGCACAGTTTTTTTCTTTCTGAGAAAGAACGTAAACCATCCTGATATGCAAATTGCATTCATAAGGCGATTCATTTTCAAAGCTTCACCTTTCAATGCTTATTCAAAGATAAGAATGAGTGTTTTAAGAATTTCTTTGTACTTCTTTTATGGTATTGTTGACAGTTATATTTCCCGCTAAGCATACTTTTTAATGCAGACATTATTGAAAAACTCATTACATACGTTTTAAACAATAGTCTTGAACAATCAGTGAAGATTTTTCTATTGTTGCAAAACTTATATTTAAAATTTATGTTAACCTCCGTTTGTCATTGTTGGAATTTTATATTTATATAATATACTGATCAATTCATTCATATATATATATATATATATATATATATATATATATATATATATATATATATATATATATATATATATATATATATATATACACTATCTAGCCATTAATGACCGGACACCCCTTGAAAGGCAGGTGGACTCGTCCTGGCGGAATAAATACGCAACCTGTGGTGGGGGAAAGACCATTCGCAAGCAGGCGACGGCCATACGAGCGCTAACAGTGAAAATGAGTGGACGGCGAGAGCTGCATGAGGCGGAAAAGGGCATGATCATAGGCTCCCACCGATTTGGTCATTCCATACGTGCCATCTCCGACAAGTTTCAGATACATCGGTCAACAGTTAGTGACGTCGTGTTGAAATGGGAACGAGAGGGAGTGATAAAACCGCAGTCCCGACCCGGCAAGCCCAAAATAATGTCCGACAGGGATCGACGATCTCTTCGACGTGTAGTGAAGACAAACCGACAAATGTCGTTGGACTCTGTCGCTACCAGCATCCGGGCTGCATCTGGCAGTGTTGCCAGTACACGTACCATTCGTCAGGAGCTGATTGCACAAGGATTCCATGGACGAGCAGCAGCACATAAGCCAAACATCTCTCCATGAAACGCCCGCCACCGATTTCAGTGTTGCAGAGCACGTTGCCAGTGGACAGTAGAGCAATGGAAAAGCGTTATGTGGAGTGATGAGTCACGCTACATGTTGTGGCACTCTGATGGGCGGTTTTTGAGCTGGCGAATGCCCGGAGAACGGTACCTACCGGAGTGCATTGTCACCACCGTGAAGTTCGGCGGTGGAGGAATTATGGTGTGGTCCTGTTTCTCATGGTTTGGCCTTGAACCCTTGGTGTTAGTGCTTGAAACCCTGAACGCAGAAGGGTATAGAGACATCCTGGACAATTCGGCGCTTCCCACCCTGTGGCAACAGTTCGGTAATGGCCCGTTTGTGTTTCAGCACAATAACGCTGCCATTCATAAAGCACATGTCATCACGGACTGGTTTGATGAAATGGGGGTGCAAGAACTTGACTGGCCATCCCAAAGTCCCGACATCTATCCAATTGAGCATCTCTGGGATGAGTTGGAGCGCCGGTTGAGGGCCAGACCACAACGCCCCAAAACCTCCACTCAACTCTTCGCCATGTTACAGGAGGAATGGCGGGCAATATCTGCCGCCGTGTACCAACACCTAGTCGATAGCCTTCCTAGCTTCCTAGAAGGGTTAAAGCTGTGACTCGGGCGCGTAGCGGCCCTACGCCCTACTGACTTGATACTAGCACCTCATGTATCCGAAATGAGAGGTGTCCGGTCATTAATGGCCAAATAGTGTATATATATATATGCTTTTTTTTCAATACCTTATCACAAATGGTCTTAAGAAAGCATATAAAGTAAGAGTCCCAACATTTAAGACAGAAAAAAAAGCACTTTCGTTTACTGACGAATCGCAATTGAGGAAGGGGGGAATATGACGTACCAAAGCCTATTTGCTTGCGGAAAGAAAGAAAAAGTGTTTAAAGACTATTAACGAGAAACGTATTAAAGTTTTGACCGGAAATCAGTTAGGTTTTGGCTCCTTGTGTACCCATTTTACTCAATTGTGATTTGCTTGTTTTCAAAAACATTTTCTTTTTCCCAAGCTCAAATATAAGTTTGCGACACTCATTGTGTAAACATTTTTGTCTTCATATTTCGAAGGATTCTAAAAAATACAGATTTAAGGTGGTATTTAGTTAACACCTTTATTAAGAAAGTTACAGAGCATTTGAGAACACAAAGAAGTTTCAAAAAGGAGAGTTTGGCATAACATCGGAGTTGAAATGTAATGTTAATGGAGTGGTTCTTAAGATTTTGTATCCATTGTAGACCGTTAAATCTCAAAATTGAGTAATCCTTTTTGCTGATAAAATAGCTGCTTACTGATATCGTACTTTGCACTGTGATACTGGTTTTTAAACTTAATTTTTTTTTTTTTTTTTTTTTTTGCACTTGACTTGTGCCAGTTTGCTCCCTTTCTGCTTTAGCGCCTATAAACTTGATACTTTTTCTCATTTTGTTTCCATTTTCTTGATTTACAGCGTCACTTTCACAAAAAGTGAATTCTTTTTCAAGCTTCCAGTGATTGTTTCCAGCATTTTCTCACCAACTACAAAACTAAACATCAGTTCCAGTTGAGAATATATCCATGAAACTATATTTTCCCTATCGGTTGTTACCAGCAGTTCTTCAGTACATAAATGTGCGAAATACCTGAAAGCTTTAAAACCACTTTCATAAAAAAAATTTCCCACTTTATTTCCTTTACCGTCGTTTCCAACGCCACTTTCGATCACAACAGGTAAATCTTATTTTAAGTTTCTAGAGACTGGTTCCGATGCGCTCTCACTGAGAGCACATCGGAACCAGTCTCGGCTCTCACCAATTTCTTCAAAACTATACCAGTCACCATTTCCGAATTTAGTTCCAGTTGTTCAATCTTCCCACCATTAGGTTGTTACCAGTAGTTCTTCAGTATACCCGAAAACTTCAGTACCACTTTGATAACTTTTTTCACTTTTCCGTGGTTTCCAGTGCCACTTTCAATCACAAATAAGTAAATCTTATTTAAAGTTTCTAGAGATTTATTCTCACAAATTTCCTCAAAACTGTACTTGTCGCTATTTTCGAATTTAGTACCATTGTTTAATCTTCCCTTTCCCACCATAAGCTTGTTACCAACAGTTCTTCAGTTCATAAGAAGTTGATATTCCCGAAAACTTTAGTACCACTTTCTTAACTACTTTTTTCACTTTTTTTTTCCTTTTTCGTGGTTTCCAATGCCACTTTCAATCACAGCAAGTACATCTTATTTTAAGTTTCTAGAGATTGGTTCCGACACGCTCTCACCATTTTCTTCAACACTATACATATATTCGAATTTAGCACCAGTCATTTCATCTTCCCCCTTTTAGGTTGCTACCAGCAGTTCATAAGAAGGCGAAATACCCGACAGCTTTAATACCACTTTGATAACTTTTTTTTCACTTTATTTCATTATCCGTGTTTTCCAACGCTACTTTCAACCATAGCAAAGTTATGTTGAAATAAATATTAAATAACTATCTGAAATACATTAAAATTCTTTCTGATTTAAGCTATAAATTAACCGGTTGATTAAATAAATAAATAAAAAATTATTACCAATTTTGACAGACTCGTGTAATGTTATTAACGAATCCAAGAGAACATATTTTCCAAGCAGATAACAAAGGGTATAAAAATCAAAAATACTCTTCAAAATGTTTAAGAACTTTTTGTGCCGTTATCCCTTAAATTCAATACTTTCTCTGATTCCCCTCATTTCAGCAAAGGGCAATAAATTTTACTTTATTTTAATGATCACCAATAAATTCTGAAGCAGTGGATCTTAATTATTATTACTCAATATTATAATGAATTCACGCCTCCTTTTTATAATTTAAACTGTTAAAGAGTAATTTGAAAGTGCGTTTGATACTTTATATTTCAAGGGAGAATTACTCATTAAAATTTCAAAAATTTGAAAAAAATTGCATTTTTAAATAGTCTTTTTCTATTAAGCTTATTATACCAAAATATGGAATTGATTTTCGCAAAAATGTAAATTTTGCAGATGTCGAGTGCGACGCAGAACGCGCTGCGACTTGCATGAATCAATGAACTTGTGAACTTAGATGATAAATGAATCTGCTCAATCCGATCAAAATATTTTAGTAAAATACTATCATTTTAACTGTTTTATTCAAATAATATGCTTAAATTATGTAAGAAAAAATACTTTCCATCAAATAGTAGAAATAGCAACTGATTTAGCTGAAGCAAATCCTACATTTAAGAAAACTATAGTCATATAGTCTAAAATAATGAAAACGAAATCAAATTTGATGATTTTTTTTTTAAATTTATGACTACAGCAAATTATGGGAAATTTAAAAATGCGTTCTAAACATTGTATTATAAGAGCACAAATATTTTTAAAAAAGTTTGGTTTGTAACATATGATAAAATGAAAATTAAAATTTGTACAGTGCGCAAAAAAAGGACTACCCTCAATAACTTTTGATCTAACAATCGGATATTTAGGAATCCATCTTAATGGTTTAAGAGGAAGACTTCAAATATGTTAAATAATTAGTGCAGACGATTTTTAGTAGTAGTAGTAGATCATTTACGTCGCACTAGAGCTGCACAATGGGCTATTGGCGACGGTTTGGGAAACATCCCTAAGGATGATCCGATGACACGCCATCACAATTTTGAGCCTCTGAGGAGGGGATAGCACTCCCACTTCGGTAGCCCAACGACCTGCACGCGAAGTCGAACAGTTCACTTCAAGGCAGAACAGTTTGACGAGGACCAATACCGCACACCCTCGGTCCCTACGCAGGCAGATCCAAGTGGTCACCCACCCGCACACTGACCGCAGCCCGTGATTTTTGACTTCGGTGATCTGCTGAGAACTGTGTCTTAACGATTAGTCCACTGCGGGACGCAGACGATTTTTAAGTTACGAAAACAGACACAAAAACGTTAATTCGCTGAATAAACATGCATTTTTTATGATGGATTCTGACTTCTGACCCCTGAAATCTCTACGATGTGTCAAATAGGGTCCCTATAGTTTTGTCAGGAGATCGATAGTTTGGACCCCTTAATGTTTATCTTACTTTTTGCCTATATCACCATATCTTGAGAACTTTTTAAACTTATTGAACTTGGCTTACTCTAAATAGAATGGAATGAACAGTTGCTAACGTAAAAAAAACCCCACCTGTCAACAAACAATCAGGTTCGAAGTACCCACAATACGTCACTTGCAGGTATTCCATTGTGCCTTTTATTCCATGAAAGCTTCAAACTTATTTATAAGCTTTCAGTTCTAAAACGACTCGTCAGTTACTACTACTTTCACTACTATTCCCGCCACTTTTTCATGTATTTGAGCAATTATCCGACCGTATTATAATAATCTAATATTAAAAATTCTATTAATGCCTAAAAATATCAAATGAAAGTATCTGTGAAGAGTGCCAGGTTTGATTTTAATTCTCTGTTCTTAAATCAATTATCATCTTTCCTTGTTTTGTAACTTGTCACTAGCGTCTTAATTTCGTTTTGTCCTGTTTGTCATATTGTGATTTTCGTATATTCTACTAATGTTTTTATTTAGTGATTGAGGTAAATAGAATAGATTGTGGTTTAATTCTTTTTTTTTTGTAATTTTGGTAAAAGTAAAATTGGCATTGTTTTTCTGTGGCGTGTAGATGCCTGAAGCAAATTCTAGATGGGTGTCTGTTCTGCAACTCGGAGCTTTAGTAGCCCATTCCAAAATTCTCCAACTTCTGAGAAGTTCAATCGTGATCTGTGGCTTAATAATTTGCAGAGTTTTGGCAGCTTAAGGGTTGTAACTTTTTTAAAAAAATCTCAGAAGGGGACGAACTTGAATGTATGTATATATTCATATGTATATATTAGGGGATATAAATTCTAACAAACAAAAAAAACTTGAGATTACGGAATGAGAGTGCAAAAAAATATACATTTTGTAGAGTTATAAAAATTTGATCTAAATTTATTGAAATAAATAATAGAAAATTGAAACAAATCCATTACAGTCAATATTTAGTATTATTCAGATATTTGTATTTCTTGAATTAAAGGTTTTTAATAATTCAAGAAATAGAAACATATTTTTGATGAAATGTGCACAAATTAATTGTATTAAAAAACAATTATTTAAGTGTGTGATTGATAAATCACATGTCGTAATAGCAACGTAGATAAAGGAATGGGGATTCATGTTGAAAAAGGCATTGCAATAATTGCAACAAAAAAATTGCCTTCAATTAGTATGAAATCTATATAAATGAGACACTTTAAGTAATTATTTTAATGCAAAATTTAAAATGCACATACTGAGATTAAAATCCGGATTTAAAAACCACCGGGATAATGCATTGTAAAACTGCTTAAAAAAATTGGACTACAGACAAAGCCGGCAATAACAAATCACGTCCGAAAGGGATAATTTAAATGTGTCACTTGAAACTCTCGTGTCGTAGTGATATGTTAGTAAAAGAACAGGATTTCCAAAAACATGTGTAAAAAGCACAGCGATAACTGCCTTTAAAAAAATCATTTAAATTTACTATTAAATCTGCAGAAATAAAGCAAGTCAAAAGTGATAAATTAAATTATGGTATTATAAGTCATGAGTCGTAATAAATGTAGTTTGATTTTAAAAACCACATGGGAATTGCTAGTTACAAAAGCTAAAGAAACGATCGAAATGTCACTTGAATTTATGATGAAGTCTGCAACAATAAATCGAAGAATATACCATTACCTAAATTCCAAGTTCTCATACCGTTTTATCATATTAAAAATATGTCCCTACTACTTGGATCATGCATTTGGGTAATCACTTTTTGGCATGCTCAATGTTTGGATTGTATTTTCGGCATTTGTATTATTGATTTTCTCGTGTGGTTTTAAATATTTCAGTATATTTTACGCAATAAGGAAAATTTGAATGATGCAATCGATTATTTAATTCTTACGGCATTAATTCTAACGAATTTTTCATAGTTCTTGCTCTTAATTTCTCCATAGCTCTTAAATTTGATATTTTTCTTACAATATTAACTATTTCGTCGTCTATCTTTTTCCGACAATTACTACTTGCAGATTTCATGATTTTTAATTATTTTTATCCTTGTGATGATTATTTACCAAACGCAAAGAAAGAAATAGTTTGTGCCTTCTCCCGACCCCGAACAAAACGCGAGAATATCATCCACAACAATATTAGAATAAAAAATTATTAGATGTTCAAATAAAAAAATATATATGTGCTTTTTTTGTAAACACAGCGTTAGTCATTTGTTATTTTGAATAAGTAACATGTATGTTTGTTATTATTAAAAGTGTATTGCAGAAAGATATATGTGCTAGACAGTTTTGTTGCTGATAGCTCAAAAAAATTCCGCCACAGGGAAGAAGATATAATCTGTGACTACATTAGAGTTCGTTGAATCGTCTGAGGTTCCAAAACCTGTGATTTGTTGTGTACTAGATTGTTATTTGTACTGGGTGTACCACAAATTGCTGTATTTTCTGGAAAGTTTTGCTAATAAATTTTTGGGGTCTTGAGGACTTTTATTCATCTCTCAAGAACAAGAATACCTGTGCTATGTACAGTATTAATTTAATTTGCAACCAACTGACGTCTATCCTTGTTTTTCATTTTTGTAGGATTGTTTTCTACGCTGATATATTTTCCATCCATTTTTTTTTTTTTTTTTACATTCAAGAATGATAAGTTTTATATTTTTAAATAGGCAAAAAATTTTAGTGCATTTACTCCAAACATTATTCCTGCGATTTGGCGCATATTGAACCCCTGGTCCCTAAGGCATACCTTTATTTTACAATTTTTTCTGCAGGTTAAAGAAAAAAGAACCGTTTGATTTAATGTGCAAAATTCTGCTAGTGAGGTATTTAAGAATAAATTTTCTTTTTTAGTGCTTCAGGTTGAATGTTTTTAAGTTGTATCGAATGCTTCTACAATATGAGTTGAAAAAAACTTCCATTAAAAAAATAAAAATTATACATGAATTTGTTTATTTTGTTCAAATTTAAAACAAAGGAAATTATTTTGCTACCTCACTTTACTCGTTAAAACTACTTTCTCGATTTATTTTTATAGTTAATTACAAGTTTTAATTCTATTTGCCAACTATCCAGTGTTGGCAAGATTTTGCCGCAGGTGGAAAAAACCATGGTAAAAACTGTCCTGGCTTAAACAGGTTTTTGCCAAGCAAAGTAGCAAAAAGCTATTTTCCAAGATGAGAGGACAAAAACACATTTTTGATACAAAATTATTCCTAAAATTGAAATATATACTATAAATATATATAATTTAAAATATTAACAAACTTATTATTCCATAATTAAATCATCTATATTATATAAAACGCTAAGACGTACGTATGTTTGTATCAATAAAACCGATGATATTTCTTTTCTCGCGCTGGCAACAGTTTTCATTTTTAATTGATTGGATTCGGCGCGCAAGAGCACGTAGTGAGCAACCAGATAACAATAACCAGAGTGAGCATTATCAGGTTGTTCAATTCAGATTCATGCACTAAAAACATGACAATATTTAATTTAAATTCAATTAGGAATTAATTAATTAATTGAAGTGAGAATGCTTTAAAAGGCCGCTGTTGAATTGATATTTTTCTACTGGGAGCTACCTAAACGTTTAAGTGTTTGTATTGAATGCATTGAATTTTTTTATATTTCGCGTTTATTTATGCATTGAATTTTCACGTTTTAAAATGCAGAATATTAGTGAAGGAATATTTGATAATTTATTTTGCTAATATGTTTCTTATTTAGCTAATGTTTTTATTTTTTCACCATGTACAATCTAAATAGCTAATATACTTTTTTAAAAGCCAATAAGAACATTGGTAGAATTCTTCTACATAAGTACAATACTATGTTTTTAATGATAAAATACTATGTCTTTGATGATAATATATTATGTCTTTGTGCTAGAACATTCCATTGTGTTCATTGGCGAGCGAGCCATGGTTCACGGCGTGAACCACATAGGATTGCGTAGCAATTCTCGGGGGTTGGCGAGCGTTAGCGAGCAGGGGGCGGAGCCTCCTAGTAATGTATTAATATATCATTTTAGTAGTTTAAAACATTATTGATTGGAAAATTAGTGATCATTCTCTTTTTTTTCCAGTGAAATGAACTTATTTTAAATTAATCAGTGTTTTCACTACAAAGCAAGAACACGAGAATCTCGCTTATTTTTTTCTTTTCTCGCATTAAAAAATTATTAACGTGAGAAAATCTCGCACTCTATTAATCAATTTCAAAATGAGTCATTTTGAATAAAAATCCGTTTCACTTTTCTTCCTTGATCTTTCATTATTTCCAACATGGATCCCTGTTATCTAGCTCCCCTATTTACTAGTATTGTTCAGAACCAGTGCGAAAAGCAGAACACAATGCCCCCCCCGAATGACAGAACACCTTTCAGAACACATTTTTCTGCAAGCACGTGTTCACGGAAGGTAAGATTTCTTCATGTAAGACATTAAAATTTTTTTCAATGCTACAAATTTACTAAGTGATTCCGAATTGTTCAGCATTTGTTGCAAGGTCATTTAGCACTCAAAACTGAATTAAGACAAAATATCATATACAAATGACTGATAAACATTTGAGCAACCTAATGAGAAAAGCTGATGAAAAAGTAGATATAGAACGTTTTCGATATGATGATGCAGCAAAAATATTCAATTCTTTAAAAATTAGAAGATGTTAAAAATGTATTATAATTAAAGAAATATTTTTTTTTCCAAGTCTATTCGCGTTTTTTTAATTTTTAGAAATCTCACTTAACTTTTTGAGATCTCACCCCGTTTTTGAGAAAGGGTGAGAAATTCTCTCTCATTTTTTTTCTGTAATGAAAACACTGATTAATATAACTATAATTTAAAGCAGGGTTGGGGTTTTGGACGTTCTAAACTGGTTTTGGAAAGGACACATGGGTTTTACTGTCTTAAAGTGTCCGAAACCTTGAACTTTGATAAAAGGTAAAAATTCTATAGGTGTAACCATTGTACTCATAATAATTACTGTACAGAGGGGGCATAATCACATGTACATTGATACAGGGCTGATTGTGCTCCCGAAAAAATCCGGATTTCCGGATTTTTCACTAACAGTGATCCGGAAGTTTCCGGAGATCAAAGGTCCAGACGTTTCAAAAAATCATTGATCACAGAAGTTTAGGGAAATCAAATTTTCAAAGGTGGAACTTAAAAACACAGTTTATTTTATTTGTTTGTAAGGGAGAGCCAGAGATATACTTTATAAGCTGATATTCATGATTAATATTCATTTTTTATCAGTAAATAGTTGTTATAATTATAAACTCAAAAAAGAAAGACATATTTGTACATTTTAATTTCTTCTCCAGGTCATCATAGGTATGTATAAATGGTATAGGTATGTGTAGAATTTTAAATATATTTTAAGTAAACTAAGAAATGTTGAGATAACAAAAAAACACCTTGCTTAAATTTTTTTCTAATTTTTCAATTTAAAATAATTTTTTTTTCAAGAAATTTTCCGGAATTTTGACTTGGGTTCACAATCACCCCTGCATGTATCAATAAATATTTGATATTTTTTATACAATTTACTTTAACTTATTAAAAGAAAATAATATAATATAATAGGAAAACATTTATAATTTTTGAAGCTCCACAATTCATTGAACAACAAAAGTGAATACATAATCCTTTAAATATAAATATGCTTTTAATGTTTTTGCATAAGAATAAATAAAGCAATATTAAAAAAAAAAAAAATTTTTTTTAAAAATACTAAATTTGCTTAAAAATTAACCTTTTATTTTTCACACTATTTTTTTTAAAAAATGTTATAATTTCTGCATCACAGTATGATAAAAAAGACATCTATTTTTAAATGAATTGTTTTTAAATATAAATATATTAGTTTAAATTGAAAATACAAAATAACTGAAAAATGTATTAACAGTTTTGAAGGGCATAACATCAGTTTCAGTTACTGACACTGGTGATGTATCACCGCTATGCTAAAAAAATTGAACATGAAGGAAATAAAAGTATTCTTGAATAGTACTATAGATAAATAAACCTGTTTATGACTAACCAAGCACTTAATCCCTAAAAGCTTAACCTGTATGGCAAGGTCAAACTTCAGTTATGTACTATTGAATGAAAGGACCAATTGAACTTGATTACTGATTAATCTTTTGTTTAATGTTTAAATTGAAGAGTCAAACAATATTAATAAAACATTATACTTTTAAAAACAAATATTCTGTAGTAGATTTAATTATCAATATGTTATTAGTTCTAAAATTGTGACATAATTTGAGTATATGGGTTTTGGACAGGACAGTTTAAACCGTGGATTAATCCATTCTGTCCTAAACCTTGCCAACCCTGATTTAAAGCATAAAATATCTATCAATAGTTAATTAAAATATACAAGTATCTATGCAATTTTTTAAATTTGCTCAAATTCAATACTTTATTCATCATCACAATACAATTTGTGCTGTCTCAACCTCAACATAGCATAACAGAAGACTAGTTTTGAAACTTTATTTACAATCAACCTATTCCGAATTTTAAAATGTACAAATGAAAAATTTGAAAACACTCTTTCAATGGCAGCACTACTAGAAGGACTTGAGTGTGAATGAGATATTAATTCACAAAATTCTCTGGAAATTTCACAAGAATTTTGCACACTCCTCCACCATGTACTAGCATCAATTGTGGCTATAACTTGCTCTGAGAATAATGTTTTAGGGAATGGTTTTTCTTGTAATTTAAAATTCCTGGCATATGAAACAAATGATGGATTTATTCCATCAAGAAATTTTCTGGCCTTCTCTTTCTGCCCTTTATATTTTGGGTGTAATAAATAAGCAAGAAGGTACCAAGGTAAGATTGATTGCACAAATCTCATTTTTACTTGTATTTTATAAGGCTGTAAATTGTCATCTTCTAACAATTTGCACCATATATGGCAAGCATCTGCTATTGCTGTTGAATTGGTCTGTAGAATGTTCAAGGCATTTAAAACTGGTTCTATTTGTTTTATAAGATCTTTTACTTGTTGCAAAAGATTGAAATCACGTATGTGAGCAACAATGTTTTGATCCATCTCTTTCAGATGATCATTTGTGACTTTTATGTAAGAGTTGTGTGGATAGGGCAAGATGAGTATAACTAATACCACCCACCTTTTTTGTGTAAAGTCGGGGGGGGGGGCTGGTTTGTGAGTGAAAAGGATCAAGGGAATTTAAATTGTGTGGTTTTGTTTGCATTTTGAAGTAATATTGAGAAATGAGGTGATTATCAAAATCTATCTAATAAAACATCCATCTTAGCTTTCTTCTGTCTCTCTTTAAATATAGTGTAAGAGTGATATAATGTAAAATAATACATACCAAAAGTTATTATGAAGAAGTAAAAAAAAAAACAATTTGTAAAAAAACATTTATTTAAGGATTCTAAAATGAAAAGAGGTCAAAAACTTTCAATCTTTTAAAAATTATTTCCCTTGTATTAATTATTAATATTTTAAACATAATTTTCTCATGTAATGTGCCGAATTTATTATTTCTTATGATTGATTTAAATTTGTTTCAAGTATTTTGTAATAGTATTTAATCAGTAATACAGATAATTTGGTTTTTACCAGGTTTTTGCCACTGTCCTGGCAAAAAACTCCAACCCTGCAACTATCTAATATTAATGATTGACTTTTCAGATTTCCAATGTCATCGTCCTCTGATTCTGAATATTCTGAACAATCTGGTGCTGAAGAATCGGACAGCTCCTCTATTGTTACAAGTTTCGAATCACAGGTCTCAGCAAGAGATTATTACAAGAAAGGTTCCAAAAAATATGCCAAAAATATTGAAACTGACAAAAATAAATCTAGAGCAGCAATGTTAGAGTCTGTTAGACGAAGTCCCCGTACGAAACAGGCAAGACCAAGTACATTAAAAGGGCCTGGAAGCTCCCTTGGAAAGAAAGATAAACCCAGTACATCAAAAGGGTTTGAAAGTCCCCGTGGGAGAAAAGCAAGACCTAGTACATCAAAAAGGTCTGAAAATTCCCAAAGAAAGAGAGGTAGATCTAAGAAAATACACAGTAAATCAAAAAGGCCTGAAAGTCCCCGTGTAAAGAAAGTCCCCAGTGCACCAAAAGAATTTGAAAGTCCCCAAAAAGGAAGACATGAAACACCAAGAGAAGGTGAAAAACATAGCAGAGGGAGGTCCGTTGATGTAACTCGTAAACTATATAACCCGAAAATCTTAAGTGAACATGAACCACCCAATGAAACAAGAACGAAAATAGGTGTAACAGAATCTTCAGAGAGAAGAAACGATAACTCTTTAATCAGAGAAGAGGTAAGTAGAGACTTTCAAAAGATGCTCTTTAATGTTTCAATAAATTAATGTACCAGAGCTCATTCTACGCAGAAAAAAGGGCAGGGTGCAAAAGTTTAAAAAAAGGGCATTATTATTCTAAAAAGGCAATAATTTCTTTCTAAACACATTCTATTAAAAACATTGTCAATTAGTAAAAGAATTTTTTTTCCTTTACTTTACTAAAAGTAGCAAAGCAATCATATTAATTACAAATTTTTATTAATAAATTAACATATATATTGAGTTAATGGGTAGTAATTTATTTTAGTAGCTTAGTAATTTATTTAAAATGCATGCATATACAGTACAAAACCCGTTATCCGGAAATCAGAAAACCGGAAAACCAAAAAACCGGAACGAAATTCGATAAATTTTCCCGCGATTTTTTTAAAAAGATGTTTTTTTCTTCATAAGATTTTAGGATTTTTCTTTCTTTTTTGAAAGATGTTTACCTTACCATCAGTTTAGAAATAATCATTAGTGTATTACTTCATCGTTTTTTCTTCTTTTTAAGATAATTTCCAAATATATATATTTTTTTTTTTAGTTGGGTTTAACGATAAAAAAACGGCTTTTGCAGCGATTCAGAAAACCGGAAAAATCAGTTATCCGGAATAGCGATGGTCCCGATCGTTCCGGATAATCGGTTCCCTACTGTATTAATAAAATAATAAATTTCTGTAGTTATGATTTAATAATTAAAATGATTAATAATTATGATTTAATGGTAGTGGAAGTAACTGCAAACTTTCAATGACAAGTGCAACAAGGGGTGTGATGGCTATTTTTCCTTTCCCATATAAATGTATTCCTATATATTGACAGCAATGACAAACTAAATAAAAAGAGTTGAAAGTAACAAAAGTTTAAGAAATCCATAGTAGAGTTTGGGGAAAAAAACAAAGAAGAGTTGAGGAAAGAAAGGGCAAAAAGGTTATGGAGTCTATTATATCAGGGCACTAATTTACTTCAGGGGGGGGCAACAGGGTGGATTCTTTTGACTAAAAGGGCAGCAGGGTGCTGCGCCCTGTTTACCCTGCCTAGAATGAGCTCTGGATATACTATCAAGTCTGTCCAGGCCGAATTTACTACCGTTTAGCGGTACCTTCACAAATTCAATTTTAGGCAATACAGTAGTTTCACAAATTCAACTTTAGGAAAAACGGTAGTTTCACAAAATAATTTTTCTTAAAATTTTATTTTTGTATTCCTTAAGAAACGATAAATATATAATTTTACCATGTTTTTTTGCTGATTTTTCAATGTAATTTTAAATTTATCACAAATTATGTCTATTTCACAAAATAGGTACTTCTCAGAAAAACTTAGACCCCTGCTCTTTAATACTAATATCTTTCTGTATTAAAATCATGATTTTTTTTAAAAAATCAAAAAAATCGGATTTTTTTGATTTTAATCGGATTTTTTTGATTTTAATCATGATTTTTTTATAATTTCAATTCTATGGAATATAATCAATTTTGTGTACCATAGATTTAAAGTTGTATTGTATTACTATTGTTACTTATGGTATACATTGGAAATAAACATTACTAACCATTATCAACAAAATATTTCTTAATAATTTAAAAGCAAAAGGTGAAATAAGAAATAAACAATAACAAAGTGATTTCAAACTACAAATCAAGAAAGAAATTGTTTATCAAACAATATGTGATAATTATTAATTCTACATCTACAATATCAAATTATTTAAACAATCATTTAATTAGTTTTATTTAAAGATTTAAACATAAGGACTAATTTAGCTGCCTTTTCTACACCCAATTGATTCCGTAGTTTAGTATGTACAAGTCCAAAAGTGGAAAACATCCTCTCTATCCCTGCAGTTGTTCCTTTTGCAGTACATAACAACTGTATTGCATCAAACTCTTTTTGACCTACACAGTTCTTTAGAAGCGCAATTGATTTCCACCATTCCAAAATGTTTAAAGATTCTAGAGATTCTTTATCAAACAAAGTTCCATTAAACGGAGGAGAGCGTACAATGAATTTTAGCAAAATACTTAATAAGGAGGTTTCTCCATACTTATCTTTAACAAAGTTTACAGCTTGATCTTTTTCATTTAGTGTTAAACATTGTACTTCAGAATTAGGATCCAAGAGGTAAGCTAGGAAATGAGCTGGTGTTAACGCTTGTTCATATCGTTTAGTAAAAAAAATTTTGCAGCAATTATTATTAGAATCTTTCAGAGTTTCCTTTAAATTTTTCCAGATGTTGACAACATTTGATACACTACAATTATCTGTCTAATTAGATAATTGATCTCTATAAATATCTAATTTGATTAAAATCAGTGATTTTTTTAAAAAAAATCATTTGATTTAAATCATGATTTTAATCATTTGATTAAAATCATTTACACCCTGCTGCAAGGTACTTTTAAAACTAACAAATATACATGTTACTAGTTTAAAGTTATGGAAGCGTTAGATTCCAAAAACAATAACTTTTGAGATCAAATAAAATAATTTTTTTAATTGAATAAGTAGGTACTACTTTTTACATACTAATATTATGGGATATATTCTCTTATTTTTAGGAGAGAAAGACGCTATTTCGTTTTTTGCATTTTGTGAATCATCATATTAAAAAAAAAAAGGTTAAATCCATAACAGTTATTACCAAAAAAAAGATCGAGTGCAGAATCAGACTTGGTGTTTCTCGCTAATCAGAATGAAAAAAAAAAAAAAACGCTTGTGATTTTTCAGTTCTTGTTTGAGAATAATGAAATAAAAAATTTGGATTTCTTTTCCGCAGAAATTTTTGTTCTTTTTTTTTAGGTGGTTATTATACTATTAATTTCCACATAGCTTTTAAAATCTGATATTTTTGATAAGATATTTACTATAACTGAATCTCGAAATGAAAACACGCATTTAGTAAATCTTTTTTTTAGCGTCTGATTCGCCGTCGCTCTTTTTTTTTTCTCGTTGGTTACTGCTACTGATTTCACGATTTTTTTTTAATGTAATGATGATTTGCAAAATGCGCAGAAAAGAAATAATAAGTGTGTTTTTCCCAGGGTTGGCTTTTTGCCGGCAGAAACTGATTTTTGCCATGCCAGTGGCAGAAACTGGTAATAACCTGTAAAAACTGGCAGAAACTAAAAAAATGTCTATATTTGTTCTAGTAAGTGCTTAATGACATTTTGTTTAAGTAAACTGAAAAATGTAGCTCCATATAACTGTAACTATTTTGTTTATATTAAATATAAAGAGCGCAGTATATCAAATCTTTATAACAAATCGGCCCCATTTCCTGAAACTTATTTTTCCAGTCAAGTTTTGACAACTTCCCCAGCTGCTACATGGCTGTCCAGTTTTAAAAAATATGCAATAGAAGAAAGTTTCACAAATCTTGCTTGTTCCTTGATGGCAATGCCTGCTAGCATGGACTTAAGAGAATTTTCTCAAATTTATCGTTCGTTCATAGCAAATTGAGAAATTGTTTTGGTTTAGAAACTGCATAAAAACTTGTCTTTTGTTATAGATTAATGCAGAGTGCAGACAATGTAATATTTGATTTTGAATGGTGATAATTTTGTAAATAAATTGTACTTTGTTTAACATTTAATTGTTTTTTTCTATGAATTATCCATTGGATGTCAATCTCAGTACTTACTTTTATGTCATTTTCTGAATTTCTGTCATGCCAGTTTTAACTGGTTTCTTCCAGTGGTTTTAACCACCTCGACAGAAACTTGCTAACCTTGGTTTTTCCCCTGCAAAATACGAAAATATCACCCATAATATTACAATAAAAAAAAAAAAGAATTAAAGTCGTTTAGGAAGGGTTTTGTTTTTATGGCTTCTGGAGCTGGTACTTCCTGAAGTCGCCAGCTTCAGTAGCCGTATTTTTATTTCCATTGTCTTTTAGTTTTTCTTCATTGCTTCTATTTATCCAAAAAGTTAAGTTGACGCGATGAGATTTTTTTTTTTTTTTTTTTTAAAATTGATGCTTCGGTTACTACAAACTAGTAACATGTATATTTGTTATTATTAAAAGTATCATGCAGAAAGATATTATTAGTACTAGAGAGGTTTATCGCAGAAAGCCCCCAAAAAATTCTGCCACGGGGTAAAATGTCAGTCGCTTTTAGATTATCTATTTTTTTTCTTCTTTGCTATACATTGGCTTTTTAAATATCTATTTTCTTCATGCTGACAAAAGTATTTGTTTTTAATTGTTCATATAATCCTTCTGTAATTGTCCTGATTTTTGTTTGTCATTAAACATCTCATTTTCTGTGAATGTGGATTTGAAAATAATCAATTTAAGAAAGATTTTGACTTTCAAGCCTACACCTTTCTAGTTATGTTATTCATGGTTTACTTTTGGAAGCAAATAGCATTACCTTCAGAATTTCAAGTTTCAAACCTTTTCAGATTTTAGGCATTTTATGGAAACTCAATTAACTATTTTACATCATCAAGTTTTTATGCCTTAGTGTTATTCATTATTTTTCGTAATTGTGGCAAATCTTGTAGAGAGGAATTTTGTAGTTTCGCAAATTAATTTAATCTCTTTCATGTGATTTTTATAAATTATTTATTCACATCAACAACATAGTAATCATGCATGATCTATTTTGTAATCATAGAGTAGCTGACTGTGAGATCAATGTATAGAAATGTTAGACACCATGTTTTCTGTGTTTTCATTTTGTGGTTATAATGAGATGTTGAGTGTTCTAACAAGTTCAGACTTTTGAATAAAATTTGTATTTTCATGGATTTTTGTTTTCTTTTCCACGGTTTGCCCTATTCCTCATTTTTCTCTTAAGAATGACAAATTTTTGCTGGTTTTAGTACCACACTGTATCTATCATCCATTCCATAACACATTTTAGTTTAGATCGGCTAATCTCTGAATCTATGATAATTCTTTTTAAATAGATTAAAAAACACTCTCCAGTAAAATGTCTTTGGCCCGCCATATTGTAAATAAATTATGTTTAGATAATATTTATATCAAACTTAGTTAATTTGTAAAGGTAACCTTTACCTACGGTGAACACGTGGTTGCAGAAAAAGGGGTTCGAGGGGTGTTCTGGTTCTGAACAATACTGGTAAATAGGGAAGCTAGGTAACAAGGACCGATATTGAAAATAATGAAAGATCAAGGAAGAAAAACGAAGCGGATTTCATTCGTAATGGCGGAGAACGAAATTTTTTCCAAAATTCGCGAGATTCAGACATTTTGAAATTCATTAATAGGGTGCGCAAACTTCTCGAATTAATAATTTTTTAATGCGAGGAAAGAAAAAAATATGCGAGATTCTCGCTTTCTTGCGCTGTAGTGAAAACACTGCGATATATTTCAGACGATAAGGGGAAAAAATTCATGCATTTGAGTATTTACTTTTTCAGGCAATAAATCTATTGAATTTTTGGCATTTATTGATTTTTCCATATTTTTTGTGCATAATTTATTACAGCAACGGAATCTAGAAACAAGACATGCATTTGAGGAGCCCGATTTGCATAATTTCGTCGCCGATCTTTTATTTCGGCACCTACTACTATGGATTTCATGATTTTTTTTATTATATATTTTTTTATGATAATTATTTACAAAATGTGAAAAAGAAAATAATTTGTGTCCCCCCCCCCCCCCCGCAAAATGCGAGGATATCAACCATAATATTTGAATAAAAAATTATTACATGTTTTATTTAAAAAAATATATATTTCTTTTTTGTAAACACAGAGCTTTTGTTATTTTTTGTAACATGTAGTAACATGTTTGTTATTATTAAAAGTGTCTTGCAGAAGGATCATAGTGCTAGAGTGTTTTGTTGCAGATGGCTCGAGAAAATTCCGCCACAGGGTTCTTATAAAGTTGTTTTCATGTAATCAGGCATGAAAGTTTTCAGCTTTTACTCTGAATTCAGCTTTTTTCAAAGCTTTTTAAACTCCATACATTTATTAATTTCATAATGTTTGATTGCGTTTATGTAGAATTCAGCTTTTTTTGCTAACTGGTACTTTCATCCCTGTGTAATGCTGTAGATCAGTTGTGCGCAAACTAGGGGTCGCGACCCCTGTTTGGGTCGCCAGAAGTTTTTTGGGGGTCGCCAAATTTTTATGAAATGCATTATCCCTGCATGCTGCATACCATACAGTGTACATATAAAGAGTGAAGTGCCGTCACTCCCTGTTTAATTGCAATTTCATGCTGTCCACTCTTTCTGATGGTGCTGCAGCATTAACAGGTTCGAATAAAGGGCTCAGAGGCTTAATTCAGAAGGTGGCGCCTCATATGGTATTTAATCACTGTATGATTCATCGGCAAGCTCTTGTTGCAAAAGATATGGATGAAGAGTTGCACAACGTATTGCAAGACGCTGTTAGTTCAATTAACTACATTAAATGTAACAGCCGTCTCTTTTCAATACTTTGCAATGAGATTGGCTCAACGTATGAGAGATTTACTGTTACACACCGAAGTCAGATGGCTTTCACGTGGGAAAATACTAAGACGGATATTTGATTTAAGAAATGAAGTACACGTATTTAATCGAAAAGAAACATAGATTGGCAAGTTATTATATCAATGAAGTTTGGCTAGGGAAGCTGAGCTATTTAGTTGATATTTTCGAAAAACTTAACGACTTAAATTTGAGCTTGCAGAGTGAGAATTCAACTATCATAACTACAGCCAGTAAAATTCAAGCTTTTAGGAATAAGTTTAGTCTCTGGCAAACTGAACTGAATAAAAACAACACCAACATGTTCCCTTGCTTTAACGATTTTGTCAAGGAAAATAATATAGATATATTTACATTTAAAAACATCATTTCCAATCACATTGAAAAGTTAAAGAAAACATATTCGAGGATTTTCCTGAAAATCTTTGTTGGATTCGTGATCCATTTTCCTTTGACATATGCAGTTCAACTCTTCAAATTAGTGAGAACTACTGAGTCGAAATCAATTTAAGACTCAGCCTTGACAAAAATTTTGGCTATCGGTGGAAAAACAATATCCCATTTTATGCAAGAATGCCATCAGAGTGTTAATACAATTTGCATCAACGAATTTATGTGAAACTGGATTTAGCAAACTAGTTTCAATAAAAACTAAATACCGCTTTTGTTTAAACCCTGAAGATGATATGCGAATTGCAATTAGCAACATACATCCAAACATCGATGAGATAATTAGAAACTTGCAGCCACATACATCTCATAAAAGGGCAATTTACTGATTTTTGTGTTATACAAAAAGTATTTTCTTAAAATTATAAATAAAATTAATATGAGTCAAATATGATGATGTTTTTATTCGATGAAACGAAAGAAATGCGCGAAATATACATCTTATTTGTGAACATTTATCTCTAGGGGTCGCCAAAAATTTTCCCTCTACTAAAAGGGTCGCAGTCAAAAAAAGTTTGCGCACCACTGCTGTAGATCACCAATAATTCAACTTTTGAAAAGATTTTTAAAAGAATGAATTTTTAAAAATTTAGTTTTTTTTTTTTACCTTGGTATTATTATTTTTTTCCAGGTCCCACCAAGTGTTCCCTCTGGTTCAAAACGTAGAAAATCTGGTATGCCTAGAAGAAGGGGAAATAAAGCTATAAAGGAAATTCAAATATGCCAAAAAGAAACTGTAAGTTGATATTTTTTATTTATTTTATTATTATTTATTACCCCTTTGGCAAAAAGGATCTTGGTTTGGATTTGATGGCGTCCGCATACTTTTAAACTGCGTTCAAGAGTAAACAGTGCACATGCATTGCTATGGCGATCGCTGCTCTTCTTCTTTTCATTAGCAAACATTTTAAATATATTTACATAGTAATAATTTAAAGTATTTTTATATTCTTTTTATTATTAACATATAATGACTGACTTGACGGTGATTTCAATATAAATTTGAATGCCGAAGAAGGGAAAGTATTTTGTGACATCTTGAAACTCGTACATAGGCAGGATATGAAAATCAATCCGACGTCAAACTTCAATTGAGACAGTTTTTGCTACCCATGATTTGAAACAGGGTTTCCGCTACGGTAGCTTTTTTCGCAAAATGCGAAAAGACCCCTCAAAAATGCTAAAATTCAACAAAGCATTTTCGCATTTTTGCTAAAGGATTTTACTAAATTCCATTTAAAAAAAAGCTTCCGCGAAAAACCATGACGCTAACATCCATGAAAAAAACTTGGTCAAACAAGGCGAAAAAATCTAAATATCTTTCGCAAGAAGAACCATGACGCTAGCGTTCACGAAAAAAACGTGATCAAACGAGATGAAGCATAGCGATCAACAAAAATGGCTAGATTATTAATGATTAATATTGAGGGCCCTGAAAGTGCATTTAACTTTCAAGAAGCATTTGTAAAATGGGCAAACATGAAAGAAAGGAAGATTGTTAATTATAAACCAAAATGTTTTGATAAATAATAAATGTGTTTTTTTTTTTGTTATAGGTATTCTTTTTGATATTCTTGTACATTAAGCTATTCTTTGTTAGATATCTTACAGCACTTGTTTGATATAAAGTAATTTTATAAGCCTAATGGCATTTTAGCATTTTGCTAAAACTTTTTTTTAGATTTTAGCTTTTTTGCTAATGAATTGTTAGACTCAGCTTAAACCCGGATTTGAAATGTTGTGGCGTTTAAGTCAATTCAGAAAGAAAGAGCATTTCACCAATGGGTAACCAGTGATCGTAACAAGGCGATCACAACTTTTATTTTTGATTTTAATTAGTAATTTATATTTAATTTTGTTTTATTTATTTTTTTTTTTGGTACCATTAGTAGTCAATTGAACTTAAATCAAAATCTGTTCAATTGAAACTTACACACAATAAAGTTTTCAAAAGTTTTTTTTTTTTAAGGAGCTCAATATAATACCGTAGACTTATATGTATGTAACTTCTTATATGTACTTGTTTTTAGCAAAATCAATGGTCACCACTGAACATAAATATTTTCATTCTGAAAAGATACCCCATGTGCTTCAAAAGATTCATCTCTTATTGCTTCACGGAAATGCGGCTCCTTTTATCTTTGCGACATCCCATATTCCCTGAATTGACATATGTAGTATCTTTTTTTCGCTGAATCCCCCCCCCCAGCATATCTGTAATTTTTGATGGAATTAGATCAACACATCCTTCACACAATCAGGGTTGCCACTTCACAGGAAAAACCTGAAAAATACAAGGAATTTAAAAATCACCTAAAATATCAGGGAATTTTTAGTTTTTCTTTACAAACTGGGAAAATATAGGGAATTTTATTTCTTTTTTCATCTTTTAAAAAATTGTGACCACTCAAAGCGCAGTCTATGGCTTATTTAAGGATGATATTTTTGCTATACCAGTGTTTTCATTACAGAAAAAAAAATGGGTGAGAATATCTCACCCTTTCTCAATAACAGGGTGAGATTTCAAAAAATTACGTGAGATTTCTAAAAATTAAAAAAAAAAAAACACGAATAGACCTGGGAAGAAAATATTTCCTTAATTATAATACATTTTTAACATCTTCTATTTTTTAAATCATTAAATATTTTTGCTGCATCATCATATGAAAAATGTTCTATATCTACTTTTTCATCAGCTATTCTCATTAGGTTGCTCAAATGCTCAATCTGTTACGATATTTTGTCTTAGTCCGGTTTTGGGTGCTAAATGACCTTGCAACAGATGCTGAATTATTCGAAAACACTTAAGTAAATTTGTAGCATTGTGCACACACTTTCCTATCCTCTACATCAGCCAGCATAGGCTTTTAAATTTTTTCTGCTATAAAATCGTGAAGTACGTTGAAGTTTTTTCCAAGTTCATACTTCATGCTAGTATTTGATCCATATCCGTTGAATATCCCTATTTGTTTCGTTTTTACCGTTTCTACCGACATTTGTCTTAACAATGTATTTGTCCATCTTACATTCAGGCACAAAAAATTTAAACGTTTTACATGAAGAAACCTTAACTACGGTAAACAAGTGGTTGCAGAAAAATGTGTTTTGAAAGGGGGGAGGGGGCTCTGGTTCTGAACTATAATGGTAAATAGGGAAGCTAGATAACAAGGACCGATATTGAAAATAATGAAAGATCAGGGAAGAAAAACGAAGCGGATTTCATTCGAAATAGCGGAAGACGAAATTTTTTCCAAAATTCACTAGATTCACGCATTTTGAAATTCATTAATAGGGTGCGCGAGCTCCTCGCCTTAATATTTTTTTAATGCGAGGAAGAAAAAAAATATGCGAGATTCTCGCACTGTAGTGAAAACACTGTATACTAAACTATTTAATTTACTCTATCATTATTTGTTTGAAATATGTTCGGCTGTACCTTTTTTCTCTAAGTTTCTCCAATAATTAAATTAAAAATAGTTAGTACAATGTGGCGCACCCAAAAGAGTAGTGGTATTGTGTTTCCTCTTAATATATTGTGTATAAGATCTTCATGGAATTTTTTTTTTCCCGGATTTGATTGGCAACCCTGACAATTCCATTTCAATTTTCCATTCATATTTTCCTTAAAAAAAATTTTAATAGTCGAACTTTCTAATATGTTTTAGTTACCATATTTTTTTTATTATTCTTTGAAATTTTATAACCAAGGACATAAAAAACTTTTATGAGCCAGTAAAAATTCTCAAGAGCCAATTTCTAGAATTTTGATTTCATTAAAAAAAAAAAAACTAACTTCTTTTAGATGTTGGCTGTTGGATTGTTGTGACAAATAATGTAATAGTAGAATCAATGAAAGCTATGTACCTTCTATTTACAAAGCAGTAACAGACACAGATATTAAAAACCAAGCCTAATTTGAACACTTAAATCTTATTTAAGTTAAAGAGAAATTTACTTCTTCTTTGAGTGCTTATGTTAACCTTAAGAAATAAGTGATGTCACTTCACTCCCTTCTCTTGTGAAAATTTTAATTTAATAATGTATATAGTGTTGGTGATCAGCTGGTGGCCATGTATTCAAAATGTCATCTGTCTGTTAAAAAACTGTCTTTTGCACAGCATTCCTTAAACCAAAAGGCATGCAATTGAATTCAACTAAACCAAATGGCGTTAAAACTGCAGTTTTCTGAGTGCCTTCTTTATTCATGGGGACCTGATGAAAATATGACTTAGAAAAGAAAATATACATTTACCATACAAATTTGTTGAAGAATCATGTGTCTTATTGGATAATTATCAGTAACCATCTTGGCATTGTCTGTTCAGGGTAAATTTACTACCGTTTAGCAGTACTTTCACAGAATTAAACTTTAGGAAAAACGGTAGTTTCACAAATAAAGAAGCAAGTTCTCTTGTAAACCCTGTTCTAGTTGCAATCTGTAGAAAAGAAGAGCTTTTCTGCCAGAAAAGCTTCTTTTCTTCCATGAAATGGTAGCACGTCAGATTGTGCATTACTGTAAGACTAACCAGTCACTCACACCATATCAAAGTGAGCTTTTTTTTCTCTGAGTTTTTTTAAAAATGAAACGATGAGGCTCTCCCTCTATAAACTTTACAGGAAGTCAAAATTCAAACATTATCTTAAACACTATTGTAAATTTATTCCAACAGACCTTTATTTTTTTATGTGCCATTTTTTCCATGAAACTTTTTTCTGTATGACCCAGTTGAAAATTTTCTCATATAGTGCTAGTACTGTTAAATGCATGTTTTTATTAAATTCAAGTTGAAATTTAACTATGGACAATGATATTTATGGATTTTGGAAATTTGGGTACAATTTTTAGCCCAAAACTTTATAATAGCAAAACTGTTTTTGAATATATGGGGGGAAATGTATAGAAATTCCAGTCATAAATAATTTTTGTTTGTAGTGACAATTTTTGAAAATGTTTTCTTACTTTACCATATTTTTGTGTTGATTTTTTAACGTAATATTTAATTTTCTTTAAATTTTCACAAAATAGGTACATCATAGAAAAACCTAAGCAGACCCATGCGTTAAGTGTTGGATAGTCGCCATGAGCCCCCTGGTTTCTTAACCATGTGCAATGGACTACTTTTTGAAGGGCTGCATTAATCTTTTAAGACTAAATATGCAAATTTAGCTTTTGCAATTTTAAAATATCCATGGAGAAATATGGTGTAAACCTATATTTAAATTCAATAGTTGTTTTTTGGTCCATTAGCAACTCTCAAATTCAAAATAGTTGTAGGTTTCTGGCATTCCAAAAAAAAGATAGGTATAATACTTAAATCTACACTTGTTTCAGCAAGTAATTTTAATCCTAATGATTTTTCATAAACAAAAAGGACAGTTATTATGGCTTTCATGGCTCATCATTGTACATACTTGGTCAGTTGGTTTTCCCAAAAAGCACAAGCTTGGGGCATTTTGTAGACTTAATGTCAAACTTTTGAGTGTTGGTGTTATCTGTTGAAGGGCTTGTCGTTTTCGGTAAAATGGTTGATTACGAGTGCATAAGAAATTTGACAACTATTACATTTAATTCGATTATTTGTTTCTACATATTAATATTTCTAGTAAAATAACCTAAATTTTTGAAATCCCATTTTTAAATCCTTAGCGTTTGCAGTGTAATCCGACATTACATCAGATATTTTGTGGGCCATTGAACTCATTAGCAGAAGTAGCTGGAATTGCTTGCAATCCCAGCTACTTCTTAATCATAATTAGGTAATCGTTGAAGCAATCAAGATTTTAACAGGCTTTTGCCTACATCTGCCACTTGTCTCAGTAAAGCAGATAGTTTTTTTTTATCGCCAGGCTCTATGCGGTCTATACAGGGTATCCGCGCACCTTGAAAGTCATGAATTTCAGTATTGAACAAAATTTGTCATGAAATGTCATGATTTTTGCTATTTTTTAAAAAAAAATCATGGATTTAGGTCCCCCAGTGTTGCAAGTGCTGCTCCAATTCGCGCAAATTGTGGAAACCTACGCCTACATGCTCCAAATTGAAGTAGTAGGCTTAAATTTTGCCTATCTGACCCAAAAGGGATATTTTCCCCCGAGGGTATCGTCAAGTCGCACTTTTGCGGCAACCAAGCTACTGCCATGTGGGGGGTTGCTCTGGATTCAGTGGGAAGGATTCTTGCACTCTCACGTGCAACTCTGCTTCATTTTGCAAGTTATTCTCAATATCAGGTTTCATTTTCCACTCTCTGAAATGGAACTGAAACTTCCCTTGAATTTTCGGGGACCAACTAAACATTGCCAAAGCAAAAGAAAATTTTATTTCTCTTCTTAATTTTATCGTTAATGAAGTGCCATCCTACTCGTCAATGGTAAGCTAATGGCCTTCTTGCTCTATTCTATTTATAGAATAGCATGATCTTGGAATTAACTTGGGGATCATTCACTAAATACATATTTTCATGTTGATCCTCAGAGCAGTCAAGAATCACAAAGCTTCATAACCTCAATTTCCACCTCCCTTTTATTCATTTAATTTAATAAAGATAAGAATTAATTGAGTTTCTTAAGCGTAAATTTTTATCTGAGGGACCACCCACTAATTACATATTGTAAACATTTATTTTACTTTATTACTTTTTTTTACTAATACTTTTTTTACTTATTGCATTTTATTATTGTGTTATTACTTTCAAAATTTTCAGTGCTCTTATTTTGTTTCAGGAAGAATCTTAGTAATATTTAGAGGCAAGATTTTAAATAAGTATGAAGTTAGGGGCTTTCAGAATTTTTAAAGCAGCAAAAAAATCTTATGTTTTTCAGATTTGTCATTCAAAAATACTTTAATTCATCCCTTAATGATTTGATTTAAAACAATTGATATAAAAAATTTAATTATCACAGATTTGTTAAATATTATGAGTGTTGGGACAATATAATAATTTACTTCTGACAAAAAATTTTTAACTTCAATACTCATTGTATTTGCATTTAAAAATTATTAAAGTTTGCTTAATTCTTTACATATTTTTATAAATTCGGTATGATCAATATTAATCTTGTTAATGTTTTGTTGAATATAGGGGAGAGGTGGGTAGATTTCATCATGGGGCACCTTTCAACAACTAGAATTTTTGTCTTCTAACATTGCTTAATGTTTGGCCAATATGCCAGACAATAAGCTTTAACTATGCATAACTGTTGACATTTAGTTTTAAACACTTTCTTTTTATCACTGTTGTGTTACTCTGTGGAACATGCTTTAACATTCCAAAAAGTAAAAAGACAGTTTTGATTTTAAAACTGTTTATCTACCAGTAATCTTTTAACAAGGTAAGTGATATTTATTCATCTGATAGTTCATTTAATTCTGCTTCTAACTGTATTAATCATTAGTAAAAAGTCTTTTTCTAAAGTGGTTGATAATACTTGAACCAAAATGTCTTTACCAGGGGCAGATTTCAACAGAGCTAAGAGGGCACATTTCAACAGTGTTGAAAGGTGCCTCGGCTTTTTATTTTTTTGTTAAGTAATCTTGCAAAAGTCACTAGTCTGCAAAAAGCCCATTAATTACAGTTGTTACATTTAAAATACTCAACTTTTTCTGTAAGGCATTATACTAAACTTTTTGAAAAACATGTGAATGTGTTCAAGGAAGCATGCTAGCGAAAATTTTTCCAATTAATTGAATTTTTTTAAAAGCTTAAAATCAGGATTCCATTAGTTGCATTGTTGCTGAAAATAGAATTTATTAACAAGTAATTTATTCAATAGAATAATTTTTTAAAAATTTTATGAAAATATTCACGAAAATTCGATTTAGAATGAAATTAATTTAATTTTAAGAAAATTGAAAAGTTTACAATGCGATGTAACATTATATTTAATAAAATGCTCAGTCCTGTTATTTTACCTTCTTACAGTATATAAAAATGGAATGGACTTTTCAGCTTTATTTTATAGATTAAAAAAAAGAAAGTCAAATAATTGTTTGGTTGGTGAAACCAAACAATGTACAACTAACACAAAATGCTACAGTTCTAAATACACAAGACAAAAAGTTTTCGACATCCAGCAAGAAACCCGGCTTTGTAAATACATAATTACCTGTTCAATTCTCAATTATAGTGTAACTTACATGCAAGTTTGACAACTTGCCTATGATTACGCAAAGCGTTTCAACTCCAAAATTCCAAGTAGCTGGGACAAAAATGAAACGTCTGGAATTGACTGGGTTAAAGGTTTTATGAAGCGTCACCCACAGCTTACTTTAAGGAAAACCTGAAAACACCAGCTTCACAAGAGCTACAGCTTTTAAAAAAGAAAATGTTGAAAATTTTTTCAACAATTATGAGAGAGCTCTTACTTCTGGTCATTTTACAGTTGATCAAATACATAACTTGAATGAAACTGGAGTTTTAACAGCTCCGAATGCTGTTGCCAAGCTAGGAGCAGCTCGTTAGGTGGGGTAGGTAGTTTTTGGAGAGCGAGGACGCATTACCATTGCATGATAATTAACACTTTATTTTGCAGAAAAAGAGGATATTAGTAGTATAGAAAGAAATGACATTAAAATGAAACTGCCTCAACCAAGTTTAAAAGGCGGAACAGCTCTAGCTGTATTTTTCGTGACATTCTCCGTAAATTTTGATTTTATTAAAGACAAAATGTAGAAAAAACCTAAACCAATCCAATATGTTGATTCATTATTATAATTATTTTATGAATAAAGTTCATTTTCCAAAATGTATGATCTTGTTAAGTTCTCTTCGATTGTTGAAATGTGCCCCGCCACCTGTTGAAAACTGCCCCCCAGGAGGTGATATGGTGTAAGTGACTCATATTTGGGCATAGTCACTCACACCATACTTAGAAAATAATTCTTTAGCAAAAACTGTTGAAAGGTACCCCCCCCTCTCCCCTACTATTACAAATAACATTTATTTAATTTTTAAGAAAAATACACTCAATAACCTTAAATAATAGTTAAATTAATTAGAGTTTTAAATTACCTTTTACAGAATTAAATCAAGTAATTGTTAATTTAAAAAATAGTATGAGCCATTCAGTATTGAATTTTTTTAAATTGTTTTTGCCAAAAGCTCTTTTTTAAGAAATATTTATAAATAAATAGAAGTCCAACTGTATATATATGTAATGATAGTTGACTAGAAGTCTCAATACAACAGTGATAATTTTATTTTTAAAATGTAAAGACGAAAAGAATTATGCACTTAGTAGAAAATAATGGATTTGAACTTATATTGTGATTTTTCCGAAAAAATTAATTTTCTATTTTTAAAAAAATTAGTAATAACTAGGTTTGGAGGAGAAACTCTTCGATGTAAGAATTTAAATTAACGTTAGGTGGATATATAATGCCAAGGAAAAAAAATTTTTTTTTTTTCGTAACAAGGTTTTCTAGATATCAAGAGAATACTGTAATTTTTTTTTTTTTGTGTTTTAATGTTTAGAAAATGTGTTTTATTAAATACTAACTCACTACAAATACTAAAATAAACTGAAATGTGAATCAGCTGAAGAACTTGCTCTAGCTCTAAATTAGATAGAACAATTTTTTTTTTATCAACTTAGAACTAATGAAGGTGATTCATTAGTTATTGCCCATTTTTAAAATAAAAAAAATGTGTAGGTTATTAAATACTAACTCACTACAAATACTAAAGTAAAACTGAAAAGTAAATCAGCTGAAGAACTTGCTCTAGCTCTAAACTAGATAGAACAAGATTCATTAGTTATTGCCCATTTTTAAAATTAAAAAAAATGTGTGGGTTATTAAATACTAACTCACTACTCATTTAACGTCAAGTTTGAAAATTATTCTACGTGTAGTAATGTAACTTAATTTTTATGTGCATTTTTTGTTTATTTTCAGGAAAATTAGAATAACTTTAATATTAAAGCATGGTTTTTAACATGAATTATCAAGTTTTTGTAGATCTCTAGTAGTTGCAAGTCTGTGTTCATCAATTATTTTTATTAAGGGTATCTAAATAATGAATATTGAATAAATCACTATACACATAGTATCAAATGTGTAATATTAAATATAATAACTGAATTTTGTCTTTAACAATTTTTAAATTACACTCTTATACTATTTTATGTGTGTATTTCAAAAAGTAATTCTCGCTCATTATCAAAATAAGAGAAAGATGTTTAGTTTATAAAAATAATTAAAGGCTATCTCTGCATATTTTTCTTTCCAAAAGAGGAAGCTAATAAAAAATGATTAATTGATAAAACTACTTGAGAGCTTTTTTTTCTACAATTTAAACTGAAAATTATAAGAAAAATAAACATTTAAAGCTAAATTTTTAAAAAAAAGTATCAAAAAATAGTTAAAATCATTCAAAAAATTTATTGATATTTCCCCCTCCCAAAATTATTTAAAAAATTTAACCAATTGAGAATTATCCTAATAAAGTAAATACATATTTGTAATGGTAATCAGAATTAAAACTATGAACACAGATAATTGTACCAGTATGTAATTATTATATTAACAGTGAATTAATTTTTTTCAAAATGGAATATGAATTGTTTTTAAGGGATGGCAAATTATTTTCACAGAAAGGGCTAAGAGGGGGCTTTTATTGAGATCAAAGTGCAAGCAGCATGGGCCGCCCTTTATAAAACGCTTAAGGAAAAACACTGGTGGAACAAAAATGAATAGTTTTAGATTCTTCATTCAAAATATTAACCAATAGTTAAAAAAGATGTCTGTTAAAAGCTTCCTAATAGTTTGGTTAATTTTGCTTTGATTTAACCTTTTGTTTTAAGTAAACCAAAAACAGCCAGTTAAAAAAAAAAAAAAACTTTTCCCAACTTTGTGAATGACTCAATGAGTGATATATTTTTATCTTATTAATCTTCCTTGTTTTAAAAAAATACTCCAAAAGTTAAAAATGAAATTTTTTTTTTTTTTTTTCAGAAACTGCTGTTAGCAAAATTACCTTTTGCTCGTGTAATAAGGGAAATCGCTGATCAATATCTACCAGGTTTGAGATGGCAAGTTCTGGCTATTGAGGCATTGCAGGAGGCTTCAGAAATGTATCTCGTTCATTTATTTGAAGACTCTGTTCTCTGTACCATTCACAGAAGTCGTGTGACTTTAAACGTGAGGGACATGCGTTTGGCTAAACGTATACGATCACGATTTGAAGACTTTTAGTAAACTTTACAAATCGGGTTTCATAAAATTATTTTTGTTTTGTAATTTTCAGGCTTTTTTTTTTTTAAACTGTCCTAAAAAATTATTTTAATTTAAAATGTGAATGTTTTAAGGGAACACAATGAATAACTTTTGATACTTCACATTGTTTATTCTTATTTTTCATTAAGAAATTTATTGGGATGGATAGTGCTTTATAATATTTTATAAATTATTAATGCTTTTTAGTGTTAATTTTCTTAATCCCCAATCGTCAAGGTTTGATAAATTAATTAAATTAAACTCATTATTACGATTTCGCGGGAATCATAGGGATTGCTGTTCTAACTTGGAAATTATATTCTGGTTTCGATTCAGGGTTTTACTTTTAAGGCCCATTTTTGTGAAAAATAAAAACTTTTTTTCTGAAAACTTCTTAATTGATAAACAACATTCAGTTTTACCAGTAACTATTTAAGTCCATGTGTTTTTTGGCGACTTCCTTTTGATTTTTCAAATTGATTCCTGTATATTTAATAAGTTATTATGACATGATAATTTCGAATGGGAGTCACCATTCTTTTCAAAGCCTTCGATTTGTGATGATTCCATCAGAATTTTACATCGTTGGTTGATTGTTAATCAGAAGTTTATCAATTTTTCGGCTCTCCTAACATAGTTTTTCTATTTCCAATATTTTACTAAGTTTTTATGATGTTACTACAACGTTCAATCATAAATGCTTTTTATATCTCTCAATTATGATTATATCTCTAATATATTGTTTATTTTATAATAGAAAATAAAATGTTTTTCTTTCTGTAATGTTTATGTTTTGATTTTTTTTTTCTTAATAACGGGTCATATCTTTTTTATTTGCTTTCTTTTTGAACAAATTTGCTTTTATATTTTAATAAAAAAAAATAGGAAAAAAATATCACTAAGAGAACAATTCTATGTTAATTTGTTAAGAAATATTTAATTAATTGAGTAAATAAGATTTTAGTTTTTATTGAATTCATAATGCTAATATATTTATTGTGGTATGATTTAGTATTTTTAAAAAGATATATTTATATATTTTTCATTAACTAGTATCTATGGTGCTAAACTAAACTTTAGCATTTAGCTATTAACTAAATTTTAGCATTTAATTTTATGATCAAATCTGGTGGTTTACTTTTTTTTCTAATTAATTTGCATTGCGTATTAATATTAGTGGCAAGTTATTCTTTAATAATTTTGATTTATTAATTAAGTGGGATCATTTCATCTCTTCAATATTTTTAAATATTGTAGAAAAATAGCATTTTATTTTAATTTACATGGCATGCGTTGCTTAATTTTTTTTTCTTCATTAAAAATTTCACTTTTGTTCATTTTTGCATCTTTAGCAAAAAGTAAAGTTAAGAGATCCAAACTTTGCATCGATATCCTGACCAAACTATGAGGGACATATTTCCCAGATTGCGGCTACCCCCTATGAGGAGAGAGAGTACGTTTTTGTGATTTCATAACTTAAAATGTCATCTGCACTAATTAATTAGTATATTTGAGGTGACCCCCTCAAATCATTGAGATTTAGTTTTAGACCGTCAGATCAAAAGTTATTCAGAGTGGTTCTTTTTTTTTTCTTTCTTTTTTTCGTACGCTGCACGTTCCTATTTCAGTCAAGCCCATAAGCAGAATATTTTCAAATGTTCTGCAACAGGACTTATTAATTTATACATATGCTCTGCAAGCATTTCACAGCGAAAAAAAGTCAACTTTCGTTAAAATACTATATTTTCATTTATTAAAATACAGGATCATACACAGATACACAACATTATTTTTTAAACCAAGGCAAACATTCTTGATTTGTTACTTTTTCAATCACTTTTGAAGTACAAAATTTTGTTAATGACGATGATGAATTATTAATAAAATGACTATGATATGAAGGTCCGAACATTAAAATAAGAGCTGCCTTAAATGTCTTTCAAAGGGACAAGTACCCAGATGGGGCACCATTTGCAAACACAAACATTCGCTGGTCTGTTGTTCAAACAACTTCTTAATCTCCATCGAAAGCATTTGGTCTTTTAAAAACAATTCTGTCAATCGTGAATCCCCACGATTCACAAATTGCTTCACAAAATCTTAGAATTTTAATTCTTTTACGGCTTGCTTTCGCAGGAAAACGCTGTCACTTCAAGATACAAATTGTTCTGCAGGACTTCATTTGTTCTGCGACGTACGTCACAGTTTTAGGCACTTTCTGCTTCTGGGCAGTCAAGTACATATTTGGGAACCATTTTCCTGCAAACAAAATTTTAGTTGTAAAGTTGGTGTTGCAGTGTTTGAATTCTACACTATAGTTATCTTGCTTTAATACTAGAGTTTTATAGAATTGCTCTTTATAAATTTAAAATGATTTTTTTTTATTTCTTTAAAAGAAATTATTTAACTTGGAGACTTGAAAAATGTCCTATGCTGTCATTCATAACATTATGAGTTCATCTTTTGAGTACAATTCCTTATATGAGTTGTGTAATAATGACCTTTATGTCAGCCAAGTAATATTTAATGAAATAGAAATAAAATGTTTTATTCATATGTTTTTCATTATTGTAAGATATCAGAGCATATTGTCAGTAGATAACTGTATGAAGATGCTATATAAGAATCATGTGAGTTACATATACATTAATATTTTTTTTTTTATGTGTAAACCAATTTAAGTGCTTCATATTTAATTGCAATAGATAACAGCAAAACCACAATTTACCAAACTTTGTTAATTAGCATTTGCTTCTCTCGGTATCCAGGCAATATTACATTGAAAATGAATGATTGTCTTTTTTAAACTGTTATTTTACAGGTGAAATGAAATTATACTGTATATATATCGTACTGTGATTGAAATTTTTGTGCTGTGCCCATCAAAGCAAAATATTGAGTTATTTTAATGATGTGTTATGTTGTGATTTTAATGATTCTTGATTTACATACCTATCTTTAAACTTCGCAATTATACTTAAGAAAATAAGTTTGTCATTGTTTTTAACTATGAAACTGGAAAATGATTCCTATAGAGCCTTGATTTAAAATTTTTATTTTTGAATAATATGTTTTTTAAAATTTCCCTGCCATGCAACATAAAAAGTGTTCTTTATATTTTTACTCATTATTATGTGCTGGTAAATATGGATTGCTCACATCAAAAATTCAGTTCATTTAATCCAAAAAATAATATTTTTAATTTCTATTTAAATTTTAAAAAAAGACAAAAATCATTAACCAAAAATGACTAGATTCATCATTCAGGGCTGATTGTGCTGCGGAAAAAATCTGGATTTCCGGATTTTTTGCTAACCGTGATCCGGAAGTTTCCGGAGATCGAGGGTTCAGACGGTTCAAAAAATCATTGATCACAAAAGTTTCTGGAAATCTAATTTTCAAAGGTGGAACTTAAAAGCACAGTTTATTTTATTTGTAAGGGAGAGTCAGATACTTTATAAGCGTATATTCAAGATTAATATTAATTTTTTATCTGTAAATAGTTATTATAATCATAAACTCAAGAAAAAAAAGTATTTGTAAATTTTTATTACTTCTCCAGGTCGACATAGGTATTTGTAAATGGTATAGGTTTGTGTAAAATTTTAAATATATTTTAAGTAAACCAAGAAATATTGAGAAAAAGGAAAAAACCCTGTTTAAAATTTTTTTTAATTTTTCGATTTAAACTTCTTTTTTTTTTACTCAAGAAATTTTCCGGAATTTTGACTTGGGCTCACAATTACCCCTGATCATTAGACTATATTTTGTTCACGATAATTGGCCTGTTTATGTTTTATTTGACTGATTTTTAAGTCAAGAACAGTATGTTTATATTTTATGTTTTTTATGGTTTATATTTTATGTTTTTTTATGTCTTTAACAATCTTTTTTTTTTTGTTGTTGCTTGTTTTGTATTTGTTGAGTAAATTAGTAAATAAAAACTTTATATACTTATATAGATGTTTTTATTAACTGAATAGAGGAGCATATTTAAGAGATTTTGACTGTGTTGCTAAAACCTTGAGCTAAACATATTACTCACACACATTACTCATACTGTCAAATTTTCTTTCTTTTCATGAAAATGTCAAACCCACTTTTTTAAAATAGATTATATCAATTCAATAAAAAAAGAGAATAAATCCACTATAGATAAGAGTTCTTTTCCAGAAACTAGTTATTTTATCATGATCATGCAAATTCTTTGAAAATAATTTTGCATTTTGTTAAAGTATATAGTGCTTAAAAAGATTTTTTAAGTGCTTGAAAAGTACTTTAAAGGTGTTTATTTTTTGTTGAGAGATTTGACTACGCACCCTGTCATATGTACTTGTTTTCAGCAAAATCAGTGGTCACCACTGAACATTAATATTTTCATTCTGAAATGATGCCCCATATGCTTCCAAAAATTCACCTCTTATTGCTTCACGGAAATGTGGCCCCTTTTATCTTTGCAACATCCCATATTCCCCGAACTGACATCTGTAGTATCTTTTTTTCACTGAATTCTTCCCCCCCCCCAGCATATCTGTAATTTTTAATGGAATTAGATCAACACATAGAATTTGGCCTTCACACAATCAGGGTTGCCACTTCACAGGGAAAACCTGAAAAATACAGGGAATTTAAAAATCACCTAAAATAACAGGGGATTTTGTTCCTTTTTTCATCTTTTAAAAAATGGTGACCACTCAAAACGCAGTCTATGGCGTATTTAAGGATGATATTTTAACTATACCAAACTATTTAATTTACTCTATCATTATTTGTTTGAAATGTGCTCAGCTGTACCTTTTTTCTCTAACTTTTCCAGTAATTTAATTTAGTATAGTTATAACAATATAGCACACACAAAAGCGCAGTGGTAGTGTGTTTCCTCTTAATATATTGTGCTTAATACGAGTATCTACAGGGAAAACACAGGGTTTTTTTCTTTCCAGATTTGAGTGGCTACCCTGACAATTCCGTTTCAATTTTCCATTCGTATTTTCTTAAAAAAAATTTTAATAGTTAAACTTTCTAATATGTGCTATTTTTTTTTTATTATTCTTTGAAATTTTATAACCAAGGACATACAAAACTTTTATGAGCCAGTAAAAATTCTCAAGAGCCAGTTTCTAGAATCTTGGTTTTATTGCATTTGCTGTGGCATAAAAAAATAAACTAGCTTCTCATAGATGTTGTGCTGTTTAAGTGTTGCGACAATTAAATAGTAGAATAATTGAAAACTATATACATTTTATTTACAAAACAGTAATATGATATTTAGGAGACACAGATTTTAAATACCAAGCCAACTTTGCTTTATGCTACTTTGCCCTCCCCTCTTGTGAAAAAAAGTTGATAATGTTTGTAATCAGCTGAAAGCTTTTCTTGACGGCTCTACAGAATTACACATATTTTAAAATTCAAATATTTTTACTATGATGTCATGGCATCTCATGACAGAAGAACTTCCGAAAGCGATAGTTATTTGCAACAGAAACTTTACTTATTCTAGCAGTAGCAAAATGTATTGTCCCATTTGTATTTAGTGACACTGCTACAGAAGTCTTTCCTGAAATGTTTCCGGATTCTAAAATAGCAAGTTCAAACAAAGTTTTCCATCTCTAGAACTAAGTGTTTTGTTCTTGATGGCATGGGACCCTTTTTCAAAGCTAATCTCAAGAATGAGATAATCAAATATGGAACTTACTATTCAATTCAGATGGATGGAACTCTGATTCAGTGGGGAGAAAAAAACCTAACAACTTGATATGTTTTTATAGCGAAGTAAAGTAAAAGGTGCTTACTAAGCATTTAGGATCATTTCATTTAGGCTATGACACCAGTATAAAAAAAAGCTGTATCTAAGTTATCTCAAATAACTTATTAGCTTTTATAGTGATGGACCAAATGTAACAAAGTCATTGAAGAAAACCATGTCAAATAGAAATAAGTGAATGTTTATGGTATTCGTGCCTACCAACTCTTTCGGTTTCATCGGAAGACTTGCTAATTTCGGACCCGTTTTACGATCTTCCGATCACAAATATCTTCCACTTTTCCGACTTCTGTTCCATTTTATTTTATGCAATTTTTATTATTTGTGGTATCAGGGGTCCGTCTAGTTTTTTTTTTAGAGGTACCTATTTTGTGAAAATTTAAGACGTAATTTTTGAATATTAAAAAATCAACATAAAAATATGGTAAAGTAAGTAAATATTTTCAAAAATTTTCACTACAATTGACTGGTAAATTTCTATATGGCTTTCCCCATATTTTCAAAATTCATAATCATTGTCCATAGTTAAATTTCAACTTGAATTTGATAAAAACATGAATTTAACAGTACTAGTAGTAAAAGTTATTTTAATTGAAAGAAACTTTTCAACCGGATCATAAAAAAAAAATAAATGTCTGTTAGAATAAATTTACAATAGTGTTTAAGATAATGTTCGAATTTCGATTTCCTGTGAAGTTCAGAAAGGGAGAGCCTCGTCACATTTCAGTTGAAAAGACTCAGCGAAAAAAAAAATCTCGCTTTGCGGTTGGGCTTATCATCTCATCAAACACGTGCTACCTTTTCGTAAAAGACTGCTGCCAGAAAAACTCCTCCTTTCCATTTATTTTATTCATCGTTGATCAACCGACCCAATATTTAGTTTACGACTACTAATGTTCAACTCCGTAGCCTTGTAATTTTGAACCAATCCAGAAGACAAGGAAACTCCTGGATCAGTACCCTACCCCCAGAGGTATTGATTTGTTATGGGAACATGGAGGAAATGCGACTCGACAGATTTACCGCTCATCAGTCACCATTTATTACACGGGGAGTTTTCGGCCGGCTGGGATCAAACTCTTCGACACAGACCCAGTGCCCCTACCTGCCAGGCCATCCTTTCCATAGATTGCAACGAGAACAGCGTTTGCATGAGAACTTGCTTTTTTATTTCTGAAACTACCGTTTTTCCTGAAGTTGAAGTTGTAAAAGTACCACTAAGTAGTAGTAAATTTACCCTGGACAGACCCCCTGGGTATAGATAAAACAATTTGTAAAAAATTCACTCCCTCTCACGTTTTCGCATTATCTCTGCAGAGAATAAATAATGTGCATCAGAGTCGTGTGGGTTTCCGTGTAAGAACAAAGAACCTCGCTTCTTTCTGTTCAAATCCGATCGTTCCACTTTTGCAGCTGTGGAAACATGCTTTTTTAAAAAAAAAAGAAAACCCTAATGTTTGTCATAGAGCCGGAACGGGGGGTCATAAAAAAGTTATGTAAGGTGTTGAACAAATTCAATTCGTAACTTCGAATTTCAGTGCGGCTCTACCGTTTTTCTTGCTCTTTATTTCGAGCCGTTGGTGTTGCCACTTTAAGAAACTTGAATCGAGTCATCGAAACGTCATTTCATTTACAGATTTTTCCGTACATAAAGAAATCAACTTCTTGATTAAGCATGCGCTGTTTGCTGAATGTATTTTCTGTATCTCACAGCGGAAAAAAATGACATTCAAACACATATTTCAGAAAGTAATTCTCGCTCATTATCAAAATAAGAGAAGACGTTTAGTTTATAAAAAATAATTAAAAGGCAATCTCTCTGCATATTTTTTTTTCTTTCCAAAAAAGGAAACTAATAAAAAATGATTAATTGATAAAAACGACTTGAAAGCTTTTTTCTATAGTTTAGACTGAAAATTATGAGAAAAATGAACAATTAAAGGTAAATTTTTTTTTAAAAAAAAAAAGGTATTAGAAATGGTTAAAAAAAATTTATTGATGTCCCCCCCTCCCAAGAAATATTTGTAATGGTAATCAGAATTAAACCTATAAACACAGATAAGTGTAGTATTATATTAATAGTAAATAAATTTTTTTCAAAATGGAATATGAATTGCTTTTAAGGGATGGCGACTTATTTTTACAAAGGGGTCTTTTATTGGGATCAAAGGGCAAGCAGCGTGGGTAGCCCTTTAAAAAGCGCTTAAGGAAAACACCAGTGGAAATAATATTTTTTTTCCAATTCACAAAAATGAATATTTTTTTTATTCTTCATTCAAAATATTAACCAATAGTTAAAAAAGGTGTCTGTTAAATGCTTCCTAATAGTTTGGTTAATTTTGCTTTGGTTTAACCTTTTGTTTAAAGCAAACCAAAAAAAAGAAAAATTTTCTTTTCTTTTTTCAACTCTGTGAACAACTCAATGAGTGATATATTTATATCTTATTAATCTTCATTGTTGTAAAAAATTACTCCGAAAGTTAAAAATGACTTTTTTTTTTCAGAAACTCCTGTTACCAAAATTACCTTTTGTTCTTCTCGTAAGGAAAATCACTGAAAATATACCTGGTTTGAGATGGCAGGCTCTGGCGATTGAGGCATTGCAGGAAGCTGCAGAAATGTATCTCGTTCATTTGTTTGAAAATTCTGCTGTTCTTTGTACCAATCACAGAAGTCATATGACGGACATGCGTTTGGCTAAGCGTATACGATCTCGATTTGAAGACTATTAATAATCTTTACAAATCATGTTATCAGGCTTCGTAAAATAATTTTTGATGCTTAATTTTAAGGATTTTTTTTTTTTTTTTTTAACTTTCCTGAAATATTATCATACAAAATGTGAATGTTTGGTATAGAAAGAAAAAAAAATGGGGAGGGAACAATGATTACCTTTTGATACTTCACATTGCTTATTCTTATTTTTTATTACGAAATTTATTGGGATAGATAGTGTTTTATAATATAGTATAAATTATTAATGTTTTTTAGTGTTAATTTTCTTAATCCCCTACCGTCAAGGCTTGATAATTTAATTCAATTAAACTCGTTATTAAGAATTCGCGGGAATCATAGGGATTGCTGTTCTAACTTAGAAATTATATTCTGGGGTCGATCCAGGGTTTTACTTTTTGGACTCATTTTTGTAAAAAAGAAGAAAAAAAAATGGAAATTTATTTTTCTGAAAATTTCTTAATTGATAAAAAAACATTTAGTTTTACCATCAACTATTTTTTATTAAATCCACGTGTTTCTCGGCGCTACCTTATGGTTTTTAAAATTGATTCCTGTACATTTAATACGATATGATAATTGTTATTGCCTTCGATTTGTAATGATTCCATCAGAATTTTACATCGTTTGTCGAAAGTTTATCAGCTTTTATTTATCAATTTTTCGGATATATTAACATGGTTTTTCTATTTCTAATATTTTATGATGTTACTACTACGTTCAATTATGTTACAAATGTTCAATCTCTCAATTATGTTTATATCTCTAATATATTGTAGATTTTATAATAGAGAATAAAATAAAATGTTTTTCTTTCTGTATTGTTTATGTTTCGATTTTTTATTCTTCATAAAGGGTCCTATCTTTTTTATTTCCTTTCTTTTTAAAACTTTTTTTTTATATTTCAATAAAAATGAAAAAAAATAGGAAAAAATATCATTAAGAAAACAATTCTATTCAATTGTCATATTTTGCGTATTTTATTTTTAGAAATATTTTATTAATTAAGTAAATAAGATTTTAGTTTTTATTGAATTCATAATGCTGATATATTTATTGTGGTATGATTTAGTATTTTTTAAAAGATAATTTTTTTTTATTAACTTGTATCTATGATGCAGAATATCTGTGTATTGCAGATATACTAGCAAATTTTTTAATTACTAAATTTTAGCATTTAAATTTATTATCAAATCTGGTAGTTTACTTTTTTTTAATTTTTCCTTTTCTTAAATTCTTTCTTGCCTTAATACTTCAAAAATTGTCGAAATCAGATAAAACGCTGTCAAAAATCAGGGACAAGTTTCATTTGCAACATTGGGGCCATTTGTTAGACATTAATGATGCATAATACTTGCATTATAAGCTATTGTAATTATAATTTATATATCATTTATAAATAATATAGCCAAAATTATTAATTGGTTTTTCTGAAAACATGGTATTCTTAATATATTATAAGTAATGACTATGAGTTTTTAATTATTATCAATCTAAATATTGATTTTAATTATTTTATGCCACAATTTAGGCAGATTATTATTTTAGATTACGTGAAACTTAAGTGGTTTCTTATTGTCTGATCTCAACTTATAATAATAAAGAAAAATTGATTCTTAATGTTTGTTATCATTACTTATAAAAAAAAAATTTTTACCTTTCTTAATATTTTTCGTATTTGACACAAATATTTTTTAAAATTTCCACGATGCTTCCTTTAAGGACTATGTTCAATGTAGTTTTCAGTTCCATATAGCTTCCTAACTTAAAAGTTTTTAATTTATTTGAAAATCAAGAGAGAAACTGATGTACTTCCTTCTTCCATGACTCTCCACCTAGTGAAAGCATGCGAAGTGTTGCCATAGGTAGAGAGTGTTGCTCTACGCCACCTATAGCCCATTTACGGCTCTATAAAGAAATTGGTAAAATGTATACTGGAGAATTTGTTTGGATATCATACAAAATTAATTGCTCTGTTTCCTCTTAATTAAACAAATTTAGGAAAGGTGGTTACCAAGGCAGCAGATTCTCTTGATCAAATATATTATTGATTGGGGAAAAAGAATATTATTGTTAAAATGCATCAATGGTAAGAACTTTTAACAAGTACCAAGCTAAAAAACAGGAATTAAAAATATTTCTGGACATTTTTGTAAAAGAAAAAAGGAAAATTCGTTGAAATCTGTATAACTTAGAGAAAATGCGCCAACTCCCTTAGGAAAATTTGCCTTAGAGAAGCCTATGGTAATCTATGGCTACCATAGAAATTTGTATGGCAAAGTCACATCACTTTTCCATTATTAATGGTGTTCTATTCCACATAGCATTTTGCAAACAATCTTCATGTTGAAAAACGCAGTTAAGTGCTTATCATCAAGCCAGATCCATCATTTCTTTAATAATTAAAATTTTTTAATTCTTTTAAATTGTTCGGTGACAATTTCATTTTATTGCTATCATATATCAAAGTCAGTGTTTTCATTCTCATTAGTTTTTTATTTTAATTCCACTTAGGTTCTTGCAATGCTTTTTTACATTATCTTACATACGTTAGGGCTTTATATTTTTATTTTGTGTTTAATTTTTGATTGCCATTAAATTTTTTTTATCATGTCTCTGTGTTTTACTATCTTACACCTAATATTTCTTAAGCATCCACATATTTGTACAATGTTCTGTTACATATTTATACATAGCTTAGGGTCATCACTTAACTAGATTTGCTGGATTACTGGTTGACAATTGTTTTGCTTCAATATCATCAACGGGACAGTCCCTGGCCATATCATCTGCTGCTGTTACCAAAAATGCTTTTAACAATTCAATCTTTCCTTAAGTTTACAACTTTTTTGTCATAGCGATTCCCTATACCCAATTAATTTTTATTTACTATCCATGACCAAATGTCAATAGCAATTATTAATTTTACCAATTTTAATCATGTCATAAACATGTTTTGTATTTACCAATGTTTCTATGTTGCGTTCTCTTTTCTAACTGTGCTTAACACAACTCAACATAAATTTTCTGAGTTTTATATCAAAAAAATATTATAGAATAAATAAATAAAAATTAATTCTTGACCGGTATCGCAGTTTTAAAAATTAATCATCGGCCAGTATCGATCCCCAGACCCTTTGCTTAATAGCCCGACGCGCTTCCAACCACACTATGCCTCACACACTGCTGTCGCGAATATCAAGCTTAAAGAACTTAAAAGCGGGTACCTAGTGGAACCTATTATGGGACATTGTAGGCCCCCTTATATGTTTATAAAAATTCTCTTTGGTACGATTGTTTAGTATATTATACTCCAATCTCTTGCCGAGTTTGAAAATTAAAAGTTTATATTAAAGGAAGATACGGGTTGATTCGTAAGCGAGTCTTCGGTGGCGAAATTTATCCGTTTCTTAGCAAATATTCACTTTTTCCCAAAGAAAAATAATAATTTTTATATATTGAACATTTCATTCACGTAAAAATATTGAAAAAGATATCAAAAAAATATTATAGAATAAATAAATAAAAATTAATTCTTGACCGGTATCGCAGTTTTAAAAATTAATCTTCGGCCAGTATCGATCGCCAGACCCTTTGCTTAATAGCCCGACGCGCTTCCAACCACACTATGCCTCACACACTGCTGTCGCGAATATCAAGCTTAAAGAACTTAAAAGCGGGTACCTTGTGGAAGCTATTATGGGACATTGTAGGCCCCTTATATGTTTATAAAAACTCTCTTTGGTACTATTGTTTAGTATATTATACTCCAATGTCTTGCCGAGTTTGAAAATTATAAGTTTATATTAAAGGAAGATATGGGGTGATTCGTATGCGAGTCTTCGGTGCCGAAATTTATCCGTTTCTTAGCAAATATTCACTCTTTCCCAAAGAAAAATAATAATTTTTATATATTGAACACTTCATTCACGTAAAAATATTTAAAAAGATATAAAAAAAATATTATAGAATAAAAAAATAAAAATTAACCCTTGACCGGTATCGCAGTTTTAAAAATTAATCTTCGGCCAGCATCGATCCCCAGACCCTTTCATTAATAGCCCGACGCGCTTCCAACCACACTATGCCTCACACACTGCTGTCGCGAATATCAAGCTTAAAGAACTTAAAAGCGGGTACCTAGTGGAAGCTATTATGGGACATTGTAGGCCCCCTTATATGTTTATAAAAATTCTCTTTGGTACGATTGTTTAGTATATTATACTCCAATCCCTTGCCGAGTTTGAAAATTATAAGTTTATATTAAAGGAAGATATGGGGTGATTCGTATGCGAGTCTTCGGTGCCGAAATTTATCCGTTTCTTAGCAAATATTCACTCTTTCCCAAAGAAAAATAATAATTTTTATATATTGAACACTTCATACACGTCAAAATATTGAAAAAGATATCAAAAAATATTATAGAATAAATAAGTAAAAACTAACCCTTGACCGGTATCGCAGTTTTAAAAATTAATCTTCGGCCAGTATCGATCCCCAGACCCTTTGCTTAATAGTCCGACGCGCTTCCAACCACACTATGCCTCACACACTGCTGTCGCGAATATCAAGCTTAAAGAACTTAAAAGCGGGTACCTAGTGGAACCTATTATGGGACATTGTAGGCCCCCTTATATGTTTATAAAAATTCTCTTTGGTACGATTGTTTAGTATATTATACTCCAATCTCTTGCCGAGTTTTAAAATTATAAGTTTATATTAAAGGAAGATACGGGGTGATTCGTATGCGAGTCTTCGGTGCCGAAATTTATCCGTTTCTTAGCTAATATTCACTCTTTCCCAAAGAAAAATAATAATTTTTATATATTGAACACTTCATTCACGTAAAAATATTGAAAAAGATATCAAAAAAATATTATAGAATAAAAAAATAAAAATTAACCCTTGACCGGTATCACAGTTTTAAAAATTAATCTTCGGCCAGTATCGATCCCCAGACCCTTTGCTTAATAGCCCGACGCGCTTCCAACCACACTATGCCTCACACACTGCTGTCGCGAATATCAAGCTTAAAGAACTTAAAAGCGGGGACCTAGTGGAACCTATTATGGGACATTGTAGGCCCCCTTATATGTTTATAAAAATTCTCTTTGGTACGATTGTTTAGTATATCATACTCCAATCTCTTGCCGAGTTTTAAAATTATAAGTTTATATTAAAGGAAGATACGGGGTGATTCGTATGCGAGTCTTCGGTGCCGAAATTTATCCGTTTCTTAGCTAATATTCACTCTTTCCCAAAGAAAAATAATAATTTTTATATATTGAACACTTCATTCACGTAAAAATATTGAAAAAGATATCAAAAAAATATTATAGAATAAAAAAATAAAAATTAACCCTTGACCGGTATCACAGTTTTAAAAATTAATCTTCGGCCAGTATCGATCCCCAGACCCTTTGCTTAATAGCCCGACGCGCTTCCAACCACACTATGCCTCACACACTGCTGTCGCGAATATCAAGCTTAAAGAACTTAAAAGCGGGGACCTAGTGGAACCTATTATGGGACATTGTAGGCCCCCATATATGTTTATAAAAATTCTCTTTGGTACGATTGTTTAGTATATTATACTCCAATCTCTTGCCGAGTTTTAAAATTATAAGTTTATATTAAAGGAAGATACGGGGTGATTCGTATGCGAGTCTTCGGTGCCGAAATTTATCCGTTTCTTAGCAAATATTCACTCTTTCCCAAAGAAAAATAATAATTTTTATATATTGAACACTTCATTCACGTAAAAATATTGAAAAAGATATCAAAAAAATATTATAGAATAAAAAAATAAAAACTAACCCTTGACCGGTATCGCAGTTTTAAAAATTAATCTTCGGCCAGTATCGATCCCCAGACCCTTTGCTTAATAGCCCGACGCGCTTCCAACCACACTATGCCTCACACACTGCTGTCGCGAATATCAAGCTTAAAGAACTTAAAAGCGGGGACCTAGTGGAACCTATTATGGGACATTGTAGGCCCCCATATATGTTTATAAAAATTCTCTTTGGTACGATTGTTTAGTATATTATACTCCAATCTCTTGCCGAGTTTTAAAATTATAAGTTTATATTAAAGGAAGATACGGGGTGATTCGTATGCGAGTCTTCGGTGCCGAAATTTATCCGTTTCTTAGCAAATATTCACTCTTTCCCAAAGAAAAATAATAATTTTTATATATTGAACACTTCATTCACGTAAAAATATTGAAAAAGATATCAAAAAAATATTATAGAATAAAAAAATAAAAATTAACCCTTGACCGGTATCGCAGTTTTAAAAATTAATCTTCGGCCAGTATCGATCCCCAGACCCTTTGCTTAATAGCCCGACGCTCTTCCAACCACACTATGCCTCACACACTGCTGTCGCGAATATCAAGCTTAAAGAACTTAAAAGCGGGTACCTTGTGGAAGCTATTATGGGACATTGTAGGCCCCCTTATATGTTTATAAAAACTCTCTTTGGTACTATTGTTTAGTATATTATACTCCAATGTCTTGCCGAGTTTGAAAATTATAAGTTTATATTAAAGGAAGATATGGGGTGATTCGTATGCGAGTCTTCGGTGCCGAAATTTATCCGTTTCTTAGCAAATATTCACTCTTTCCCAAAGAAAAATAATAATTTTTATATATTGAACACTTCATTCACGTAAAAATATTTAAAAAGATATAAAAAAAATATTATAGAATAAAAAAATAAAAATTAACCCTTGACCGGTATCGCAGTTTTAAAAATTAATCTTCGGCCAGAATCGATCCCCAGACCCTTTCATTAATAGCCCGACGCGCTTCCAACCACACTATGCCTCACACACTGCTGTCGCGAATATCAAGCTTAAAGAACTTAAAAGCGGGTACCTAGTGGAAGCTATTATGGGACATTGTAGGCCCCCTTATATGTTTATAAAAATTCTCTTTGGTACGATTGTTTAGTATATTATACTCCAATCTCTTGCCGAGTTTGAAAATTATAAGTTTATATTAAAGGAAGATATGGGGTGATTCGTATGCGAGTCTTCGGTGCCGAAATTTATCCGTTTCTTAGCAAATATTCACTCTTTCCCAAAGAAAAATAATAATTTTTAAATATTGAACACTTCATTCACGTAAAAATATTGAAAAAGATATCAAAAAATATTATAGAATAAATAAATAAAAATTATTCCTTGATAGGTATCGAAGTTTTAAAAATTAATCTTCGGCCAGTTTCAATCACCAGACCCTTTGCTTAATAGCCCGACGCGCTTCCAACCACACTATGCCTCACACACTGCTGTCGCGAATATCAAGCTTAAAGAACTTAAAAGCGGGTACCTAGTGGAACCTATTATGGGACATTGTTAGGCCCCCTTATATGTTTATAAAAATTCTCTTTGGTACGACTGTTTAGTATATTATACTCCAATCTCTTGCCGAGTTTGAAAATTATAAGTTTATATTAAAGGAAGATACTGGGTGATTCGTATGCGAGTCTTCGGTGCCGAAATTTATCCGTTTCTTAGCAAATATTCACTCTTTCCCAAAGAAAAATAATAATTTTTAAATATTGAACACTTCATTCACGTAAAAATATTGAAAAAGATATCAAAAAAATATTATAGAATAAATAAATAAAAATTATTCCTTGATAGGTATCGAAGTTTTAAAAATTAGTCTTCGGCCAGTTTCAATCACCAGACCCTTTGCTTAATAGCCCGACGCGCTTCCGACCACACTATGCCTCACACACTGCTGTCGCGAATATCAAGCTTAAAGAACTTAAAAGCGGGTACCTAGTGGAACCTATTATGGGACATTGTAGGCCCCCTTATATGTTTATAAAAATTCTCTTTGGTACGATTGTTTAGTATATTATACTCCAATCTCTTGACGAGTTTGAAAATTATAAGTTTATATTAAAGGAAGATACGGGGTGATTCGTATGCGAGTCTTCGGTGCCGAAATGTATCCGTTTCTTAGCAAATATTCACTCTTTCCCTAAGAAAAATAATAATTTTTATATATTGAACACTTCATTCACGTAAAAATATTGAAAAAGATATCAAAAAAATATTATAGAATAAATGAATAAAAATTAACCCTTGACCGGTATCTCAGTTTTAAAAATTAATCATCTGCCAGTATCGATCCCCAGACCCTTTGCTTAATAGCCCGACGCGCTTCCAACCACACTACGCCTCACACACTGCTGTCGCGAATATCAAGCTTAAAGAACTTAAAAGCGGGTACCTAGTGGAACCTATTATGGGACATTGTAGGCCCCCTTATATGTTTATAAAAATTCTCTTTGGTACGATTGTTTAGTATATTATACTCCAATCTCTTGCCGAGTTTGAAAATTATAAGTTTATATTAAAGGAAGATACGGGGTGATTCGTATGCGAGTCTTCGGTGCCGAAATGTATCCGTTTCTTAGCAAATATTCACTCTTTCCCTAAGAAAAATAATAATTTTTATATATTGAAAACTTCATTCACGTAAAAATATTGAAAAAGATATCAAAAAAATATTATAGAATAAATGAATAAAAATTAACCCTTGACCGGTATCTCAGTTTTAAAAATTAATCATCTGCCAGTATCGATCCCCAGACCCTTTGCTCAATAGCCCGACGCGCTTCCAACCACACTACGCCTCACACACTGCTGTCGCGAATATCAAGCTTAAAGAACTTAAAAGCGGGTACCTAGTGGAACCTATTATGGGACATTGTAGGCCCCCTTATATGTTTATAAAAATTCTCTTTGGTACGATTGTTTAGTATATTATACTCCAATCTCTTGCCGAGTTTGAAAATTATAAGTTTATATTAAAGGAAGATACGGGGTGATTCATATGCGAGTCTTCGGTGCCGAAATTTATCCGTTTCTTAGCAAATATTCACTCTTTCCCAAAGAAAAATAATAATTTTTAAATATTGAACACTTCATTCACGTAAAAATATTGAAAAAGATATCAAAAAAATATTATAGAATAAATAAATAAAAATTATTCCTTGATAGGTATCGAAGTTTTAAAAATTAATCTTCGGCCAGTTTCAATCACCAGACCCTTTGCTTAATAGCCCGACGCGCTTCCAACCACACTATGCCTCACACACTGCTGTCGCGAATATCAAGCTTAAAGAACTTAAAAGCGGGTACCTAGTGGAACCTATTATGGGACATTGTTAGGCCCCCTTATATGTTTATAAAAATTCTCTTTGGTACGACTGTTTAGTATATTATACTCCAATCTCTTGCCGAGTTTGAAAATTATAAGTTTATATTAAAGGAAGATACTGGGTGATTCGTATGCGAGTCTTCGGTGCCGAAATTTATCCGTTTCTTAGCAAATATTCACTCTTTCCCAAAGAAAAATAATAATTTTTAAATATTGAACACTTCATTCACGTAAAAATATTGAAAAAGATATCAAAAAAATATTATAGAATAAATAAATAAAAATTATTCCTTGATAGGTATCGAAGTTTTAAAAATTAATCTTCGGCCAGTTTCAATCACCAGACCCTTTGCTTAATAGCCCGACGCGCTTCCAACCACACTATGCCTCACACACTGCTGTCGCGAATATCAAGCTTAAAGAACTTAAAAGCGGGTACCTAGTGGAAACTATTATGGGACATTGTAGGCCCCCTTATATGTTTATAAAAATTCTCTTTGGTACGATTGTCTAGTATATTATACTCCAATCTCTTGCCGAGTTTGAAAATTATAAGTTTATATTAAAGGAAGATACGGGGTGATTCGTATGCGAGTCTTCGGTGCCGAAATTTATCCGTTTCTTAGCAAATATTCACTCTTTCCCAAAGAAAAATAATAATTTTTATATATTGAACACTTCATTCACGTAAAAATATTGAAAAAGATATCAAAAAAATATTATAGAATAAATAAATAAAAATTAACCCTTGACCGGCATCGCAGTTTTAAAAATTAATCTTCGGTCAGTATCGATCCCCAGTCCCTTTGCTTAATAGCCCGACGCGCTTCCAACCACACTATGCCTCACACACTGCTGTCGCGAATATCAAGCTTAAAGAACTTAAAAGCGGGTACCTAGTGGAACCTATTATGGGACATTGTAGGCCCCCTTATATGTTTATAAAAATTCTCTTTGGTACGATTGTTTAGTATATTATACTCCAATCTATTGCCGAGTTTGAAAATTATAAGTTTATATTAAAGGAAGATACGGGGTGATTCGTATGCGAGTCTTCGGTGCCGAAATTTATCCGTTTCTTAGCAAATATTCACTCTTTCCCAAAGAAAAATAATAATTTTTATATATTGAACACTTCATTCACGTAAAAATATTGAAAAAGATATCAAAAAAATATTATAGAATAAATAAATAAAAAATAACCCTTGACCGGCATCGCAGTTTTATAAATTAATCTTCGGCCAGTTTCGATCCCCAGACCCTTTGCTTAATAGCCCGACGCGCTTCCAACCACACTATGCCTCACACACTGCTGTCGCGAATATCAAGCTTAAAGAACTTAAAAGCGGGTACCTAGTGGAACCTATTATGGGACATTGTCGGCCCCCATATATGTTTATAAAAATTCTCTTTGGTACGATTGTTTAGTATATTATACTCCAATCTCATGCCGAGTTTGAAAATTATAAGTTTATATTAAAGGAAGATACGGGGTGATTCGTATGCGAGTCTTCGGTGCCGAAATTTATCCGTTTCTTAGCAAATATTCACTCTTTCCCAAAGAAAAATAATAATTTTTATATATTGAACACTTCATTCACGTAAAAATATTGAAAAAGATATCAAAAAAATATTATAGAATAAATAAATAAAAAATAACCCTTGACCGGCATCGCAGTTTTATAAATTAATCTTCGGCCAGTTTCGATCCCCAGACCCTTTGCTTAATAGCCCGACGCGCTTCCAACCACACTATGCCTCACACACTGCTGTCGCGAATATCAAGCTTAAAGAACTTAAAAGCGGGTACCTAGTGGAACCTATTATGGGACATTGTAGGCCCCCTTATATGTTTATAAAAATTCTCTTTGGTACGATTGTTTAGTATATTATACTCCAATCTCATGCCGAGTTTGAAAATTATAAGCTTATATTAAAGGAAGATACGGGGTGATTCGTATGCGAGTCTCCGGTGCCGAAATTTATCCGTTTCTTAGCAAATATTTACTCTTTCCCAAAGAAAAATAATAATTTTTAAATATTGAACACTTCATTCACGTAAAAATATTGAAAAAGATATCAAAAAAATATTATAGAATAAATAAATAAAAATTATTCCTTGATAGGTATCGAAGTTTTAAAAATTAATCTTCGGCCAGTATCAATCACCAGACCCTTTGCTTAATAGCCCGACGCGCTTCCAACCACACTATGCCTCACACACTGCTGTCGCGAATATCAAGCTTAAAGAACTTAAAAGCGGGTACCTAGTGGAACCTATTATGGGACATTGTAGGCCCCCTTATATGTTTATAAAAATTCTCTTTGGTACGATTGTTTAGTATATTATACTCCAATCTCATGCCGAGTTTGAAAATTATAAGCTTATATTAAAGGAAGATACGGGGTGATTCGTATGCGAGTCTCCGGTGCCGAAATTTATCCGTTTCTTAGCAAATATTCACTCTTTCCCAAAGAAAAATAATAATTTTTATATATTGAACACTTCATTCACGTAAAAATATTGAAAAAGATATCAAAAAAATATTATAGAATAAATAAATAAAAAATAACCCTTGACCGGCATCGCAGTTTTATAAATTAATCTTCGGCCAGTTTCGATCCCCAGACCCTTTGCTTAATAGCCCGACGCGCTTCCAACCACACTATGCCTCACACACTGCTGTCGCGAATATCAAGCTTAAAGAACTTAAAAGCGGGTACCTAGTGGAACCTATTATGGAACATTGTAGGCCCCCTTATATGTTTATAAAAATTCTCTTTGGTACGATTATTTAGTATATTATACTCCAATCTCATGCCGAGTTTGAAAATTATAAGCTTATATTAAAGGAAGATACGGGGTGATTCGTATGCGAGTCTCCGGGGCCGAAATTTATCCGTTTCTTAGCAAATATTCACTCTTTCCCAAAGAAAAATAATAATTTTTAAATATTGAACACTTCATTCGCGTAAAAATATTGAAAAAGATATCAAAAAAATATTATAGAATAAATAAATAAAAATTATTCCTTGATAGGTATCGAAGTTTTAAAAATTAATCTTCGGCCAGTATCAATCACCAGACCCTTTGCTTAATAGCCCGACGCGCTTCCAACCACACTATGCCTCACACTCTGCTGTCGCGACTATCAAGCTTAAAGAACTTAAAAGCGGGTACCTTCTGGAACCTATTATGGGACATTGTAGGCCCCCTTATATGTTTATAAAAATTCTCTTTGGTACGATTGTTTAGTATATTATAATCCAATTTCTTGCCGAGTTTGAAAATTATAAGTTTATATTAAAGGAAGATACGGGGTGATTCGTATGCGAGTCTTCGGTGCCGAAATGTATCCGTTTTTTAGCAAATATTCACTCCTTTCCAAAGAAAAATAATAATTTTTATAAATTGAACACTTCATTCACGTAAAAATATTGAAAAAGATATCAAAAAAATATTATAGAATAAATAAATAAAAATTAACCCTTGACAGGTATCGCAGTTTTAAAAATTAATCTTCGGCCAGTATCAATCCCCAGATCCTTTGCTTAATAGCTCGACGCGCTTCCAACTACACTATGCCTCACACACTGCTGTCGCGAATATCAAGCTTAAAGAACTTAAAAGCGGGTACCTAGTGGAACCTATTATGGGACATTGTAGGCCTCCTTATATGTTTATAAAAATTCTCTTTGGGACGATTGTTTAGTATATTATACTCCAATCTCTTGCCGAGTTTGAAAATTATAAGTTTATATTAAAGGAAGATACGGGGTGATTCGTATGCGAGTCTTCGGTGCCGAAATTTATCCGTTTCTTAGCAAATATTCACTCTTTCCCAAAGAAAAATAATAATTTTTATATATTGAACACTTCATTCACGTAAAAATATTGAAAAAGATATCAAAAAAATATTATAGAATAAATAAATAAAAATTAACCCTTGACCGGCATCGCAGTTTTAAAAATTAATCTTCGGCCAGTATCGATCCCCAGTCCCTTTGCTTAATAGCCCGCAAGCTTCCAACCACACTATGCCTCACACACTGCTGTCGCGAATATCAAGCTTAAAGAACTTAAAAGCGGGTACCTAGTGGAACCTATTATGGGACATTGTAGGCCCCCTTATAAAAATTCTCTTTGGTACGATTGTTTAGTATATTATACTCCAATCTATTGCCGAGTTTGAAAATTATAAGTTTATATTAAAGGAAGATACGGGGTGATTCGTATGCGAGTCTTCGGTGCCGAAATTTATCCGTTTCTTAGCAAATATTCACTCTTTCCCAAAGAAAAATAATAATTTTTATATATTGAACACTTCATTCATGTAAAAATATTGAAAAAGATATCAAAAAAATATTATAGAATAAATAAATAAAAAATAACCCTTGACCGGCATCGCAGTTTTATAAATTAATCTTCGGCCAGTTTCGATCCCCAGACCCTTTGCTTAATAGCCCGACGCGCTTCCAACCACACTATGCCTCACACACTGCTGTCGCGAATATCAAGCTTAAAGAACTTAAAAGCGGGTACCTAGTGGAACCTATTATGGAACATTGTAGGCCCCCTTATATGTTTATAAAAATTCTCTTTGGTACGATTGTTTAGTATATTATACTCCAATCTATTGCCGAGTTTGAAAATTATAAATTTATATTAAAGGAAGATACGGGGTGATTCGTATGCGAGTCTTCGGTTCCGAAATTTATCCGTTTCTTAGCAAATATTCACTCTTTCCCAAAGAAAAATAATAATTTTTAAATACTGAACACTTCATTCACGTAAAAATATTGAAAAAGATATCAAAAAAATATTATAGAATAAATAAATAAAAATTATTCCTTGATAGGTATCGAAGTTTTAAAAATTAATCTTCGGCCAGTATCAATCACCAGACCCTTCGCTTAATAGCCCGACGCGCTTCCAACCACACTATGCCTCACACTCTGCTGTCGCGACTATCAAGCTTAAAGAACTTAAAAGCGCGGGTACCTTCTGGAACCTATTATGGGACATTGTAGGCCCCCTTATATGTTTATAAAAATTCTCTTTGGTACGATTGTTTAGTATATTATAATCCAATCTCTTGCCGAGTTTGAAAATTATAAGTTTATATTAAAGGAAAATACGGGGTGATTCGTATGCGAGTCTTCGGTGCCGAAATGTATCCGTTTTTTAGCAAATATTCACTCCTTCCCAAAGAAAAATAATAATTTTTATAAATTGAACACTTCATTCACGTAAAAATATTGAAAAAGATATCAAAAAAATATTATAGAATAAATAAATAAAAATTAACCCTTGACAGGTATCGCAGTTTTAAAAATTAATCTTCGGCCAGTATCAATCCCCAGACCCTTTGCTTAATAGCTCGACGCGCTTCCAACTACACTATGCCTCACACACTGCTGTCGCGAATATCAAGCTTAAAGAACTTAAAAGCGGGTACCTAGTGGAACCTATTATGGGACATTGTAGGCCCCCTTATATGTTTATAAAAATTCTCTTTGGGACGATTGTTTAGTATATTATACTCCAATCTCTTGCCGAGTTTGAAAATTATAAGTTTATATGAAAGGAAGATGCGGGGTGATTCGTATGCGAGTCTTCGGTGCCGAAATTTATCCGTTTCTTAGCAAATATTCACTCTTTCCCAAAGAAAAATAATAATTTTTATATATTGAACACTTCATTCACGTAAAAATATTGAAAAAGATATCAAAAAAATATTATAGAATAAATAAATAAAAATTAACCCTTGACCGGCATCGAAGTTTTAAAAATTAGTCTTCGGCCAGTTTCAATCACCAGACCCTTTGCTTAATAGCCCGACGCGCTTCCGACCACACTATGCCTCACACACTGCTGTCGCGAATATCAAGCTTAAAGAACTTAAAAGCGGGTACCTAGTGGAACCTATTATGGGACATTGTAGGCCCCCTTATATGTTTATAAAAATTCTCTTTGGTACGATTGTTTAGTATATTATACTCCAATCTCTTGACGAGTTTGAAAATTATAAGTTTATATTAAAGGAAGATACGGGGTGATTCGTATGCGAGTCTTCGGTGCCGAAATGTATCCGTTTCTTAGCAAATATTCACTCTTTCCCTAAGAAAAATAATAATTTTTATATATTGAACACTTCATTCACGTAAAAATATTGAAAAAGATATCAAAAAAATATTATAGAATAAATGAATAAAAATTAACCCTTGACCGGTATCTCAGTTTTAAAAATTAATCATCTGCCAGTATCGATCCCCAGACCCTTTGCTTAATAGCCCGACGCGCTTCCAACCACACTACGCCTCACACACTGCTGTCGCGAATATCAAGCTTAAAGAACTTAAAAGCGGGTACCTAGTGGAACCTATTATGGGACATTGTAGGCCCCCTTATATGTTTATAAAAATTCTCTTTGGTACGATTGTTTAGTATATTATACTCCAATCTCTTGCCGAGTTTGAAAATTATAAGTTTATATTAAAGGAAGATACGGGGTGATTCGTATGCGAGTCTTCGGTGCCGAAATGTATCCGTTTCTTAGCAAATATTCACTCTTTCCCTAAGAAAAATAATAATTTTTATATATTGAAAACTTCATTCACGTAAAAATATTGAAAAAGATATCAAAAAAATATTATAGAATAAATGAATAAAAATTAACCCTTGACCGGTATCTCAGTTTTAAAAATTAATCATCTGCCAGTATCGATCCCCAGACCCTTTGCTCAATAGCCCGACGCGCTTCCAACCACACTACGCCTCACACACTGCTGTCGCGAATATCAAGCTTAAAGAACTTAAAAGCGGGTACCTAGTGGAACCTATTATGGGACATTGTAGGCCCCCTTATATGTTTATAAAAATTCTCTTTGGTACGATTGTTTAGTATATTATACTCCAATCTCTTGCCGAGTTTGAAAATTATAAGTTTATATTAAAAAAAGATACGGGGTGATTCATATGCGAGTCTTCGGTGCCGAAATTTATCCGTTTCTTAGCAAATATTCACTCTTTCCCAAAGAAAAATAATAATTTTTAAATATTGAACACTTCATTCACGTAAAAATATTGAAAAAGATATCAAAAAAATATTATAGAATAAATAAATAAAAATTATTCCTTGATAGGTATCGAAGTTTTAAAAATTAATCTTCGGCCAGTTTCAATCACCAGACACTTTGCTTAATAGCCCGACGCGCTTCCAACCACACTATGCCTCACACACTGCTGTCGCGAATATCAAGCTTAAAGAACTTAAAAGCGGGTACCTAGTGGAACCTATTATGGGACATTGTTAGGCCCCCTTATATGTTTATAAAAATTCTCTTTGGTACGACTGTTTAGTATATTATACTCCAATCTCTTGCCGAGTTTGAAAATTATAAGTTTATATTAAAGGAAGATACTGGGTGATTCGTATGCGAGTCTTCGGTGCCGAAATTTATCCGTTTCTTAGCAAATATTCACTCTTTCCCAAAGAAAAATAATAATTTTTAAATATTGAACACTTCATTCACGTAAAAATATTGAAAAAGATATCAAAAAAATATTATAGAATAAATAAATAAAAATTATTCCTTGATAGGTATCGAAGTTTTAAAAATTAATCTTCGGCCAGTTTCAATCACCAGACCCTTTGCTTAATAGCCCGACGCGCTTCCAACCACACTATGCCTCACACACTGCTGTCGCGAATATCAAGCTTAAAGAACTTAAAAGCGGGTACCTAGTGGAAACTATTATGGGACATTGTAGGCCCCCTTATATGTTTATAAAAATTCTCTTTGGTACGATTGTCTAGTATATTATACTCCAATCTCTTGCCGAGTTTGAAAATTATAAGTTTATATTAAAGGAAGATACGGGGTGATTCGTATGCGAGTCTTCGGTGCCGAAATTTATCCGTTTCTTAGCAAATATTCACTCTTTCCCAAAGAAAAATAATAATTTTTATATATTGAACACTTCATTCACGTAAAAATATTGAAAAAGATATCAAAAAAATATTATAGAATAAATAAATAAAAATTAACCCTTGACCGGCATCGCAGTTTTAAAAATTAATCTTCGGTCAGTATCGATCCCCAGTCCCTTTGCTTAATAGCCCGACGCGCTTCCAACCACACTATGCCTCACACACTGCTGTCGCGAATATCAAGCTTAAAGAACTTAAAAGCGGGTACCTAGTGGAACCTATTATGGGACATTGTAGGCCCCCTTATATGTTTATAAAAATTCTCTTTGGTACGATTGTTTAGTATATTATACTCCAATCTATTGCCGAGTTTGAAAATTATAAGTTTATATTAAAGGAAGATACGGGGTGATTCGTATGCGAGTCTTCGGTGCCGAAATTTATCCGTTTCTTAGCAAATATTCACTCTTTCCCAAAGAAAAATAATAATTTTTATATATTGAACACTTCATTCACGTAAAAATATTGAAAAAGATATCAAAAAAATATTATAGAATAAATAAATAAAAAATAACCCTTGACCGGCATCGCAGTTTTATAAATTAATCTTCGGCCAGTTTCGATCCCCAGACCCTTTGCTTAATAGCCCGACGCGCTTCCAACCACACTATGCCTCACACACTGCTGTCGCGAATATCAAGCTTAAAGAACTTAAAAGCGGGTACCTAGTGGAACCTATTATGGGACATTGTAGGCCCCCTTATATGTTTATAAAAATTCTCTTTGGTACGATTGTTTAGTATATTATACTCCAATCTCATGCCGAGTTTGAAAATTATAAGCTTATATTAAAGGAAGATACGGGGTGATTCGTATGCGAGTCTCCGGTGCCGAAATTTATCCGTTTCTTAGCAAATATTCACTCTTTCCCAAAGAAAAATAATAATTTTTATATATTGAACACTTCATTCACGTAAAAATATTGAAAAAGATATCAAAAAAATATTATAGAATAAATAAATAAAAAATAACCCTTGACCGGCATCGCAGTTTTATAAATTAATCTTCGGCCAGTTTCGATCCCCAGACCCTTTGCTTAATAGCCCGACGCGCTTCCAACCACACTATGCCTCACACACTGCTGTCGCGAATATCAAGCTTAAAGAACTTAAAAGCGGGTACCTAGTGGAACCTATTATGGAACATTGTAGGCCCCCTTATATGTTTATAAAAATTCTCTTTGGTACGATTATTTAGTATATTATACTCCAATCTCATGCCGAGTTTGAAAATTATAAGCTTATATTAAAGGAAGATACGGGGTGATTCGTATGCGAGTCTCCGGGGCCGAAATTTATCCGTTTCTTAGCAAATATTCACTCTTTCCCAAAGAAAAATAATAATTTTTAAATATTGAACACTTCATTCGCGTAAAAATATTGAAAAAGATATCAAAAAAATATTATAGAATAAATAAATAAAAATTATTCCTTGATAGGTATCGAAGTTTTAAAAATTAATCTTCGGCCAGTATCAATCACCAGACCCTTTGCTTAATAGCCCGACGCGCTTCCAACCACACTATGCCTCACACTCTGCTGTCGCGACTATCAAGCTTAAAGAACTTAAAAGCGGGTACCTTCTGGAACCTATTATGGGACATTGTAGGCCCCCTTATATGTTTATAAAAATTCTCTTTGGTACGATTGTTTAGTATATTATAATCCAATTTCTTGCCGAGTTTGAAAATTATAAGTTTATATTAAAGGAAGATACGGGGTGATTCGTATGCGAGTCTTCGGTGCCGAAATGTATCCGTTTTTTAGCAAATATTCACTCCTTTCCAAAGAAAAATAATAATTTTTATAAATTGAACACTTCATTCACGTAAAAATATTGAAAAAGATATCAAAAAAATATTATAGAATAAATAAATAAAAATTAACCCTTGACAGGTATCGCAGTTTTAAAAATTAATCTTCGGCCAGTATCAATCCCCAGATCCTTTGCTTAATAGCTCGACGCGCTTCCAACTACACTATGCCTCACACACTGCTGTCGCGAATATCAAGCTTAAAGAACTTAAAAGCGGGTACCTAGTGGAACCTATTATGGGACATTGTAGGCCTCCTTATATGTTTATAAAAATTCTCTTTGGTACGATTGTTTAGTATATTATAATCCAATTTCTTGCCGAGTTTGAAAATTATAAGTTTATATTAAAGGAAGATACGGGGTGATTCGTATGCGAGTCTTCGGTGCCGAAATGTATCCGTTTTTTAGCAAATATTCACTCCTTTCCAAAGAAAAATAATAATTTTTATAAATTGAACACTTCATTCACGTAAAAATATTGAAAAAGATATCAAAAAAATATTATAGAATAAATAAATAAAAATTAACCCTTGACAGGTATCGCAGTTTTAAAAATTAATCTTCGGCCAGTATCAATCCCCAGATCCTTTGCTTAATAGCTCGACGCGCTTCCAACTACACTATGCCTCACACACTGCTGTCGCGAATATCAAGCTTAAAGAACTTAAAAGCGGGTACCTAGTGGAACCTATTATGGGACATTGTAGGCCCCCTTACATGTTTATAAAAATTCTCTTTGGTACGATTGTTTAGTATATTATAATCCAATTTCTTGCCGAGTTTGAAAATTATAAGTTTATATTAAAGGAAGATACGGGGTGATTCGTATGCGAGTCTTCGGTGCCGAAATGTATCCGTTTTTTAGCAAATATTCACTCCTTTCCAAAGAAAAATAATAATTTTTATAAATTGAACACTTCATTCACGTAAAAATATTGAAAAAGATATCAAAAAAATATTATAGAATAAATAAATAAAAATTAACCCTTGACAGGTATCGCAGTTTTAAAAATTAATCTTCGGCCAGTATCAATCCCCAGATCCTTTGCTTAATAGCTCGACGCGCTTCCAACTACACTATGCCTCACACACTGCTGTCGCGAATATCAAGCTTAAAGAACTTAAAAGCGGGTACCTAGTGGAACCTATTATGGGACATTGTAGGCCTCCTTATATGTTTATAAAAATTCTCTTTGGGACGATTGTTTAGTATATTATACTCCAATCTCTTGCCGAGTTTGAAAATTATAAGTTTATATTAAAGGAAGATACGGGGTGATTCGTATGCGAGTCTTCGGTGCCGAAATTTATCCGTTTCTTAGCAAATATTCACTCTTTCCCAAAGAAAAATAATAATTTTTATATATTGAACACTTCATTCACGTAAAAATATTGAAAAAGATATCAAAAAAATATTATAGAATAAATAAATAAAAATTAACCCTTGACCGGCATCGCAGTTTTAAAAATTAATCTTCGGCCAGTATCGATCCCCAGTCCCTTTGCTTAATAGCCCGCAAGCTTCCAACCACACTATGCCTCACACACTGCTGTCGCGAATATCAAGCTTAAAGAACTTAAAAGCGGGTACCTAGTGGAACCTATTATGGGACATTGTAGGCCCCCTTATAAAAATTCTCTTTGGTACGATTGTTTAGTATATTATACTCCAATCTATTGCCGAGTTTGAAAATTATAAGTTTATATTAAAGGAAGATACGGGGTGATTCGTATGCGAGTCTTCGGTGCCGAAATTTATCCGTTTCTTAGCAAATATTCACTCTTTCCCAAAGAAAAATAATAATTTTTATATATTGAACACTTCATTCATGTAAAAATATTGAAAAAGATATCAAAAAAATATTATAGAATAAATAAATAAAAAATAACCCTTGACCGGCATCGCAGTTTTATAAATTAATCTTCGGCCAGTTTCGATCCCCAGACCCTTTGCTTAATAGCCCGACGCGCTTCCAACCACACTATGCCTCACACACTGCTGTCGCGAATATCAAGCTTAAAGAACTTAAAAGCGGGTACCTAGTGGAACCTATTATGGAACATTGTAGGCCCCCTTATATGTTTATAAAAATTCTCTTTGGTACGATTGTTTAGTATATTATACTCCAATCTATTGCCGAGTTTGAAAATTATAAATTTATATTAAAGGAAGATACGGGGTGATTCGTATGCGAGTCTTCGGTTCCGAAATTTATCCGTTTCTTAGCAAATATTCACTCTTTCCCAAAGAAAAATAATAATTTTTAAATACTGAACACTTCATTCACGTAAAAATATTGAAAAAGATATCAAAAAAATATTATAGAATAAATAAATAAAAATTATTCCTTGATAGGTATCGAAGTTTTAAAAATTAATCTTCGGCCAGTATCAATCACCAGACCCTTCGCTTAATAGCCCGACGCGCTTCCAACCACACTATGCCTCACACTCTGCTGTCGCGACTATCAAGCTTAAAGAACTTAAAAGCGCGGGTACCTTCTGGAACCTATTATGGGACATTGTAGGCCCCCTTATATGTTTATAAAAATTCTCTTTGGTACGATTGTTTAGTATATTATAATCCAATCTCTTGCCGAGTTTGAAAATTATAAGTTTATATTAAAGGAAAATACGGGGTGATTCGTATGCGAGTCTTCGGTGCCGAAATGTATCCGTTTTTTAGCAAATATTCACTCCTTCCCAAAGAAAAATAATAATTTTTATAAATTGAACACTTCATTCACGTAAAAATATTGAAAAAGATATCAAAAAAATATTATAGAATAAATAAATAAAAATTAACCCTTGACAGGTATCGCAGTTTTAAAAATTAATCTTCGGCCAGTATCAATCCCCAGACCCTTTGCTTAATAGCTCGACGCGCTTCCAACTACACTATGCCTCACACACTGCTGTCGCGAATATCAAGCTTAAAGAACTTAAAAGCGGGTACCTAGTGGAACCTATTATGGGACATTGTAGGCCCCCTTATATGTTTATAAAAATTCTCTTTGGGACGATTGTTTAGTATATTATACTCCAATCTCTTGCCGAGTTTGAAAATTATAAGTTTATATGAAAGGAAGATGCGGGGTGATTCGTATGCGAGTCTTCGGTGCCGAAATTTATCCGTTTCTTAGCAAATATTCACTCTTTCCCAAAGAAAAATAATAATTTTTATATATTGAACACTTCATTCACGTAAAAATATTGAAAAAGATATCAAAAAAATATTATAGAATAAATAAATAAAAATTAACCCTTGACCGGCATCGCAGTTTTAAAAATTAATCTTCGGCCAGTTTCGATCCCCAGACCCTTTGCTTAACAGCCCGACGCGCTTCCATCCACACTATGCCTCACACACTGCTGTCGCGAATATCAAGCTTAAAGAACTTAAAAGCGTGTACCTAGTGGAACCTATTATGGGACATTGTAGGCCCTCTTATATGTTTATAAAAATTCTCTTTGGTACGATTGTTTAGTATATTATACTCCAATCTATTGCCGAGTTTGAAAATTATAAGTTTATATTAAAGGAAGATACGGGGTGATTCGTATGCGAGTCTTCGGTTCCGAAATTTATCCGTTTCTTAGCAAATATTCACTCTTTCCCAAAGAAAAATAATAATTTTTATATATTGAACACTTCATTCATGTAAAAATATTGAAAAAGATATCAAAAAAATATTATAGAATAAATAAATAAAAATTAACCCTTGACCGGCATCGCAGTTTTAAAAATTAATCTTCGGCCAGTTTCGATCCCCAGACCCTTTGCTTAATAGCCCGACGCGCTTCCATCCACACTATGCCTAATGGAACCTATTATGGGACATTGTATTCCCCCTGATATGTCTATAGAAATTCTCTTTGGTACGATTGTTTAGTATATTAAACTCCAATCTCTTGCCGAGTTTGAAAATTATAAGTTAATATTAAAGGAAGATACGGGTTGATTCGTATGCGAGTCTTCGGAGCCGAAATTTATCCGTTTTTTAGCAATTATTCGCTCTTTCCCAAAGAAAAATAATAATTATGTATAGACCACTTCATTAGCGCAAAAATATTGAAAAAGATATTAAAAAAATATTATAGAATAAATAAATAAAAATTAACCTTGACCGGTATCGCAGTTTTAAAAATTAATCTTCGGCCAGTATCGATCCCCAAACCGTTTGCTTACTAGCCCGTCATGCTTCCAACCACGCTATGCCTCACACACTGCTGCCGCGAATATCAAGCTTAAAGAGCTTTAAAGCGGGTACCTAATGGAACCTATTATGGGACATTGTAGGCCCCCTGATATGTCTATAAATATTCTCTTTGGACCGATTGTTTAGTATATTAAACTACAATCTCTTGCCGAGTTTGAAAATTATAATTTAATATTAAAGGAAGATACGGGGTAATTCGTATGCGAGTCTTCGGAGCCGAAATTTATCCGTTTTTTAGCAATTATTCGCTCTTTAACAAAGAAAAATAATAATTTTTATGTATAGACCACTTCATTAGCGCAAAAATATTGAAAAAGATATCAAAAAAATATTATAGAATAAATAAATAAAAATTAACCCTTGACCGGTATCGCAGTTTTAAAAATTAATCTTCGGCCAGTATCGATGCCCAGACCCTTTGCTTACTAGCCCGTCGCGCTTCCAACCACGCTATGCCTCACACACAGCTCCCGCGAATATCAAGCTTAAAGAGCTTTAAAGCGGGTACCTAATGGAACCTATTATGGGACACTGTAGGCCCCCTGATATGTCTTAAAAAACCTCTTTGGTACGATTGTTTAGTATATTAAACACCAATCTCTTGCCAAGTTTGAAAATTATAAGTTAATATTAAAGGAAGATACGGGGTGATTCGTATGCGAGTCTTCGAAACAGAAATTTATCCGTTTTTTAGCAATTATTCGCTCTTTCCCAAAGAAAAATAATTTTTATATATTGAACACTTCATTCACGTAAAAATATTGAAAAAGATATCAAAAAAATATTATAGAATAAATAAATAAAAATTAACCCTTGACCGGTATCGCATTTTTAAAAATTAATCTTTGGCCAGTATCGATCCCCAGACCCTTTGCTTACTAGCCCGTCGTGTTTCCAACCACGCTATGCCTCACACACTGCTGCCGCGAATATCAAGCTTAAAGAACTTTAAAGCGGGTACCTAATGGAACCTATTAACGGACATTGTAAACCCCCTGATATGTCTATAAAAATTCTCTTTGGTATGATTGTTTAGTATATTAAACACCAATCTCTTGCCGAGTTTGAAAATTAGAAGTTAATATTAAAGGAAGATACGGGGTGATTCCTATGCGAGTCTTCGGAGCCGAAATTTAACCGTTTTTTATCAACTATTCGCTCTTTCCCAAAGAAAAATAGTAATTTTTATATATTGAACACTTCATTCACGTAAAAATATTGAAAAAGATATTAAAAAAATATTATAGAATAAATAAATAAAAATTAACCCTTGAAAGGTACCGCAGGTTTAAAAATTAATCTTCGGCCAGTATCAATCCCCAGACCCTTTGCTTAATAGCTCGACGCGCTTCCAACTACACTATGCCTCACACACTGCTGTCGCGAATATCAAGCTTAAAGAACTTAAAAGCGGGTACCTAGTGGAACCTATTATGGGACATTGTAGGCCCCCTTATATGTTTATAAAAATTCTCTTTGGGACGATTGTTTAGTATATTATACTCCAATCTCTTGCCGAGTTTGAAAATTATAAGTTTATATGAAAGGAAGATGCGGGGTGATTCGTATGCGAGTCTTCGGTGCCGAAATTTATCCGTTTCTTAGCAAATATTCACTCTTTCCCAAAGAAAAATAATAATTTTTATATATTGAACACTTCATTCACGTAAAAATATTGAAAAAGATATCAAAAAAATATTATAGAATAAATAAATAAAAATTAACCCTTGACCGGCATCGCAGTTTTAAAAATTAATCTTCGGCCAGTTTCGATCCCCAGACCCTTTGCTTAACAGCCCGACGCGCTTCCATCCACACTATGCCTCACACACTGCTGTCGCGAATATCAAGCTTAAAGAACTTAAAAGCGTGTACCTAGTGGAACCTATTATGGGACATTGTAGGCCCTCTTATATGTTTATAAAAATTCTCTTTGGTACGATTGTTTAGTATATTATACTCCAATCTATTGCCGAGTTTGAAAATTATAAGTTTATATTAAAGGAAGATACGGGGTGATTCGTATGCGAGTCTTCGGTTCCGAAATTTATCCGTTTCTTAGCAAATATTCACTCTTTCCCAAAGAAAAATAATAATTTTTATATATTGAACACTTCATTCATGTAAAAATATTGAAAAAGATATCAAAAAAATATTATAGAATAAATAAATAAAAATTAACCCTTGACCGGCATCGCAGTTTTAAAAATTAATCTTCGGCCAGTTTCGATCCCCAGACCCTTTGCTTAATAGCCCGACGCGCTTCCATCCACACTATGCCTAATGGAACCTATTATGGGACATTGTATTCCCCCTGATATGTCTATAGAAATTCTCTTTGGTACGATTGTTTAGTATATTAAACTCCAATCTCTTGCCGAGTTTGAAAATTATAAGTTAATATTAAAGGAAGATACGGGTTGATTCGTATGCGAGTCTTCGGAGCCGAAATTTATCCGTTTTTTAGCAATTATTCGCTCTTTCCCAAAGAAAAATAATAATTATGTATAGACCACTTCATTAGCGCAAAAATATTGAAAAAGATATTAAAAAAATATTATAGAATAAATAAATAAAAATTAACCTTGACCGGTATCGCAGTTTTAAAAATTAATCTTCGGCCAGTATCGATCCCCAAACCCTTTGCTTACTAGCCCGTCATGCTTCCAACCACGCTATGCCTCACACACTGCTGCCGCGAATATCAAGCTTAAAGAACTTTAAAGCGGGTACCTAATGGAACCTATTAACGGACATTGTAAACCCCCTGATATGTCTATAAAAATTCTCTTTGGTATGATTGTTTAGTATATTAAACACCAATCTCTTGCCGAGTTTGAAAATTATAAGTTAATATTAAAGGAAGATACGGGGTGATTCCTATGCGAGTCTTCGGAGCCGAAATTTAACCGTTTTTTATCAACTATTCGCTCTTTCCCAAAGAAAAATAGTAATTTTTATATATTGAACACTTCATTCACGTAAAAATATTGAAAAAGATATTAAAAAAATATTATAGAATAAATAAATAAAAATTAACCCTTGAAAGGTACCGCAGGTTTAAAAATTAATCTTCGGCCAGTATCGATCCCCAGACCCTTTGCTTACTAGCCCGTCATGCTTCCAACCACGCTATGCCTCACACACTGCTGCCGCGAATATCAAGCTTAAAGAACTTTAATGCGGGTTCCTAATGGAACCTATTATGGGACATTGTAGGCCCCCTGATATGTCTATAAAAATTCTCTTTGGTACGATTGTTTAGTATATTAAACTCCAATCTTTTACCGAGTTTGAAAATTATAAGTTAATATTAAAGAAAGATACGGGGTGATTCGTATGCGAGTCTTCGGAGCAGAAATTTATCCGTTTTCAGCAATTATTCGCTCTTTCCCAAAGAAAAATAGTAATTTTTATATATTGAACACTTCATTCACGTAAAAATATTGAAAAAGATATCAAAAAAATATTATAGAATAAATAAATAAAAATTAACCCTTGACCGGTATCGCAGTTTTAAAAATTAATCTTCGGCCAGTATCGATCCCCAGACCCTTTGCTTACTAGCCCGTCGCGCTTCCAACCTCGCTATGCCTCACACACTGCTGCCGCGAATATCAAGCTTAAAGAACTTTAAAGCGGGTACCTAATGGATCCTATTATGGGACATTGTAGGCCCCGTGATATGTCTATAAAAATTCTCTTTGGTACGATTGTTTAGTATATTAAACTCCAATCTCTTGCAAAGTTTGAAAATTATAAGTTAATATTAAAGGAAGATACGGGGTGATTCGTATGCGAGTCTTCGGAGCCGAAATTTTTCCGCTTTATAGCAATTATTCGCTCTTTCCCAAAGAAAAATAATAATTTTTATATTTCGAACACTTCATTCACGTAAAAATATTGAAAAAGATATCAAAAAAATATTATTGAATAAATAAATAAAAATTAACCCTTGAAACCCTCGGTTCATCGGAGTCGCTTTGGTGAATGTCCGAAATATTTGTTGTATCCGATTTGATATTAATTTATTCGTTGATATTATTATATTTATTCGATATTTTAATATCTGCTGAGGATAAATTAGGAGAAACATCAGTCTTCGGAGTACCGGTTAAATGAATACTGGGCAGTGGCACTAAACATTGATGTAGGGCACACCGGGCAGTGGCACTTAACTAGACCTATTATATATTTCGGACATTTACCAAAGAGACTATGTGATTGACAACATTCACCGTTGGAAGTCAACAACCACCAATTTCGGTCATTCATCACAGTAACAATTACAAATCCTATCCTCTTCTTCAAATTGTGTGTATTTCTGCAACCCATATATTATGTGGATTACAAACATAGTTACTGAGTTATGAAAATTAATATGAAACTACAATTATATTTTAAGCCAAAATTTCCATCTGTTTTAGGATTTGCGAAAGTTATTTTATTTAAAAGGGTTCGTAACTCAACTGGAAAAAATAACTATCTGGTATCAATTTTGTTATAAAGAAGCTGAAAATTTCTTAATATTAGCTTTGACTGTCGAATCAAAATTGCAGATTTCTCGGATTTGTATATATTTGCTTAGATAAAATAAAATATTCCTTATACAATATACAAACGTAATAATGAAAAAAATAATGTTAATATTACTGCCGTTTTTTAGTTTTTGCCAGGTACGTATGAACCATGTTTGAGAAGAAATATGAATTACTTTTATTGATAAACCACTAAAAAAGTTGTAAAAGCAAAAATCACACCAACTTCTAAGAAAAACAAAATCAATTGGCCGAAAGGATTTTATTATGTACAAAAAATTTTGGGCGCACAGTGCAACTCAGAATATATAAGAATAAATAAGAATATAAAAGAATAAATAAGAATAAATAAGAATATAAGTCATCAACATAAATACAAGCATCTTCTTAGACTGCATGCCTTCTTAAACTGTAAAAAAATAAAGAGTTAATTATAAATTTTTATTATTACAGAGTAACTTAAATAATTTACAACAATAATTAACTACACTTTTTTCTAGTCTGTATATTCTATTATACGCTTTGTAAAAAGTAAAAAAAATGCAAATAATGGTTAAAAACGTTTTTATCTGTTCAAAACTCCATCAATTCTCGACCCCAATGGATCATGGGATCGAACTTTTAAAGCCTTTTAATGGCTCATCAGCACTATCGACATAGATTGCTGTTAGAAAAAGTTTATTTGATTTGGAAGTTTGCCGTTAGAAGTTAAATATAATTTCCATTCTGTTTCATTGTTGAATTAAGTTTCTTAGGTAAGGTTTTAATTATAGTTTTCTTTTGCTCGTAATCTGCTGTTGCAAAGCTGATCTGCTGTTACAAAGGAAGATCTGCGTATCTGCTGTTACAAAGGAAGATAAAAAAAGAATTATCTATTTTATTGCAAAAATTAAAATAAGACTGATTAAACTTGTATTCTAATCATTAAATAACTTAACATAAAACTATTAACATTAACGTAAACTTAAACATATTTCAAGTTTACCTATTTTTGGCATTTCCTCATTTGCAACCTAAAGGTTGAATCTTTTTTGATATCCGTAAAATTTGCCTTTTTCCTCGAAGAAGTTCCAATATTTTTCACCTTTAGGTTTTGGCAAATGTGAGTAAAAATCGATCTTCTTTTTGATCATTCCTAAGAAAAAAGAAAAACAAAAGAAGGTCAAGGGTATTTCGAGCGAGTCATCTTGGTTATTATTTCAATCGTATAAATAAAAATCAACTGAATAGTAACAGTATATACGAAAATAAGTGTTATTCAGTGTTAATTAAATGTTTTTAAGGATTTAAGCAAAAAATAATTATTCTTTGTTTTTTTAATAAAACTTTTTCAGAGTATTATTTTAGGTACGATACAATATGCAATGCTTAGTAATGTTTAATCAGCACAAAAAATGTCTTTCATGCTATAAAGTAAATAAACTCCGAAAATCACATCATAATCTCTAACAAATATGCGTAAAGCATAAACGCATTAATGAGAGATTTATTCTAATCGAAATCGAGTGAATTTAAATTTGTATTTTAAAATCAAAGTTCTTAGTTAAAGTTAAAATCAACTTAGTAGGAAGGTTTGTGTAAAGTGAAAGCTGATAAATACTTTTTCAATCATAACTTCGAAATTACAATTCATTGCTTTAAATAAAATGGTATTGCGCAACTTTTTTGTTGCGTGTAATCAATGTAATTTGATATTGTACTACAAACAAATCAAACTATGCATATTTTTCTAAGATGCTCTCCCTTTTTACGATACAAATTATGCTAACAATATGTGTTCAAAATTGTCAGGTTAACTAGTTCTGGTTGATCGCTTTTAACATACTTTGAATGCAAAATAAATTTTTATTTACCTAATAAAGAATAAATAAAGGGAAAATTTTAAAACTATGTTTTTTAAGGGAAATGAAAAGACTAAAATGATTTTTTTTAATCACACTGACAACGAAAAACATAAAGTACATCACTTTTGAAATACGTGAGGGGAATTTATTGTGGAGATATATTTATTAAGATGGTGATATACTACGTTTTTCAATTTTTAGTGCGACAAAAATAGATAAAAGAAAAGCATTTTATCGAAATTTAATTTGTTTTTATTATTTTACTCTTTAATTTTGGGTTTTTCAGTTGGTAAATTTCGATTGGTGATAAAAGAAATATAAATTGTATCATTAAGCTAACTTGCCTAGAAATCATTTAGCTAACTTAATATGCTAACTTGAAATTTATTTGACATCATCAGATAACTTGTATTGTTATAAGGTGCAGAGTTACAATTGACATTTTTGCACTCTTAATATTCGACAGTTGATCAGAATTTTAATTGAAGATACATTCTCTTTGTCGATAATATCGCGATAAACTTTCCCTGAAGCGGTTAAGAAATAATTGTCCCCCAGTACAGAGCTCCAGTACAAATTAAGGTATTCTAGTTCATAGAAAACAGTTGATTCTTGATTGAACATACTATTGTGATAAATTTTAATATCTGTTAAAAAAAGAGAAAAAAGAAAAGGATCGCAATTTAAATTGTCTTCCAGCACATAGCTGCATCTCAAATTTTATTGCTTTAGCTATGCGAAAAAATTCGGAAATGTAATGTGAATTGCAAAAAAATTTCTTTTGCCAATAATATGACGATACATTTTATTTGTAGTGATCTGAAAACGATTCTCAAATGCGTTATTATACTTCCCCTATAGTAGGTAGAGAGCTCTAGCTAATCAGGAAGGGTTCATACTTTTAGGTTCAAGATTCCATCGCCTGGGTTACGAAAGCAAGTAAATAAAAAAGAAGTAAAAATATTCCAGAATTAATAAAATATATTATTATAGTTTTGTTTTAACTTGAACTAGATTAAAAAATAAGTGCATGACCACCATTTTTTTTGTAGTAATTAGCCGTGAAAATAAAATTCAATGCGTGAAACATTGAACTACGAAATAAGTCATGTAGTATTAATAACAATCGAATGAAATTTTAGTTTAAGAAAATTTAAAATCCAAAACTCACTATGGAAAGACAAATTCAATAACACGCTGTCCTCGTTGTTGTTGTGGCACAGAGCAAGATGGTAAATTCCACTGTCACTCAGTTTATGTTTTATAAATATGATGGTGACAGTATCATTTGAGACAGCAATTTCAAACTTTTTCACTCTCTTTCCTTTTCGGTAGAGTTTCACACTTGAACCAGGAATCACGTCTGGAAAAAGAGCCAAAATACTAAATACAGTATTTAATTACCATTATTTTTAACACAGGGTGTCTACGAATAATGCTTCTAGTTTTGAAGCGTAATACAAAATGAATGAAATTAGAAGACTAAGTTTTGTTGCATGTAACAAATCTGAAGGGATTAGATTTATTTCAAACCAGAATATGGGTGAAACAAACATTGGATCTCTTAATGTTATTATTAGAATAACATAAATTTTTTTCTGTTAAAAACATTTATCGTGTAAATATTTTAATTACATTTTGTAGCTTAAGATACTTTTTTAAAGGATAAGTAACGAGATTTATCTCTCTTTTTTATCGCATTCATTCCTAAAAAATCATGTAAAACGTTTCTTTTCATTTAACGTTAAAAAAAAAACTTGTATTTTGTTGTTCAAACCTGTCCAAGTAGAACGTTTTATTTCACTGAAACAAAGAAGTATAAAGTGAACAATTCGAATGCATTTTGTCTAATACATTTTGTCCTAATAAGTTTTCAGAGATAAATAAATTAAACAGGGCTGTCGCAACCGGTAAAAATGGTAAGGAAAGATTAGGGAAACAAAGTATTTTTACTCTTTCCCATCTGCGAAAGCACATTTGATATTTAAAAGTAATGCATTTAAAGCTGTCCAACCCATTTCTTGAAATTAAAGTGAATTTAAAACACTTTAAAATTAGAACAACTTAACTCACCCTGTAATAACTAAGTAGTTTTATTACTAGGGGAGAGTGGGGTCAATTGTAACAGGGTACGATTGTAACAGAGCAAAATTTTCGAGTGTCGGGTTCTAGATTTGGTTCCTAGGTGGCGCACAAGGTGTATTTAATAAATCTACATGTGCACCCCTGATGGCAATCATTTTTATGTACTTTTGAAAGAGTTAGATCACAAAAGATATTTTCACGCCACGCAAGTACTTTTTTTGGTATTAGAATATTATATTGTAACAAAGTAATTTTGTTTAAACAAATAAAAATTAGTAACCGAATATGTAAGTGTACACCTTAATTAACATTTCAAAGAGTTAGATCACAAAAGATATTTTCACGCCACGCAAGTACTTTTTTTGGTATTAGAATATTATATTGTAACAAAGTAATTTTGTTTAAACAAATAAAAATTAGTAACCGAATATGTAAGTGTACACCTTAATTAACATTTCAATAAAAAAAAGGATTAGTTTTGCTAATTAACTAGCATTGTTTTTAACAAATGAAGCTGAAATGGCGTAATGGGGACAATTGTAACAATAAGTAAAGGAACGATTGTAACAGGTGAAAATAAATAATCTTATGTTTACAAACCATTACTTAAGTCTTTAAGAACCACCAATAGTTTCCTATACCATTTATACTATGTTGCATGTGCATTATTTTATGTGTCACCTTTCACAGCATAAATTAAAATTTTTAACCCCTTGAAGTTAAATATAAAGTTAAATACAAAAATAAAGTTACCCCTTTAGGTCTCTGCTCATTATTATTTTTACTCCTAAAATATCACTACTATTTTGATCAATAAAGAAATATATCACAACTATGATACTATGTATAATTAACTATGTTTTAGTTGAATTTATGAATTGTTACAATTGACCCCGTAAGTGGGGACAATTGTAACAAGTGCTCGACTGTCAAAAATTGTTAATAACTAATATAATAACATTTAAAATTAGGTATTTATTTATTTTTTCTAGTAGAGGATAGTCTACTTTACTCGTCTGTCAATTAATACTAATAATATATTGGATTTTTTGTTAGTTAAAAATAGTTAAGTAAAAACTGTTACAATTGACCCCACTCTCCCCTACTCTTCACGTTTTTTTGGTGCAACTTTCACCTCAGAATGATGTAATTAATTGCGTGGAATTTTGAAACATACACATTTTAAAAAATACATTTTTTTATTTTTTTTTCTCTAAATTTTAAAATATCTCAATTCGAAAACTCTTTATGAAAAAGAAAGCTTTCATTTATTTCAGTTGTTAATTTGTGTATAATAGTAAACTAATAAGTTACATTTTATCACCAAGTATCAGATTCATTGGACTGTATTACGTTTTAAACAAAAGTTAAATGATACTCAAAAAATTATTTTTATCTTATTCTTATGTTTAGTTTAAAATTAAATATTATTCATAAATTATTGGTGTAATAATTATGGAAAACAACATGCTTCGAAGAATTAAATGATTGAAAATGTAAAGAGGATCGGTAAATTTGGCTACTTATTTTCAGAGTTGATCAACTGAAAAAATAATTTGAGTTTCATGCGTATCACAGTAATAGTAATCTGATATAAAAGAGTTATGTGCTCTGCTGCTTAAGTTTCAGAAACAACATTTAATGAGCTCGTTTGGCAGTTTTTTATTATATTTTTTAACTGTATTTATTATTGGTCGAAAAATATGAAGTGTGAGATATAAAAAATTTATCAGTTCATAAGAAGATATAACCAAAATCTTTAGTTCCACTTAGACACGCTCTCACCAATTTCTTCAAAACTATACATGTCGCCAATTTTGAATTTAGTACCAGTTCTTTTATCTTCTCCCTATTAGGCCATTACCAGTAGTACTTCAGAAAAAGGCGATAATATCGAAAACTTTAGTACCACTTTCATCACTTTATTTCCTTTTTCGTTTTTTCCAATGAAACTTTGAATCATAACAAGTAAATATTATTTTAATTTTCTAGACATTGGTTCTGACACGCTCTCACCAATTAGTACTTCAATACCATACCTGTCGCCATTTTCAAATTAATTACCTGTTGTTTTATCTTTCCACCATTATGTTGTTACCAGCAGTTCATAAGATAGCGATGTCCCGTATTAAGGTCACAAAATTTGAATTGTAAGATATAGAAAATTTATAAAGTTTTATAGAAGGAGCAAAAGGAGAAAAAAGAGGAAAAGGAATAGAAAGGCTGAAGGTCTAAACATAAAGTTTTTTCCTCATTCGGTCGAATAGTTTTTTGATTTGTCAAAATTTAGAAAAGCCGTATTTTTAAAATTTTAAATTCCTAAGAAATTTATTTGACCAATTTCATTCACATTTTGTACTTTGCCACTTAAAGTTGCATTGGTAAATTACATCGTAAAAGTAATAAAAAGCTATTAATAATTATTTTTTGCGTAGAATTATATTTAGATAAACTAAATACGATTAGTTTGATCACTTTTATGTAACTTATTATTGAAAAATTTATATTTAAATTATAATAACTAAATTTATGATTGTGTACAAAACACTTTTGGCTTGCTTAAGAAGTTCTCGAGACACGGCGAATTACTCAAATAGCAAAATTAAGAAATCCAAACTCTCCTGACCAAACTATTGGGACCCTGTTTTCCAAATTGCAACTACACACTTTATTTACAGAGTCATGTATATGAAACCATCAAACAAAAGGTATGTTTATTGAGAGAGAGAAAAGATTGGTGTTGAATTTCGTAACTAGAAATACCGTTTGCACTTATTAATTAGAATATTTTAGATTACCGCCGTTAACCATTAAGATTGAGTTCTAGAACTTGGAAATCATTTGATTAAAACATATTCTAGGTGCTCCGATTTTCTTCTTCTGCGCTGCACGTTACGGCGAGTGGAGGTCATTTCTAAATCCACGTTTGTTATGAAAATATTTATTTAAAAAAATAATGACTACTCACTGATCAGTTTGATTTCAGCTTTCAGTGGTGCATTAGTGCAACCACCTATTTCTGGTGGATGAATCAAACTAGCGTCACCACTGTAAAACTTTCTGATTCCTGATTCTTCCCAATCATTCCTGTACCACTCCGGTTCTTGTGACTCTACAAATGTAGAGACTATACGCGGAGGGTCTTTTACAACAAAATCACACAATGACCTTTGGTCACCATGGCCAGATGTTATGCCAAGATCGGATAATTGAGACCCGTGGGTCTCTTCAATCATACTTGCTGCAGAAAGCAGCTCAGGCATAGTTTTTTTCTTTCTGAGAAAAAACGAAAACCATCCTGATATGCAAATTGCATTCATAAGGCGATTCATTTTCAAAGCTTCACCTTTCAATGCTTATTCAAAGATAAGAATGAGTGTTTTAAGAATTTCTTTGTACTTCTTTTAGAGTATTGTTGACAATTATATTTCCTTCTAAGAATACTTTTTAATACAGACATTATTGAAACTCTCATTGCATACGTTTTAAACAATAGTCTTGAACAATCATTCAAGATTTTTTTTATTATTGCAAAACTTATATTTAAATTATATGTTAACCGCCGTTTGACATTGTTGGAATTTTATATTTATATAATATACTGATCAATCCATATTACCACTTTTAGTACCACTTAAATAACTTTTTTTTTCGCTTTCATATCCAGTAAACCCTTAATTTCAATTATTCCTATACATTTCCCTTTTCATTTCCCACATTTTAATTTATTATATTTTAATGATCACCAATAAATTCTGCGCAGATCTTAATTATTATTACTCAGTATCCTAATGAAAGTACACTTCTTTTTTATGATTTAAACAGTTAAAGAGTAGTTTAAAAGTTCGTTCAATACTGCTACTTTATACTTCAATGGGGAATAACTGAGTAAAAATTTAAAAAAGTCATTTTTCGATGGCATTTTAAATGCATTTTACGAATCTCAGCGATGGCTGGCGATGCGAATTCCACATTCGTCTTACACCGAGCACAGTGCTAGCGTCAAATATCCAGAGTGGTAGACGGATATCATGCGTTAGAGTTCCCTTACCGTTAGGATATTCGTGGGTGGCTTTCTTAGTTTTCCTTTCTATGTAACGCAAATGCTGGTTAGTTCCGTCAAAAAGTCCTCCACGAAGAAAAATTTCACCCGATACTTGATCCAGGAGTTCCCTTGTCTTCTGCATTGGGATCATAATTACAAGGCTACGGGATTAAACAATGGAAGTCACAAACCCAAAAATTGAGTTGACTGTTCAACAACGGATATATTAAATTATTTTATGTTTCTAAACATTATACTTTAAGGAGAGTGTTATTTAGTAATATAATCCCTTTGCATTATTTACTATAATACATGTATAACTTTTCTGCATTGTAGAAGTTTTGTCAGTATTCTTAACCTTCTCAGAGGAATTTACATAACTGTTTTTGCAAACCAATAATTCCCAAACTGAGTAAGCCAATAAAAATTTATCAGAATGTGTAGAGCAAAAATAATGCAATCTTTGATTAGTATGGACATTTAAGGTTTTGTTAATCTGTGCAAATATCTTTCTTTCCAAACATATATATATATATATATATATATATATATATATATATATATATATATATATATATATATATATATATATATATATATATATATATATATATATATATGGGGCAATCCATACAAGATTTACACCCATGATGCAAAAATGATATATTTATTTTTTTTATTGTTTTTTATTGAAAGTAAATCGACATGTAGTTTTTCGTTTTTGCTTAAATTGCATATTGTTGACTATATGAATCATAGAAAATTTTGCACGTACTACTTTGCAAGTAATTTTTTAACGTATTGCCATCCAGCAGCAAAAATATTTAAATACACTTTCTTGAAGTGATTTCTCTCAAATTTTAAGAAAATCAACATTAAAATATAAATTTTTTTGTTTTTAACATTAAAAAATTCATTTTTTGAAGAAAAAAAAGAAAAAAAAAACATTTTTTTTTCTTTTTTTTTTGCAATTTGGACTTTTTTGATTTTTTTTATATTTAGACAGTGTGTAGTGTAATTAATAATGATAATAATTCCAAATTTTTGGAATGGTAAGACACTTTGTTCAAAAGATATAAACAAAATAAACAAAATAAAAGATATAAACAATTTATTTTTTTTTTGCAATTTGGACTTTTTTGATTTTTTTGATTTTTTGACAGTGGGTAGTATAATTAATAATGATATTAATTCCAAATTTTTGGAATGGTAAGACACTTTGTTCAGAAGACATAAACAAAACAATGACGGCGCACGCGCCGTACGCAACGCCGCTCGTCACTCGTTACAAGTTTGTATGTAGCCTGACGTTTTGCAACAGCAGATCACAACATTATTCTTAATATAAAAGTGTTCCTTTTATATTAAGACCCGACTTTATACCCGCAAGCATTATACCCGACAAAGACAACAATTTTTATAATAAACAATACTCGTCTTCTGAAACTTCTGAACGAGTATCTATATTGAAGGGAAAAAGGAAGAGACTATCTCGAAAAAAGAAGAGATTAGCTTGAAATTAATAAAAGTATGCATATCACACTTCATTATTATTTTATGTCTTAATTTTTGTTATGCGTTAATATCATGTAAAATATCTAAATTTTTATTTATAATAAACAATAAAATAATAATTATTATTAACTAAAAATATTTATTAATTGTTTATATATTTATATAATTATAAAATATATTGTGATTATTTATGTAGAATATGGCTCGACTGTTCTCGAACTTATCCGCTACATACTAAACTAGAACGCGGCGTGCACGCCGACACTGTTTTGTTTATATCTTTTGAACAAAGTGCCTTACCATTCCAAAATTTTGGAATTAATATCATTATTGATTATACTTCACACTGTCGAAATATTAAAAAAAATCAGAACAGTCCAAATTGCAAAAAAAAAGTTGTTGTTGTTTTCAAAAAATGAATTTTTTAATGTTAAAAACAAAAAATTTTATATTTTAATGATGATTTTCTTAAAATTTGAGAAAAATCACTTCAAGAAAGTGTATTTATATATTTTTGTCGTTGGGTGGCAATACGTTAAAAAAATAATTGCAAAGTCATGAGAGCAAATAAGCGAAATTTTCAAAAATTCGTACAGTCAAAAATATGCAATTTAAACAAAAACGCAAAAATACGTGTCGATTTATTTTCAATAAAGAACAGTAAAAAAAATAAATCATATCATTTTTGTATCATGGGTGTAAATTTTGCATGGAATGCCCCATATATATATATATATATATATATATATATATATATATATATATATATATATATATATATATATATATATATATATATATATATATTAACACTTCGTAACTAAGCAAGGAGCCAAACAGATTTTTATACGTTTGAATGTAATTAGAAAGTATAAGAAAACTTTAGAGTGAGCCCAAGTTCGAAGACATTTCCAACTAATGAGCCCGACTCATCTCTAATCGTGAAACTCGTCTCTCAGTAGGTGAACCCCTGCTCGTTTCATCTCCATCATATTTCTTCTATAAATTAACGGTTTAGAGAAATTGTTCCTTGGCGAGCTATTGGCGAAAAACTGGTCTGATGACCTTGTCCAGCCACCTGAAGTTCTCCTTACGGGAATAACATGGTGTTTCCCTGGGTTAGAAAAATGACGTCTGGTGTATTCTGCTCGAAATGAAACTAAATTATTTCGAATAATAGTGTGAAATAGTGAAGATGCAATGTACGGTTAACCCCAGTTTCACGAAAACGGAACTGAAGTTCCGTTTCGTAGTCTGCAGTTGCAATGTCATTTCTAGAAAACAAGTTCCGGCGTTTATCTATCTAGTTAACTTTTTTACACTCGTGCGATCAACAGAACAGACAATGTCACATTATTCCGTTCGTTTAGCGCTCATTTTTAGATTCGGAGGTTCTGTGTTTTCTTTCTAAGATTTTACGGTTTCTAATCTGAAAAATGTTCATCCAGTTTCTTCGTTGTTTTACAAGAACTTTTGAATTTGCGTTTTTAAAAAAATTCTGAAGCATAAAGTGGAATTATTATACATTTTTTTAAAAAAATTTATTTTGAAGTGAAGGATGTCATTGTGGAAATATATAAGTTCCGTTGTGGGTCGTATTTTGTCCCATTTCCATCGGGATGAAACTAATCGCGAATTAACTATTCACGTTACAACGGGTGACCGTAAAAAAGCGGGCACAGATGCTAACATTTGGATAATCCTTCATGACGAAAACGGACAGTCCACTGATATCATTAAATTAAACAGAACTTTAAAAAATGACCACGAAAGGGGGCAAAAATGCACCTTTTTTGCTAGTTCTGGAAATGGTTTTGGCCTTCCACTAAAAGTAAGTTAAGATCATTTTTTTTTTCTTTTTATTTAATATTTTCACGTTTCTTGTAAAAGATTAAGTCATTTTTGTTACTTCATCTATACTACCTTCTTATTTATACTACCTTAAATATTTCTAGTAAAGGGGTTAATCATTTTTGAAGCTTTTAAAAATAACATTTGCTATGTTGATTTCTTTTTACTTTATGGTAGTCTTCAATTATAAATCAAAAAGTGTTCGAAAATATTCAATGAGTAATTTTATAAATTACTGTTACGAATTTTTGATGTAATAGTGTGCTTTAAAAAATTAATAATATTCAATGAGAAATTTTATACATTAATTTTACGAATATTTGATGCAATAGTGTGCTTTAAAAAATGAATAATATTCTAATTGGTTATGTTACTCTTTGATCGAAATATTATTTTGAAATATTAATTCATTTTTTTAGTTAAATATTCAATACTTATTATATTGAATATTTTAGGTAAATACTCAAAATTTTTTAACAATTGTTTAAAACATTTAAGTTACGTTGAGTTTTTTACTCTCTTGTATCTGTTAAATAGTATAACGTTTGAAAATATTCTTCATTGTATTTCAGGAAATGATAGCACTGATTTTTGATGTAACAAAAAATATTATATTTTAATATTCTATACTTGCATCTTTTTTAAAGTGGGTCACTTTTAAGTCATTTTTTTTAATACCGCACTCATACTGTATATTTTTTACGCTAATAATTAATTGTATCATTTAGCAAGTGTACAAAAAACAAATTCGAAATTATTTAACGAGATATTGAAAAAAATTGGAAAACTTCGTTAATAGTATTTTGCATTTAAAAGATTCTTTCTTAAACAATCTATCATAAGACCCAATACCTTTTCCTTTACCGTTTGCAAAAAATTTTGATTTATCTATATATCTTCAATTAAGTCTTTTTATCTTCTTCTTTTTTTGTCATTTTCCAATGCAATCTGTTTTTTTTTAGTTTTAGTTATATATGAAAACTTTATTTAATATCAACTTTCCCATAATTTTCTTTAAATTCCTTTACTTATGCTTTTTTTTATTGATTCTCATATTTGCGTATTTTCTTTTAAATCTATACAACCTTTTTTGTTAAAAAAAACTCTCTCTGTAAAGTTGTTATGTTTTTTACATTATTTTTGAATGCATGAAGCCTATTTCGAAAATCAACAGATTTTTTGAAAGAGTTTGGAATACAACCACACGTGATAGATTTTTATTACTTTTTATTGTTATTTTAATAGATATTATTTCAAAAAATTTCTATCCTTTAGAGATCTAATTAACTTTACAGAGAAGGATCAGATTTCGGTTTCGTTTTTTCCCGTTTAATTTTTAACTTTTTCCCACGTTTTTTCAACATGGAGAGAGGCTAGACAATCAGCTATCAATCAGACAGCTAGACAATCAGTTGCTATCAGCGAAAGCAATGTATCTCAGAAACTAATAATGATGACTGTTTGAAGCTTAAAATGAAGTTTTTCAAATATTTTATTTTTATTTGTTTTTGATAAATAGAAGAAAAACAATTCTATTGTAGTGCATTAAATTAAATAAATAAATAAAAATCAACAATTCTAAAAATTTAGCTTTCGTTAATAGCAAAAACTGTTGACAAAGTATAGTAGGGAATTTGTTTTTAAAAGAAATAAAAAGCTAATAAAAATAGCAATATTGAAGCTAACTACGTATTTTGAATTTTATTAAAAATAAACAACACAAAATTATTTTAGAAAATTTATGAAAATTTTTATTTCTATAAAATGGCCCACCAGCGAAAAATTAATAAATAAAATAAATGATAAAACAAATAAATAATTAATCAAAATTTCGTTCGTAATTTTTTAGAAGTATCAAAAATATAGCCCGGACACTTTAATAGTTACAATCGTTAAGAGATCATACCATACTTTGGCAGCATTATTCATTATTATCTCTGATATTATATACATTTAATATGAATGTTTTTCAGATGTCTGTTTAGGAAAATGATTGGGTAATTCGGGAGCATTGTGCGAAAGCCGGGTTTTTTCGATTTTTGTCCTTTATGAAGATAAAAACTTTTAAAAAAAGATAAAGGTGTTTATTTAAAAATTTATTTCAATCCATTGTGTTAAATTATTTTTCATTTATTTAATTGATAAGGGATGCATTGTAATTTGTTGGCTTTTTACACGTAATAGGATATTTTTATGATTTATATATTGCAGTAAAATCTACAAGACTCAAACTATTGAATTTGCCATAAAACTGTTCGAATGTTGACTGGAATCGAATTTCTTACCTTTCTTATAATTCATCGTTGTAATTAAAAATTTCGACTAACGAGGGTAAATCCAATTATATTTTTATGTAAACAGTCGCTCGGCAAAGTATAGAAAAAGAAAAAAAATACCGTGAAATATTATTCCTTAAAAGTAATTGTATCAAATATTGCCCAATATATTAGGTCTCAAGTGGTTAAATGTTTTTGAACGAAGACCAAATATTTTACGGTATTTACTTAAATTATTGCAAAACCTCCGATTTACAAACTATTCTATTGGAACGAATCGTGTTTTGAAGAGGCACTATACTGAAATTGCGAGAAAAAAACATGCAAAACATAAATGACAAGAATTTCTCTCCTTTTATTTATCTTAATCTTGATCTATCTTTGCCCTCCAGACAATTAACAACCTTGACAATTTTAAATGAATTTCATTGAGTAGAAGAAAGGAATCGACTTAAAGGGCTTCCTTTTAAATTTTTTAAAACGAAATTTGAATAACAAATATTTTTAAAAAAACACCATTGGGTGCTATTAACACATACTTAATTGTTTACAAATATAATTCATGTTAATTATGGTTATTATATTGTTCAAATTCTGTTCAAGTTGATTTTTGTTTTCAACAATATTTAGTTTATAACATTAAGTAATGAAAAACAATTGAAAAAAAAAGATTTAAAAATTATATTCTAGAAACCTTTTTTTTTATTTATTTAAAAGACGCATATTTATTTAAACTAGACAGTAAAAGGTGGATTGTTTGCTACACGGTGCTTAATTAATCGATAGAATGTTATTTTCTTTCATTAAGATGATAGAATTCGAATATGATTAATTATAAAACTAAAATGAAACTTTTTTTTGCAAAATGTAAAGAATTTTTAAAAGAAATATTTTAAAAAAATTCAATATAATGTACGTGCCCATTGAAACTTCACTTACAGTTTTTACAATTCTTTGTTATTCAACCTTTGTCTGAAAAAAAATAAACAAGAAGAAATTTAAATTGTTTTAATTGTGAATTTTGTAGCTTTCCATAAGTAACAAAATAAACATGGCTTATTTTAATTGTTTTAATTATGAATCGTATAACTTCTCTATTTTTTTAATGGTAATTATTTTACTTTCATCTAAACAAAATAAGCATTAGCAAATTTGAATAGGAATTTAAAACTTTTTGGAAATGCTCTACAATAGCAAAATTATTCAACCTCTCTCTAAAAAAAAAAATTCGACAAAATTCGATTTTTTTTTTTTTTTTTTTTTTTATTGATAAATTTTGAAGCTTTTCATTATTTTTTTACAATAATAATTGTTCTGTCTTTCTTTGAAAAATAAACATTAATCAGGGGTCTGTTTAGAAGAAATTTGGGTCCGTTAAATATCACAAAATATCTTTTCATAAAAACGGACCCTTCACGAAATATTTTAACTTAAAAACGGACCCTTCACAAAATGATTTTTTTTTATCCGACCCTTCACAAATTTGTTTATCTTCATTATTGTATTAATATTTTTTTATTATAATTTTGCAGTGCCGAGCATAATCTTGTATCTATTTACAATTTAAAAACTCCTTGAAAAAGTTTTTTGCAATAACCGGACCCTATTTGCACAAATTCATAAAAGCGGACCCTGGTTGAAAGAATGTAAGCAATTTTTTCACAATTTCACAAAACCGGACCTTTCACAAAATGTCTCGACAGATCCCTGTTAATTAAATCTGTATAAATAAGAAAACCTGAAGAAGAAAAAAATCAGCTCTTTTACATACATCTCGAATTGTTATTTCCTGCGTTTTAACTTTTTCTAGAGCTTCTATTAAATTATTTTCCTCCCCTTTCTTGATTGTATGAGAATATAAAGCTTATGAATCTCAAAATATATTATACAACCTTCAACATTTCGGCATTTCAGTTCAATACGATGAACAATAAAAACTGATGTTAGCATTAAAAAAACGAAATTAAAAATTATCTCGCTTTCTTATTGAGATTTTCCCTTTGGAAGGAAAATTAACAACGCTTCTTTACAATAATGAAACAAAAACTCATAAAAAAAATTTTACGATTTTTGTAGACCCCTTAAATGAGATCTTTTTTTCCGTCGAGTGTGCGCATTGAGTCGAATTTTTCTGTTCTTGTGATTTATTTCGAAATTATTTTAAATTCAAAATCAATGTTTCGTTGTAGATCGAATTATGGCGTGATTCCTTCGGCCTGGGTCACAGTTGGTTCTTAGAGAAGATCGAAGTGGAAGACAAAGTGCATGGTGGTCATCACGTGTTCCCCGTCCATCGTTGGATAATGCCTGAAAGACATTATATGATTCGAGAATATGATTGCTGTTTACCGCAACACGATGAGCACCAGGAACAGAGAAGGACAGAACTAAAACTCTACAAAAAGATGTATCAGTACGAGCAACGCATTCAAGATGGTCCAGTTCAAGTAAGTCTGCCTTTTATTCTGAAACCGACGAGAATTTTGGAGGATTTAATTTGAGGCGTTGATATCATTTCGTCAAACTGCGCACCTCCTTAAGGGCAAGTCCCGCAGTGGGCTGATCGTAAAGACACCGAACCGAAGTCAAGTAGAACTGGTTGCTGTCAGTAAGCGGGTGGGTGACCTCTTTGATCAGCCTGCGTAGGGAACGATGGTGTGTGGTATTGGGCTTCGTTAAACTGTTCTACCGTAAAGTGCTCGACTTCGCGTTCAGGTCGTTGGGCTACCAAAGCAGGGGAGCCATCCCCTCTGTAGGGGATCAAAATTGCCATGGTATGCCTTCGGATCATCCTCAGGGACGTTTCCCAGACTGTCGCAAATAGCCCATTGTGCTGCTCTAGTGCGGCGTAAATAAAGTACCTGCCTACCTTAAAGGCAACTATTTTAACGATTGGGCTAGTACCGTATTTCGGTCTTCAACCGGTTGGTTGCACTATACAGAGTGTTACAAAATGAGTGGTCAAAACTGGGCACATTATAAGGATTGAGAATAGCAAAGCTATAAGACGAATCTGACTTCGTCTCTCCACTGATGGAGTGGCCATTCCTGAACATTTGAACTGGTGTTTTTATTCATCTTAATTTTATGTTCTCTAACGATTATTGATGATAATTACATTATTTTAGTTCCAGAAATAGACTCTTCATTCTAAGCATTTGGCAACTGATTTGCCAATTAGGTTGCAACCTATGGGCAATTGAATACGATTTTCGATAATAATCATTGAAAATATTAAATTTAATGAAATTCAGGCAATTTACTTTAAAGTATTGGCTCTAATTAGCACGAACAGTCAACTGTCATTCGGGAGGCTCTCCTAGCTGTGTGCGCTCTCATTTCCTGCCATACGTTGCTGTGTAATACTCAATCTTTATGAAGTGCGCTACCTCCTCTAACAGTTTTGAACACATGCAAACAAAAACAATATTTTAAAAGTGTATTGATAAGTAAGCTATTACAGCTGCATTCAACTCCCCTTGCAGCAAAATAACTTGGGCCCTCGCCCCTCATTGGACCAATATTCATGAATCTCAGCTTAATAGGGGTTCAAAGAGCCATTATTTCCCCCAATATTAGGCCTAAATAGAATTGTCCAATTTACTCGATATTTTGCAGCCACTTTACAACCAATATCGGCTTATATGGAATTATCAGATTCACCCGATATTTTATATTCATTGACCAACCAATATAAGTCCTGAATTAAAGGCCGATATTCCCCCTATATAAGACCAATATTACAAAATATAAACATCCTAATATTGGTTCCTCGGTATGTTCATATAGAACCCATTGTGAGCCCAACTGGGGCCAGGGTAAAATTGTTACTAGAGTCCAATTGTTACCTCACTATGGGTCATCGCTCCCTGTTCGTTATCACTCGTCAAATTCCAATAATCACTACGGCAAATGAATTAGAATTTCAATGCTCTTCATATTCACATCTACTTCTATTAGTTTCAATTAGATTTATAAAAGCAATATTGTAGGCTTTAAGTGTAGAACCTACGATCAAATGTGGCCTTCGAATACTGAATTTACCGCCTAAAATTGACTGCTAAAACCCACTTAAATAGCATAAAATAAGAGTGCCAATCGTTTTTGTAGGAGCACCAGGGATGTTCACAGTTTTGGGTATCATAGAATTTGCAGGTGCAATGTAGACTTTGTGGTAATTGTGAAAGGCCCGAGTGTGTGAATGTCAACATCCTACGATGAATGTTGATATTTACATTCATATAGTTGCGTTGGTGAATGCACGAAAATATTTATTGAATTCATTAGTTCTCTTTAACGCCAGCAAACATCGACATTCAGCATGCACCTATAGTGAATGCTGAATAAAATTGGTTTGCTAAACATAACTTTTTTTTATTTTCACCAGAACTTATCAACTTTCAGCATGCACCGATGATGAATGTTGAATAAAATTGTTTAGTTAAATTTAATTTTTTCTTACTTATGTCAGAAGATGTTGACATTCAGAACTCTCCCACAGTGAATGTCGACATTTTACGGCGTAGGAGCCAAATAGTAATAATGGCCGAATTTCGTAAATTTCTCAAAACGAAAATTGGAGGAAATTGACATTTGCTGACTATCGGACTCTCATTGTAAGATTTAAACTAATTCCGAACAATAATTTGTTGTCTCTTTTTAAAGATTGTTTTCGAAATACTTTAATTTATAAAGCCTTTTATTAATTACTGCTTGATTAAAAATATTGTAAAAAGGCTACATTTTGTTCCTCTTAAAATGATTATTTGGCAGGAAATGTGAAATAAATGAGATAAAACTTACTACCCGGATATCAATCTCAAAAGGAAATTTCACCAAAAACAAAATTTTCTCATCTCTCTGAAGTAGATTATTATTTATAAAATTAAGGAATTTGTTCGATTAATTTTAGAAATTAAATACTAACTTATCTATGGTCCATTCCATGCAAATATTTTATAAATTTAAAGATTTGTTCGGTAATTTTTAGGAAATAAAATAAATTTAAATTTATGTATGGCAACTTCCAAATAGAGATTTTACAAATTTGGGAATTTGTTCGATTAATATTAGAAATGTTCGAATAATATTTAAATTAAAAGTTATCTATGGTCCATTCCATGTAAACATTTTCAAAAATTTAATATATTGCTTGATATTTTTAGAAACTAAAATAAATTTAAATTTATTTTAATTTCAAAGAAAAATTTAAATTTATTTATGGTCGCTTTCAAATAGAGATTTTACAAATTCGGGAATTTTGTTTGATTAACTTTAGAAATTATATAAAAACTTATCTATGGTCCATTCCATGTAAATATTTTAGAAATTTAAAAATTTGTTTGATAATTTTTAGAAAATAAAATAAATCTAAATTTATTTACGATTCCTTCCAAGTAGATATTTTACAAATTCGAATATTTGTTTGGCTATTTCTTAGAAAATACAATAAAACTTAATTCAGGCATCTTCCAAATAGAAATTTTACAAAGTTTAAGTACATCTTAAATTTGGTTTTAGTAAATAGAACAATATATTTTAGATTTTGATAAGTATTTTTGCTTTAAAAAACAATAAAATTAAAATATATCAATAATTGTAATTTAAATTTTTAAAAGTTTTTTTTAAAAATCTTTATAACTACTAGAGCTAAATACAAATTAAAATATGGATTTTTTAATACAAAATAATTTAAAAATTGAATTGTTCATTATAAAGCATAATATTTTCCGTTACATCAAACATGAAACATTTATATTTTTTTTAATGAACGCAAATATTTAAACTTATTTCTAAACATTAGTTCAAAAAATGAGCTTCTCATACCTTTAGAAAATATGGAAAACAGTTTAATAAACTAAAAACTTAATTTAAGCCTTTAGTCGTCAATGGCAAAGCAAATTATCTATTTAAAATAAAATTTAATTGCTTTTATAATTTAGAAAAAAATTATAATATTATGTAAAGATAATTAAAAAAGCGAACATGATATGTGTTATTAATTGTTAAAATGTTGTAAGATATTTTTATTTACTTAAAATATTGTACCATTACTAGTAATAAAATAATAAGAAATAATTTTGTAAAAAGTGTCCTTATTATAGTAAGAGTTTTATTTCGATTTATATGAGTATCAATTAGTACTTTGCTGTAGGGTTCGTTAAATAATGATTTAATAATGAGTCAAAACATACAGATTTTTATTGTATGAAACAAATTATTTTGTAACAATATCTTAGTTTAAAACATCATTTTAATATGAGATCGTTTAAATTTTTTATTGTTTAAAACCAGATTTAAAATTTATAGTAAGTAAATATATTGTTGCGTTAGTTTTAATTAGCGAAATTGCACAAGTACTTATGGTGAAATAAATTACAGCACTTTATGAAATGACTTTTTAATTTTACTTATTTTTTTTTCTAACGGATTTTTTTTAGAATGCAAAATAAGAATAAAAGGAAAATTTAAACCAATCACGGAAAATAGCTTTTTTTTTAATTTGACAGAAAGAAAGAAAAATAATTAATTAATATCCATTTTTTAAACGGTTTTTCAGTCTTTAATATTTATGCATTTCTATTTAATTTTCGTAAATTTAAATGATACACTTGCAAGTATTGAATCAACACACTTTTGAATGCCGTAACAGAGTTAGAAATGTATTATGATTTTTCTTAATAATATTTCAATTGTTTTCAATTATAATGTTAATAAATATAGTGTTAATAAATATAATATTTTAATTATATTTATGAATTTTAACTGATTACAAAATTAAATGTATGTAAAAATACGTGAAGTATCTTAAAAAAGATTTTTTAAAAATTCAGATTTAAAATAAATAAACTGGTTCATTTATTTATTTTATTTTATTTTATTTTATTAAAAAAATTTAACACTGCTTTTCATTAAGTTATAAGTGCGACATTTACATTTTTTTCTATATAAATTACTTAAAAAAAACATCAACAGAGGCCATCACAAAGTATGCACTGCATACTAATTGTTATAAAACCGGTTTCTTTTTCGTCTTAAATTTTCGTAACACGAGTCGTTGATAAAACTATCTTAGCATGAAGTGATATCTCTAAGGTAGAGATGAAAAATGACTTATCCATTTTATCTCTCTCTCTCTTTCAAAGAAAGAATTGACCTTGCAAATTCTCACCTGTGAGGCTGTCAGGTTTTCACTGCTTTCGTTTTAATCTGCGATTACAGTTTCGGAAATATTTTTTTCTTCTTCTTCATGTTTATTTAACTGGTAAAATTTTATATCCTCTGCATTATTTTCTTCTTCTTTTTTTTTAAATGAAAGCTAGAAAAAAAATATTTTTTCAATCGATTTTTCTGTTCAGTTTGAGTAGTAATTAACGTAAAAATAATTTTTAAGTTTTTTTTCATGTTACATATTTTTTTTCTATAGTCGTGGCAAAGCTAGCCTGTAAGCATTATCAAGGCTAAGACAACCTGTTTACATGATTTTCTAATAGTGTGCCAAACAACGCTTTTTGTCGCTAAATATGGCGACTTTTTAAATTGAAACATAATTTACGTTACAATTAAACACTTTTACTAAAGAAATGTCAAATATAAATCAATGCTTACATTTATTCCGATATACTGGAGGCTGCCTTTTTCAATAGATTTTCCAGTTAAATAAAAAGTATATTTATAAGTAGCTAAATTAATAAGCTAATATTACAACCCGTATCATCATTATCCATTATAAAAAGAATAAATATATAGCAATAAAATTCAGTAGCTCTGAAAAGTACTTAAGTTGGAAAAGGAATAAATATTTCGTAATAAAATTTTAAACTGCAAGAAAGAAAATTTTTCCCAAAGAACATATTCTCTATCACTGGAATACCGCTCCAACATATCGCATAAAACAATAATAATCATAATCGTTTTTCTTTTATCGTTTGCTACTTAACATTTGTGGCAGTGAAAAAAGTTTAAAATGGGGTGCTTCTGAGACACGGAGCTTTCGCAACTCGCTCCAAGCTGCTCTGATGATACCGCTCGAAAATAGATTAAAAACTTTTAGCGGTTCACGTCTTAAAGAATGGAGATATTTCTTCTATTTCTTTTTGTTATCGATTTTGTGTAGAATTCAAATGCTTTGAAAACATAATTTAGTGTAGAATTCGAATCTTTTGAAAACAAACTTTTCATTTCGCTGCACCGACCATATTTTTTGTCACTTTTTCCTCAAAATAAAAATTCGTATAGAATCATTTAGAAAGTTAGAATTTGATTGGTCTATTTTAAAGTAGAACGATAAAACACACTCAGCAAGAATGTTCCCTAAATTTGTTAAAAATAGGAACTGCATTTTATTATTGGTTGAGATTTTAACTATTTAATGTAGTTTAATTTTCTGCTTAAAATATTTAATATAAAATATTGATAAAATTTTTTTTATGAAACAAAGAATAATGACGTCATGTGAAAATTCGATTAACAACCGTTAAACTTCTGATATGTTGAATAGATTAGGAGCGAACTGTAATTAAGAGCTCCATGTCCCAGAACTTATTTAAAATTTCAACAAAAAAATATTATGGAATATTTAAGAGTGAGGCATCAAACTATAATGAAACGTATCGTAGTTTTCAAATATATAATTATTTATTTTTCTGTATCTTAGTTGGTTAAAAAAATGGAAATATGAATTGAGCAAATAAAGAAGCTGAATTATGCAAAAAAGGTCATAATAAATATATCGGATCTAATGCATAGCAATAAACGAGACAAGCTGTTTCTTTTTTTGTCACCAACTTATGAAATTTTTTCTGTGTATAAATTCAAACGATTTTCAGGTTATTTTTCAACTACTATTAATCTTAACGATAAAACCTCTTCTTTTAATAAGATTCTAATCATCATCGATAATGGCGGAACATTTAACGTCGTTATATAAACAATGCTAAAAGTTGGGTTTGTTGTGAATCTTCTCTGCCCTGCCAAAACCTGATGCGTATGATCGTGCAACGTTTTGCTACTCACTAAGTAAAGGGTTGAGGACAAAAAAAAACCTTTTTTGTGTGTGCCCGGATTGTGCAAATTTTGAGCTGTCTTTACAATATTTAGTACTAAAATTATCTTACATTGGTGCGGAAGCGTTTGGAAATAAAGAACAATGGCCTTTATCTTCCATTTCGAACAAAAAATGCTGGGTCAGCCATTTTTCTTTCACAGTGTACCTTATTCAATTCTTATTCCAGTTATTTTAGTAAGTAATTGGATTCTTCCAATTACTTAGTTTTTCTTAAATGGCCAGACGGGGCAAAAAAGAATTTTTCTCAAGGAAAAGTAATAGATATACTTATCTATTTTGATTGATAAATGTAATTGAATTAATTGCGATTACTTATCCCCAATCACCTTTGAAAAAGTAAAATAGAGATATATTTCTTAATTATTCCTTAAATTTCCTAATTCAATTTAAAACTTACGATGAAGCAGAAAAACCTTATTAATGATTAAATTATTCAGAAAACTGAAATGATTAAATATAAGTAAAGTATAAACAAGGAGAATCGTTATTGATTATAACTTTTTCAATTAAATCTCAAACAGAGCCTATTCACGGGTAATTTCATATTCCTTCTCGTTAAAATTCATAGTTATAATATCTCTCTAATTTTTTTTTTTTAACTCTTCGCATTTTTTTTACATTTGCCTGATTCGACTTTAAACTTATAACAGTGCGCATTGCTCCCCGCCAAAAAAAAAAAACTTTTTTTTTTAATTTATTGTTGTTGTTGTTGTTGAAATACAGGAAATAAACACTTATGTGAAACAGACCTCCAGATATGAGATTTCGTACTGTGTTTTTGGGGAGCGGGGAGCTAATCTGGACAGCTGAATTATTATCGCTCAAAATTTCGCAGTAAACTTTGGCAGCATTAAGCACGTAGATATAGCTTTCCCTTTAGGGGTGTTCCGAAATTCAAAATTGTCAAATTGAAATCAGGAAAAATTTGAAATTGGTGACTGATACTTATGCTTTATACATTTTTAAATGGAAATCGGTAACGTTTACATTTTCAAAACTGAGTGATTAAAACTAAATATTATTTTCAATCTGAATTAGAAACAATAAATTTCGAGAAAGAAACTAAAAATGCGATTTTCTTATAACAAATCTCTATATAGATCTATATATCTCTCTGTTGAAAAAATTAATACCCAAATTTTTTTTCATAGACAGCTTTGGTATGTTATTATGAATGATACCTGAAAACTATCCTTCTGTTCTCTATACACTTTTCCCCTTTTTGAGGGAAATGGGGGTGATTTTAGGGGAAGAAATGAGCATATACTCCGTGAGACATATTTTTCGATGTATATTTTACCCGCTGAATTTAATGAGCCCTAAGACGATTAGTCTAATAGTTTAAAAAACATAAGGTTTTTATGTATCAGGAATGAGATTTTTCCGCTTTTTAGCGGATTTCCGCTTTTTTTACTTTTGTGTCTCGAATATCAACCTTTTTATCAAAAACTCCGATTATCTAAAATTTTCACTTTTTTTTTAAAATTTATTATATTAATATTATATTTATTAATTAATATCTTGCTTTTTCGAAAAATTTAGCCGTTGAAATAAAAGAATTATATTTATTTTCGATTTTCAAAGATAAACAGAGAATTCAACGTACATATCTGTCAATTCTTTCACATTTTTACATTTTAGCTATTTTCGCCGCTTTCACGCACAGAAGATACGATTTTCCTCTTTTTTTACCCGCCCGCCGGATAGTTCATATTTTCGTAATTCAAACGTCACTTCCTCAAACAAGCTTTTTAAAAGTCTCAAGACCGGAATTTGCTAACATTTCGATTCTTATTCACGCGATTTGAATATACTGCAATATGATTCTTATTTACGAGATTTAAAAATCCAATATCACTATTTGTATTTACGCTTTTTTAAAAACCTATGCAACGATTCGTATTCACACGGGTTTAAAATCAATTATCGCGATTCTTGTAAGAAGTAGGTTTTTTTAAAATTAGTTAGTATAAATGTGACTGTTTTTCTATCAATAATTATTAGTATATATAAGCATATTCAAAACTTACATTCTGTGCTTGAAAAGAAGAATGACAAAGGCAGGTAAAGAAAGAGAAAATAGGATTTGTGAAAAGATGTTTGAAGATGGGCTAACGACTAAATTAATCACCAATCTGTTTCCCCTCATTCACAAGCTGCATTACGAGAAATTTGACCTTGTTAAAGGATTTTTGCTTGTTTTGTAAAACATAAAGCGTTTGAAGCAAATTAAGCAACAAAAAAAAGAAAGAAAGAAAGATATAGCAAACAAAAGCAATCACTTAAAAAATTATTAAATTTTTCGTGGAAGTTTTCGTGGAAGTAAATTTCAGCACCGAAATTTAAGAAATAATGCTGCTGTTATTTATGATATAAAATGCGAAATTCTTATCATATGAAAAATAATTATCTAAATAGTTGCTGATTATCATGTAATTTTTTCAAACTAAAATGGCAATTTTTGTTGTTTGTTATCTTAAATTGTCAGGAATTTATTATTAAACGATTGCACACGCGTAAAATTTACTCACGTGGAAATTCAGCTTTTTTGCTTTTTGGCCAATCTCATCCCTGATGTATAAAAAGTACAAATGTGTACTTGATCCAACTTACTCATCTGATTGCTATCTGAAACAATAAGTCATCGTTTCCGATGCATTCGTGTACTATACACGAGCCAATAGAACAATAAGTTCGAAAGTTGAAAGAATTTTTGTGTATAAACAATGCTTCTTTTAAAACGGACTGATGTATACACTTTATATTGCTATCCAGCAACTATCTGAATATGTCATTTCATTTTCGAATGCAATTTTGCACGCAATTGTATGAAATTAGTACCCAGATGATTTGATTAATAGTTTAGAAGTGTTTTATGTACAAAAAGTACAATTTCGTACCTGCTCTTATTTTCACACCCTACATTGCTATACAGGAAAGTGAGGTACTGTTTCCTATGCATTTTGTCGCGTCTAATCAAATGAAACAAAATGCGAACCAAAGGACCCTCCCTGGCCGAGCGGTGTCGCCAACCAAACGCTGTGCAAAGCGTGGAGGTAGCGGGTTCGAATCCCGCCGTAATCCTGGGTGTATTCTTTGTGATGTCTTTCTCTGAATTGTTGACAAAGTCCTTCTACTTGACAAAGGTTTATAAGGCTAATTTGAGTACACAAGCCTGCAAATGCATGTAATTTCAATAAAGCAATAAAGCATGGGAATCAAAAATGTTTTTATAAAATGTATTATTTTTGAATTGCACTTATTAAGCAGAAAACCTTCATAACTTCAAAACTATCTGTTCTATCAATTTAAATTTTATCTCATTCAATTCTGTCTAAAACAATTCTCAAAAAAATGTAATTTTAATGTTTTAGCAGTTATTTTAGCCACTTTCAACTACTTATCGTTTTTAATACTTCGGATATAAAGAGTGTTTTGAGATGTTATAAACATATATTTAATAATCAATTCTTTTATTAAGTTGTGATATTAATGTTTCTCTCTTTAGATTAAAGATATGCCTGCTGATGAACAATTTACCGGCGAATATAAGGTAAGAATATTTTTTTAGATCTTTTCAGATAAATTAGTTCAATGCTAAATCAAAAAGTAGTGCTAAATCAAATAGTCTTGCCTTAGTAAAATCATCTAAAATGAGTCTCCTTGACATGAGTCTCATAAGAAAGATTCAAATTGAGACAGAATTAAATTGGTAGCAAAATTATAGTTAATTATAATAGAACGGTTAGTTCTAAGAGCAAAAAAAAGAAAAAAAAATTAAAATCCTTGCAAATTCTATGGTTTTTGATAGTTCATTTTCAAATAAATACTCAGTTATTCTTTTGAGATAAATCTTAATTACTTTTATTTCAAAATGAAAACATTTTAAGAGATTATATTAATTATTCAATTACGAAAAATATTTATTATTATTTGCGTTAACATTTGTTACCTACTTTAATTACAGTTGTTTTTTTTTTTTAAGAAGAATTAATTATTTATAATAAAATAAGATATAGAAAAAAGTTCAAAAACTATGTATTTTTAAAAATTTGGTAAATCCTAGTCTTATGTTACACGCAAAAACGTAAATTTCGAAAGGGGAAATTTTCGGTAACAAAAAGGAGTGCTATCCTTTATTCTAAAAATTATGCTCCGCGACTGATATTTTTCGAGACAGAAAACACCAAAAAACTACTAAGTACATTTTTTGGGAAGATTCATGACCGCGTGCCTGACTCTGAAGCCAATGGTTGAGGGTTCGAATCCCGCTCAGGGCATGCATGTTTCTCTCTGTGTTGTTTTTGTATGAATATATTTTTGAACGAATATCTGTGGCAGTGTGGCGTGGGCTGCTGCTCGCCTCAGAAACTTTGGTTTACAGATGGCCACTGGGTAACGCTAAATGAGCAACACTTCCGGTGTAAAGAACAAAACTTACAGAGCGTTCGCCTTCTAATGAAGTGAACCGAGTTCGAATCCCAGCGATATCTGGTAGATACGAATCCACATCCAGCTTGCACAGACCACAGTGCTGACGTGAAATATCCTCAGTGGTAGACGGATCATGGGTTAGAGTCCCATTGCCGTTGAGCTAACCGTGGGTGGTTTTCCTCTCCATATAACTCAAATGCGGATTAGTTCCCTCAAAAATGCCTCCTCGTAGGCAAATTTCTCCCAATAATTGATCCAGGAGTTTCCTTGTCTTCTGGATTGTGTTCAAAATAACAAGGCTACGGAGTTGAACATTAGTAGTCGTAAACCCAAAAATTAGGTCGGCTGTTCAACGACGGTTATAATATAATAATAAAAGTTCAGTTTCTGCCATTAAAAAAATAATAAATAAATAATAAAAGCATGACTACCGAGATTTATTAACAGTTTTACACGTATATAGGACTGTTTTCTGAAAATTAAGAAGAATACGGCTGAATTTTATCCTCCTGCCGAAAAATAACAAATAGAAAGAGATTACGAACTACCAATATTTTCCTCTCTTCCGTCTCAAGCAGATTCGGTGCAAGCGTGACAAGAATACAATTAGTTTTTCCAGTTTAGTTCACTTCAAAAACTAAGTTCTTTTTTATTCTAGTGTATTATTTTTTTTTTCTTTTTAGTTTTGCGTCTATCAGTTAGTCTGAGTTGAAAAGTGGTCGAAATTGCAATCGGCGATAAATTCCGTTCGTCGGGAAACGATTTAAACTTGATCCGTCATACAGAGCTCTGGTTAAAATTTCAGTGCTCTAGATAGTCGCAAAGTATTTGGAATTTCAAACCTGTAATGTTAAATAAACATCTGCATAACAACTGTTCCCGACCAAAACGGTAGTTTTTGAGTTTTTGTTAATGAAAAAAAAGAAAACCAAGCATGCAACTGTTTACGCAGGTTATAAATATATTGGCTTTTATTCTGTTTTATTTGTTGCTTAATTAATTTTGTTTTATAAATGTAAGTATTGGAATCTGGTTAAATGTCAGGCCGTTGAATTCACGGGTTTCTCTGGAGCGACTTCTAGCTCTGAGTTTGTTTTCGGCGCAAGCAGAAGTTGAAATTGAATAAAATAAGCTGAATTATACTGCTGTGCAATTGGAAAAACAACGTAAGTTCTTCACTATAGATTTCGATAAAAGTGGCTTGAACACTATTTTCTTTCTGTTGCCAAATAATTAATTCTTTTAAAAAAACAATTTCAAAATCTTAAAATATAATTTCAAAAACTTGATGGAACATAATTTATTTTTGAAAAACTCATTTTTTTTCTTTCCTTCTTTTTTTTCTCTTTTTTTTGCAATATGTAGCTTATGTCAAATATATAAGAATCCCAATTTCGAACTGTTTTGTCATTTACGTTGATTTTTGAATTGCACGGCAGTATAGTTTTCGAAAGAAAATCTATTATAAATTAAATTGTGAGATGGTTATCAGAAAAACAAAATTCTCCATTTTTGAACTTAGTTATTTTAAATTGAAAGGTTTGTTGAGAAATACTTGTGCATTATTGGTTAATGCATACTTTTTCAATTTATTGTTATTGGAAGAAATATATATGTATACATATTAAATTTTGCTATATTTTTTCTTTGGCATTTTACATGAATAATTTTAGAATAACAACCACAATATTAAATAAATTATTGATTAGATACAAATATAGTTTACGGGTTTCAAAAATCATCACTGGTTAAAATGAAATGTCCTAACTCTTAGAAACCCAATTACCATTTCACGGGAACCAGGGGTTCCTAAGAACACCTTTTGAAAACCGCAATCGGAACACGGCTACTGATCGGACTCGTTAGAGGAAGCCTAGGCCTGTAGTAGGCTGTATTGCAGCTGAAAACGAAGATATAGTTTATGAGTACAAAATTCACCCAGACTAATTATGTTAGGTAAAATTTTAAAAAGTGATATTAATTTTGATGCTTAAAATTTTATAGTGTAGTTGTATGGGGCGAAATCATCAAGAAGTTAGAAGGCTCAGGGGACAGAGCGTTCGCCTTCCAATGAGGTGAACCGGGTTCGAATCCCAGCAATGGATGGTCGATACGAATTTCGTATCCGACTTGCACCGACCACAGTGCTGACGTGAAATATCCTCAGTGGTAGATGGGTCATGGGCTAGAATCCCTTTGCCTTCAGCCTAACCATGGGAGGTTTTCGTGGTTTTCCCCACCACGTAACGCAAATGCGGATTAGTTCCATCAAAAAGGCGTCCACGGAGGCAAATTTCTCCCAGTACTTGATTCAGGAGTTCCCTTGTTTTGTAAATTGGGTTCAAAATTACAAGGCTACGGAGTTGAACATTAGTAGCCGTAAACCCGAAAAATTGGGTCAGCTCTCCAACGACTGTTATAAAATAAAAACCAAATTGCATCAATAAAGTGAGGCGTAACTGAATGCTTGAAATGAAAAAGTTCTTTTTCATTATAAAATACATCAATATAGAGCAGCAGTTCTCTTCCCAGTGAGGTGACCCAGGCTCACATCTCAGCGGTGGATGGTTGATAGGAATTTTACACGCATCGATCACAGTGCTGGCGCAGAATATCCTCACTGGTTGAAGGACCATGGGTTATAATCCACTCGCCGAAGCGCTAAACGTATGAGGTTTTCCTCTTCGTGTAGCGCAAATGCGGGTAAATTGTTCCAAAAAGACTAGTTTCTCCCAATGCATGATCCAAGATTTCCCTTGTCTTCTGGGTTTGATTCAAAATTACAAAGCTACGAAGTTGAACATTAGTAGTCGTAAACCCGAAAAATTGGGTCAGCTGTTCAACGACTGTTATAAAAAACGAAGTTAGAAAAGGCCAACAGAATTATTTGCGAACATAAACATTACTGTTATTCATTACTTAAACATTACTGTTCTTCTTACTGTTATTCATTACTACTGTTATAAACTGTTATTCATTACAGTTATAAACTGTATTACTGTTATAAACTGTTATTGTTTTCATCATTTATTCTGACGAGGATCGTCGTGTTTGAAAACGTGATGACTTTTTATACCATTTTAATTACGAAACACACGAAGTATTTATTCTAGAATATAGAATTATCCGCTTTTAACATTAAGATTTCTTCTCTTCTTTCTTTTCAGTGGGATATAGTGAAATGTAAGAGTAAATGTATGTTGGATACGAAGCTGATTCGATGGACCACGGACAAATGGGAATCCATATGTGATTTGAAAAAAGTTTATAAATTCCATCTGGGAGAACCGGCCTGCTTAGAATATTGGAACGAAGATCGGTGGTTCGGCTTAAGGAGAGTGCAAGGAGTGAATCCTGTTCTAATTAAATTATGCAAGGAAATACCTCAAAAGTATTTATCGTTCTTTTATAAAAATTCTTTTCTTAGATCTTTATAAACAATTAAAGTGAATGGTATCTTTAAATGTAGCGATCATATGATTGCAACAAATCTTAAATCTCCTTTAAACAATTATTTCATGCGAAATACTAAAAAACAGGACTGTGCTTAAATCAGTATCATTTTAAAAATGATACCAAATCAGGGGTCTGTTTAGAAGAAATTTGGGTCCGTTAACGGACCCTTCACAAAATATCTTTTCATAAAAACGGACCCTTCACAAAATATTTTAACTTAAAAACGGACTCTTCACAAAATAATTTATCTCTCAATCGGACTCTTCACAAATTTGTTTATTTTCATTATAGTTTTGTTAATCGAATAAATCCTTCCCAGGATGGGGGGGGGGCGAAAGAACTAAGTTTTGTCTTCGGCAGAAGCTCCTTCCTTTATTCGTCGGAAATGAATATTCTGCGTCCAGCAGAATAGGCTAAATACCAAATATTTGTATGTTGAATGTCTAAAATAGTAGCAGCAATTGCTGTTTATTTTTTAAAATTTAATGTTTTTAATTATAATTTTACGGTGTTGAGCATAATCTTGTATGTCTTTACAATTTAAAAGCTCCTTGAAAAAGTTTTTTTTGCAATAACGGACCCTGTTTGCACAAATTCACAAAAGCGGACCCTGGTTGAAAAAATGTGACTTAACGTTTATTTTATGTTCACAAATTACGAGTAGTTTTTTCATAATTTTACAAAAACGGACCTTTCACAAAATTTCTGGACAGGCCCCCGCAAATTAAAATTGCTCAAATCTTATATTTATTTTTTTATACGTGATCTCAAGTCAAAATTCCTGATGGTCCCATCAAAATATTTTGATGGTTTATGTTGGTTTCAGTGCGATTCATAATGGTCACCATTTTCCATTGTGCATTCATGGTTTTTCATGTGCCAACAAACTTCCATCATTCCATGGTGGGAAATAGTACTTTAATACTATTATTATTAATCATAAAGAGATGTTTGATTCTCATGGACCAACAATCCACGGTGGTTTAATGGGAATTCTCGTTGGTTCTCAGGGCTATACCATCAAAACCATTTGGGTTTTTTTTGTTGCCCCATTATATACCAGACCGAATTCCTACATTGGGGTGATGGTGGTTCATGATCGTTCCGACATTTGATTTCTAAGACACTATGATGGAAATTTCTGGTGGCTCAACGTGAACAAACCATCAAACCAAGTTGCTATTCTTATGTTGAACCATCATAAATCATTCCGAATTCTTGCATTGGGATGATGGTTACTTATGTTGGTTACCATCAAAAAATATAATGGTAAAAATATTGATGGTTACCATCAAGATTATGTTGGTCCATCAATGGAAAGTCATCAAAAATTTTGACTCGGGTGTATTACGACTTGAATTATTAATCTTAGGGTTAGAGCTTCAATGATCAATAGAATTTTAATAAATTTAAAAAGCCTAAATGTTTTGATAATTGCTTTCTTTAAACCCCTTTTTTACTGAACTTATTTCAAAGTAAAGTTCTTTTTTTTACGTTAATAGATTTTACTGACTATATGTACAAACATGTATTTTTTCAAAATTTTTTAACAAACCTTCTTTTAAATACCAAGAATACACTACTGATGTAATAAGGACGATATAGTTTATGTGACTATATTAATAATATTAAAAATAATGATGTTCAATGCGCAAAAAAAAAGAAAAAGAAAAAATGGGTTATTCTAAAAATCTTTTGATCTATGATCAGATTTTTCCGTTCTAAGACGCAATTTTAACTGCTCAAAGTGGTGATTTCAAATATGCTAATTACTAAGTGCAGACAATATTCAAAAAGACACAAACACGTTCTTTCTCTGTATAAATATACTTTTTTTTCGACAGAATCAAATTCCGACACCCTAAATATAAGGTATCCGCAATGTCGGAAATATTGTCCCAGAAGTTAAGTTAGAAGAGTGATCCAAAGTTTACATCCCTTAATGTTAATTTTACTTTTTGCGTATTCTTCTATATCTCGAAAAGCTTTTAAGCGAATTGAAAATATTTTGCACAGAATTATAAAATTCGTTTATCCAAAGATAATTCCATGCAATATATTACCAAATATTTATTATTTTTTTATTATTTTATTTAATTATGATCAAAAAAATTTTGAACTGTAAGGTATACAAGCATCATTTTAAAGAATATAAGTTTACAAGATAAAATACAAAATTTGAGCAAAATCGGTTGAATAGTTCCTGAGAAATTGAATTTAATCAGATATCAGATATCAAAATCAGATATTTAAAATTCTATTTCTCAAGAACTATTCAACCGATTTCACTCAAATTTTGTTTTGCTATGTAAAATTATGTTCTTTAAAGTGATAAAAAATATTTTATGACTTACAATTCAAAATTTTTTCAACCATTATTTAAGTAAAAAAATAATCAATATTTGCTAAAAGTTACTTTTCGCATGGAATTATCTTTGGATAAACGAATTCTATAATTGTGTTCAAAAATTTTTCAATTTAATTAAAATGTTCTGGATATATAATGCAATACTCAAAAAGGTAAAATTAACATTAAGGGGTCCAAACTTTGGAACACTCTCCTGATCAAACTATTGGGAACATATTTCAAGATTGCGGCCAGCCCCTATATCTTGGGGGTCAGAGATCCCTATACGTCAAAAGAAAAGGTATGTTTATTCAGAGAAATTGCGTTTTTGTGCCTTATTTCTTAACTTAATGCATCGTCCGCAATTACTAATTAGCATATGTGAAGTCACCCCTTTGAGGCATTAAAATGAGTCCTAAAAGTTGAAGATTTTATTATTTACAATACATTCGTGCGTTATTCAAAAAGGGAAGAAAAAAACTTACAGGTAGCAAGCAAAAGTAGTTCACGCTGTGACAATAAGCAGTACAGTAAATATAAGTTCAAATCAGACGCTATATAAATTGAGCACTTAAAATGTAATGTGTGTGATGCTGCATTAAATATTTAATATTACATCACGAAATAATTTTTTGATGTATTGCGATATTTTAACTTATTCACTTTTGTTACCCTAAAAAGTATTTATAAATAACAGTGTAACAGCCAATTAAAAAATTTTGAATTATTTTATTAGTTCTTAGTTTAGAAAGATTGCAGGTTTCATTTTATTTTACAACCGTCGTTGAACAGCCGACCCAATTTTAGGGTTTACGACTGCTAATGTTCATCTCCGCAGCCTTGTCATTTTGAACCTTATCCAGAAGACAAGGGAACTCCTGGATCAAGTATTGGGGGAAATTTGCTTTCGTGGGGAACTTTTTGGTGGAACTAACCCACATTTGCGTTACTTAGAGAGGAAACCCACGAGAACCTCCCACGGTAAGCCTAACGGCAAGGGGCTCTAGCACATGATCCGTCTACCACTGAGGATATTTTACGTCAACACTGTGGTCGATGCAAGCCAGATGCGGAATTCGTATCGACCAGCCAATATTGGGATTCGAACCTGGTTCACCTCGTTGGAAGGCAAAGGCTCTATCCCCTGAGCCATCACATCTCAGCAGGTGTTATTGTCACAACTCCGTGGAAAGCTAGATGAATTCATTATTTTAGTCTTTGACGTTTTTTTTTATTTCAAAGATCTATAGTTTTTCAACAACAAAAAAGCAAGAAATAAAAATATTTGATTTTAATTACTTATTTTATTTAAATTTTTGATCACCTTATGATATTTGGGAGTGAACAATCAAATGCTTACGTGCAAAATATACGTAGCATCCCATAAAGACTGATCTTAATATATATATTTTTAAAATCTTTCTCGAAACTTATGTTAAAACTATACAAGTTATAGTTCGCAAATTATCCAAGTTATAGTTATAGACAAATAATATACAAGTTTATTGTAGTATACAAGTTATAAAATACAAGTTCGTCTTATTCAAGTGAGGAAAAAGGAAAATTCTTAGCGAAATCTGACAGAAAGCAGGATGGAAAACCAGTTTTCTCTTTGATGAAACTTGGTGTTTTTAATAATCGTCTTTCAACTAATTCCTCTGGCAATCAAACAGGCTTTGTCGTTTTTAATTTTACCTTCTCTCGACAGCTAGCATTGCAATAGCATAAAATCCTTCTCGCTGTTGAATCCCATTGATACATATATGGATTCGAACTGTGCACACTTGGGTCGCATGGACCACAGCGCTGACGAAAGATAGCAGATGGATCATAGGATAGAATCCCCTTGACGTCGGGCTAAACTAGGAAGTTTTTGGTGTTATCCTCTCTATGCAAATGAGGTCTAGTTTCATCAACGAATCCACCGAGAAGTCCGAATGCTTAATCCAGGTGTTACCTTGTCTTCTGAGTTAGTTCAAAATTACAAGGGTATGGAGTTGAACATTAAAATTAGTCGTTAACATAAAAATGGGTCGGCATTTTTAATACCGGTTATAAAAATAACGTAAAACCGCGGCCAACGAGCGGCAGAGGTTTAAATTTAAGAATCTTTGAAAATTACTTTTCTCCTTAAAATGACTCATTATCAATCTTTTTATTTGTTTATTAGTTTTGGGGTGACTGCTGAAATGGTTGCACCATTTTTGGAGGAATACACTTTAGAAGAAGCTTTGAGTGCACAAAAGATCTTCATCGTTGATTTGGCTATTTTAAAGGGTACTCAATGCAAAGATGGTCGATTGGTAAGATGTCCCTCAAATTTGGAATAATCATATGTTTATTTCTAATAATAATTGTCAAGCAGTTCGAGATTTACTTTTTATTGTTTGCCGCCAGCCAGGTGGCTGAGCGGTCAGCGTGCCTGATTGTAAAGCCAATGTTTGCGGGTTCGAATCCCCCCTTAGGGTATGGATATTTCTCTCTGTGTGCGATGTGTGAATGTAACACACTCTATGTAAGAATCGTTGCCAATAGATGGCGCTGCGAGATACGAACAAAACTAGAGAAGAAAGAATAAAGAAAAAGAAGGAAGCTAGGTTTTTTGTTTTTTTAGCTTGGTGTGTGAGAAGTCTAGAATGTCTTATGATGCAGCGCGAAGTTTTCTTTGATTATGTGATTACTATTATTTTCTATATACTTCATGTTTGTGCCGTGGCATAAGTATGCATCTAAATAAAATCGTTTATGCCAAGAAAGGTTTATGGTGAAATCATTTCACATTGAAAAATCTGAAAAAGAACCTGCGAAATATTACTCTCTATAAAGCGGGTATCTGTGGCAGTGTGGTGTGGGTAATGCTGCTCGCCTCCAGTGACTTTGGTTCACAGGTGCCCACCGGAAATGTTCAGTGTAGAAAAAAGAACTTTTTTATTGTTTTTGGCGATTAACTTGCAGGTTCTTTGGTTGCCATATCTGTAATCTAAAATAAAATATCTGTATCTGGTCCTTTTTGAAGGTTTTATTAAATCAACATAGTAATTATAAAATTAAGCTAATTAGATAAATAAAAATATCGATTCCAATAAGCACCAACATATTAGCAAATGTTACTAACTGCATAGGAAGAGATTTCCGGGCATAAGGTTACTGTGCAATTCACAATCCTTACGATGTAAATCACGTGTGCGGGTGAGTGACCACTTGGATCAGTCTGCGTAGGGAGCGAGGGTGTGCGGTATTGGTCCTCGTTAAACTGTGCTACCGTTAAGTGCTCGACTTCGCGTGCAGGTCGTCGGGCTACCGAAGCGGGCGTGCCATCCCCTCCTCAGAGGATCAAAATTGTGATGGCATGTCTTCGGATCATCCTCCGGGATGTTTCCCAGACTGTCGCCAATAGCCCATTGTGCAGCTCTAGTGCGACGTAAATTAACAACAACAACAAGTGACTCATGATTTCGGCTGTGACTGCAGAGTTCGAGTGTGGCACAGACTTCATGAATCTTTGAACCCAAGTTGTCAGTAGGGCACTGTGCAATCTGGTGGTATCTCCATATAGGTGCGGACTGCTTTTTCATTGCATGAACTGGTTCCTATATTCCGATTGCACCGATCATTAACTGGAAATGGTTATGTTCAGCTACTTGATCACTTGCATCCGTTCATGGACTTCAATGCAATTTTCAATGCACCATGTCACCGGGACTTAATTGTTTGCGACCGGCTTGAAAAACACTCTGGACTACTCCAGCGAAATATCTGGCCACCTAGATCACCCGACTTGGATCCCATCAAACATATATGAGATATAATAGAGAGGTCAATTGGTTCGAAAATCATGCACCCGCAACACTTCTACATTTATGGACAATTCTACAATGATGCTTTCTTCTCACAATTTCAAATATACATAAATCACACTATTAAACTTTATTTACGAGTTCATTATTTTTAAGTATTGTTTCATTCAGTATAATAATTGTGATCTTTTATTTACAGCTCTGCTGTCCATTTGCTTTGTTCTTCCTTAACAAAAACAAACAGCTTATGCCAATCGCTATTCAACTGTTTCAAGAGAAAGGAAAAGATAATCCAGTAAGAAAAAATTTCATCTGAATTAATCATTTAAAAAATAAATAAACTATACAACTAAATACGGTAATAAACAATATGGCAATAATACGGTAATAATACAGTAAAAAAAATTCGTTTGCTTACATTCTATTCTTAAAGAAAATTGCATTGGCTTTTGTGTAGTTTAAGATATTTATTACTTGGTTAATTTTAATTACCACAAATCTATTGGCGTAGCATGATTAAACAAAACAAAAAAAAATCTCAAGTAACCAAACAATAAATTGTAACTTTCCATTATCAATGCGATGCGTAGTGCTAGGCGATATCGTAATATTAAGTTCGCCATGAATCGTTCCGCTTCCAATGAGGTAAACCGGGTTCGAATCCCAGCGATAACTAGCCGATACGAATTCTGCATCCGACTCGCACCGACCACAGTGCTGGCATAAAATATCCTCAGAGCTAGACGGTTCATGGATTAGAGTCGACTGACCGTCAGACTGACTGTGGGAGGTTTTCCTCTACATGTAACATAAATGCGGGTTAGTTCCATAAAAAAGTCGTCCACGAAGGCAAAATTTCTCCCGATTCCTTGTCTTTAGGATTGGGTTCAAAATTACTAGACTACAGAGTTGAACATTAGTACTCGTAAACCCTCCCCCCCCCCAAAAAAAAAAAAAAAAAATTGGGTGAGCTATTCAACGACGGTTATAAAATAAAATAAAATGTATCGCGAATACTTTTAATTTAACTATTTTATATTAGTTAATAATTGCGTTACTTAAATTAAATATACCAACTTCCTCGATATTTTCGTATCCGATATCTATAGTTGTTGGTAATTATCGCAATATTATTGTTGCCTATAACGTTCGTATGAGCAAAACTTAACAAAGATGTATATCGTGAAGACAAGTTTCAAAATATTGTTATAGTGATGCTTAAAAAATATTGCGATAGATCGTCCACGATATATGGTTCAGCTTTAGAGAAAGAAGTAGGAAACAAGATAACGGATCCAGGACACGCACATTTTAACTTTTTATAAAATAAAAAAAAAGCATTCATTCATTTGATTTTTTATGCTGTTGTATCATTTAATGAGCATGACGGAAATGGTCATGCATATAAACTTTTATGAACCCCTTTCAAAAAATAATACTTTAAAAAAAAATTATATTTGTCATGTAACAGAAAATATTTTGCTTCAAATTCTCTGTAGCTGATGTATGAATAAATTTATTTTCAGGTATTCTTGCCAAACGATAACCCCTACACTTGGCTGATGGCAAAAATTTATTACAACAATGCTGATGCCAGTTACCACCAATCATGTACTCACTTAGGTAACTTAGTCATAATTTTCTAACCATCGTTTAACAGTAGACCCAATTTTAGGTTTACAACTACTGATGTTCAACTCCGCAGACTTGTCATTTTGAACCCGATCCAGAAGACGAGGTAACTATTGGGTCAACTATTGGGAGAAATTTTGCTTTCGTAGAGGACTTTTTGATGGAAATAACCAGCATTTGCATTACATGGAGAGGAGAACATCCCACGGTTAGCCCAACGGCAAGGGAACTCTAACCCATGATCCGTCTGCCACTGAGATATTTTAAATCAGCACTGTGGTCAGTGAGAACCGGGTGCGGAATTCGTATCGACCAACCATCGCTGGGATTCATACCCAGTTCACCTCATTGAAAGGCGAACGCTCTATCCCCTGAGCCACCACGGCTCATGGTTAACTTATGCCATATTTATTTATTATATAGATAAAAAATGAAAAATGGAGAGTTGGAATAATAAATTTTCTACTTGATGAGAGTTTTTATATCGCCATTTAGAGATTAAGAACTGATTTGTAGCAGCTGCAACAACTTGCAGCATTGGTGATAAAGAATAATTCATTTATCGAAAATTACTTTAAACTGCAGACGATTTGTTGTTGTAGTTAATTTACGTCGCACTAGAGCTGCACAATGGGCTATTGGCGACGGTTAATGGCATCCCTGAGGATGATCCGAAGACAAGCCATCGCAATTTTGATCCTCTGCAGAGGGGATGGCACCCCTGCTTCGGTAGCCCAACGACCTGCACGCGAAGTCGAGCACTTTACGGTAGAACAGTTTAACGAGGACCAATACCGCACACCCTCGGTCCCTACGCAGACTGATCCAAGTGGTCACCCACCCGCACACTGACCGCAGCCATCGATGCTTGACTTCGGTGATCTGCTGGGAACCGTGTGTCTTAACGAGCAGACGATTTACTAATAACATTTAAGAAGGGTAAATTAGTAGATTCTCGAAAGCCATGATGTCGCGACGACGACTCTGCCATCTAGCGGTACGTTGCGTGGTTGCTACAAGAGGTAAACGTAGATAAAGTAATGCAAATTTGGCGAATAATGTTAATGGATTGGCGCATTCGATACTACCGATCCGTAGAATGCTACGATCTCAATAGCGATTTATTTCCTGAGTTTGTTCTTTGTCCCCTTTCTAAGGGAAAAGAGTTATCAAAAAATAATTTTTTTTTCTAATTATAATTCAGATAAGAATTCCGTTTATTTCTTTTTCTCTAGGTTTTACTCATCTTCTAATGGAAGGTGTCGTTATTTGCACTCACAGAAATTTATCACCATCTCATCCTTTGTACAAACTTTTAGCACCTCATTTTTTATTTCTTCTGGCTATCAATACGTAAGTATTCCTTCTTTATTTGTTCAAAAGTGAAACAGTTGGAAAAATGGTACTTTAAAACCCGTCATTTTACGTCGTAACTGGGAATCAAATTGTTATTATGTGATTTATTATGACTCGTGCGCAAATAACTATTATTATGAAATAATAGAAGTTATAGGGGAGAGTGGGGTCAATTGTAACAGGGTACGAATGTAACAGAGCAAAAATTTCGATTGTCGGGTTCTAGATTTGGTTCCTAGGTGGTGCACAAGGTGTATTTAATAAATCTACATCTACACCCCTGCTGGCAAACATTTTTATGTACTTTTGATAAAGTTACATCACAAAATATATTTTCACGCTACGTAAGTACTTTTTTTGGTATTAGAATATTATATTGTAAAGTAATTTTGTTTAAACAAATAAAAATTATTAACTGAATATGTAAGTGGACACCTTAATAACCATTTCAAAAAAAAAAAATTAGTTTTGTTAATTAACTAGCATTGTTTTTAACAAATGAAGCTGAAATGGCGTCTTGGGGACGATTGTAACAACAAATAAAGGGACGATTGCAACAGCTGAAAATAAATAATCTTATGTTTACAAACCATTACTTAACTCTTTAAGAACCACCAATAGTTTCTGTATCATTTATATTATGTTGCATGTGCATTATTTTATTTGTCACCTTTCACAGCATAAATTTAAATTTTTATTCCCTTAAAGTTAAAAGTTTAACCCTTTAGGTCTCTGCTCATTATTATTTTTACTCCTAAAATAACACTACTATTTTGATCAATAAATAATTATATCACAACTCTGATAATATGTATAGTTAACTATGTTTTAGTTGAATTTATGAACTGTTACAATTGACCCCGTAAGTGGGGACAATTGTAACAGGTGCACGACTGTCAAAAATTGTTAATAACTAATATATTAATATTTAAAATAAGGTTTTTTTTTCTAGTAGAGGATAGTCTACTTTATTCGTCTGTCAATTAATAATAATAATATATTGGATTTTCTGTTATTTAAAAATAGTTAAGTAAAAAATGTTATAATTGACCCCACTCTCCCCTACTCTTTGTAAATAAAATCCGCGGTTCCGCGATTTCTTCTCACATACCTCGCCGTTACAATAGTTTCGTCACATCTTGTTTTTTTTTTCTCTATGGCAGTAAGTTTGAATAAGAAGTTAGAATATACTTGCAGGGATAAAAAGCGAGATTTGCCGAAACCATAGTAACGGAGAGGGGGAGAATATGGAGAGTATCGTTGAACCATGAGACTATTTACAATTTTGTTCCTTATTATAACTGTTTTTTTTTTATCCTTCTGTATGAACAAACTTTTAGTATACGATAGATTCTCACAAATATTTAAGATATTTACAAATTATCAACTAATTGTGTCCAAAATTAAGCGTACTCACAAACATAATTTTTCAAAAATTGTTTTAGATAAAGCCTATTGTCATATTTTATTTATTATTATTTTTTGTGATCAATCAAAACTGCTCAATTTGTTGGCCAGAGCTTTGAAAACCATGTTTTAAAATAAAAAGAGCTCTAAAAATACAAGAATTTATTGACCTGCATCAATGTAAATGTATTACTAGCTGAAAAGCTTTCGAATTTGGATCCGTTTATTGATCACCTATAATGACTCCTTTACTTTATTTAATCTAATAGTGATTGGTCATAGTTTATGACATCTTCTCACATAAATAATACCCCCTAAGGAGCATAATTAAGGCTCCGAAAATTTAAAAAATGCTGTTGGCCAGCAAAAATTTCTGGCAATAAAACTTTCCCCATTTCTCGTTTTTTTTTTCTTCCAAATTTAGAATTTTATTTATTTATTTTTTGAATTTGCGATCGCAACACTCGAATACGCCATCTGGTGAGAAGACAGGTTCCATGCATTTGACCCTTCCCTCTCCTCCTCTTTTCTGTTGTATAGGAATGTACTACCATATTTTTCCTTTTCTTAATATTTTTTGTTTTTAATTTATAAAAATATTTTTTTTTAATTTTAATGCTCTCTTTTTGAACTATGTTTAATGTAGTTTTCAGTTCCATATAGTTTCCTAACTTAAAAGATTTTAATCTATTTGAAAATCAAAACATAAACTAACATACTTCCTTCTTCTATGACTCTCCATACGCTAATGGTGAAAGCAAGCGAAAAGTTGCCATAGGTGGAGAGTAAATGAGATTTTAGAATGAAATTTGACTGAATATCCTGTAAAATTGGAGCTGATATTAGTTAATTATGCATAACTTGAACGTTTTGCAGGTTCAAATATTTTTCTCATTGCATTTTCTTTTCGATTAGATATTAAACAAACTCTTTAATCTTACAGAAGAGGACTTTATAAACTAATCTCGCCAAATGGTTGGGTGGATAAAACTATGACAGTTGGCAGAAAGGGAATGTTTGAACTCATTAAAAAAGGGTAAGCTTATTATTAATCTTCAATTGTTAGTCACATTTTATCTGAATAAAAACAATATGAACAACAACAACAAAGTGATAAATTACCCAGATAGAAAAATTAGGTTCATTTTCACTCAGCAAAAACCTTTTAATGTAAACCTAAAAAGGTTTGTTAAGCGGTTTACATGTAAACCCTCTAACCTTAAAACGAGATCTGCGACAATCTGCTTTTTTCTACGCACATTACCCTAATCCAAAACCTTGAAAAGCAACCTTTTATATAAGAACCTTAAATCGAGGTTGTCTTAGGGTTTTCAAGAAACTACAGTCGGATCCCGCACGATTGAAAGCTAACTGATTAAATCAGGACCTTTATCTGCTCTCTAGTTTGCACATTTGTTTTCTTTGAACTAAAAATAAATCTCAGACAATTGCTAATTATCCATTATCACCGTTAATTATCACCGTTTCAAATTCACCTAATTTAAAAAAGAAAAAAAAAGAATCACTTCACAGAAAATTTTTCAAACGTTCTGGGTCTCCCTCAAAAACTACACTCAGATCCCACGCGGTTGAAAATTAACTGATTAAACCAGGGCCTTTATCGGCTCTCTAGTTTGCAAATTTATTTCCTTTGAACTAAAATTAAATCTCGGACAATTGCTAATTATTCATTATCATGGTTAATTATCACCGATTCAAATTCACCTAATTTAAAAAAAAGAATCACTTCACAGAAACTTTTTCAATCGTTCTGAATCCCCCTCAAAAACTACACTCGATCCCACGCAGTTGAAAACTAACTGATTAAATGAGTCCTTTATCGGCTCTCTAGATTGCACATTTATTTTCTTTGAACTAAAATTAAATCTCGGACAATTGCTAATTATCTATTATCAGGGTTAATTATCACCGTTTCAAATTCAACTAATTTGAAGAAAAAAAATCACTTCACAGAAACTTTTTCAAACGTTCTGTGTCACCTCAAAAACTACACTCGATCCCACGCAGTTGAAAACTAACTGATTAAATGAGGCCTTTATCGGCTCTCTAGATTGCACATTTATTTTCTTTGAACTAAAATTAAATCTCGGACAATTGCTAATTATTCATTATCACGGTTAATTATCACCGATTCAAATTCACCTAATTTAAAAAAAAGAATCACTTCACAGAAACTTTTTCAAACGTTCTGAATCCCCCTCAAAAACTACACTCGATCCCACGCAGTTGAAAACTAACTGATTAAATGAGGCCTTTATCGGCTCTCTAGATTGCACATTTATTTTCTTTGAACTAAAATTAAATCTCGGACAATTGCTAATTATCTATTATCAGGGTTAATTATCACCGTTTCAAATTCAACTAATTTGAAGAAAAAAAATCACTTCACAGAAACTTTTTCAAACGTTCTGTGTCCCCTCAAAAACTACACTCGATCCCTCGCAGTTGAAAACTAACTGATTAAATGAGGCCTTTATCGGCTCTCTAGATTGCACATTTATTTTCTTTGAACTAAAATTAAATCTCGGACAATTGCTAATTATTCATTATCACGGTTAATTATCACCGATTCAAATTCACCTAATTTAAAAAAAAGAATCACTTCACAGAAACTTTTTCAAACGTTCTGAATCCCCCTCAAAAACTACACTCATATCCCACGCTGTTGAAAATCATTATCTGCTCTCTTGTCAGCAAATGTATTGTCTTGATTTTCAACTAAAAATGAATCTCAAACAATTGTTAATTACTCATCAGTTCTAATGTGATGTAAAACTATAAAATAAAATTTCACTCCTATCCTTAAAACAATGAGTTTAAAAAGCGAATACTTAATTAATTCTCAACAAGCAATACTAATTTTTTAGTACTCCAGAGGTAAAGGATTAAAAATAATAATTAATTAAGACCCCACAAGTAAAAAAGGTAAGAATTATGATTAGTCAGTACTCCAATGTAAGAGGCTGAATATATTTAAAAAAAGCCATGTTTTTAAAATTCCACTTATCAAGAACTATTTGACCAATTTCGTTCAAATTTTACATTTAGCCATATAAAATTATTTTCTTTAAAATTATGCAAACATTTACATAAACTACGTTTCGAAGTTTTTTTTTCTAACCTTATTTTAACATAAATAATAATAATAATAATAAGCTAATAGAAAACGTTTCATTTTTTTTTTTTGGAATTATCTTTGGATAAATGAATTTTATAATTGCATATAATAATTGCTTGAATCATTTTGAAACATTTACGTATAAATCCACAAAAAGTAAAATTAACATTAAGGACCCGAAATTTTCGACAACTCTACTGCTTAAGCTATTGGAACTTTATATGCTATAATAGACACTTCGCTCGGGATTGCCTGGTAATTAGAACAAAAGTTATTCAGGGTGATATCTTTTTTATTTTGCGCACTGTACCTTCCTTGTTCTTTGAGATTTATAGTAATTTTTTTACCCATAGGTTAAATCAGTGGCATATGAATGTTCATGGTATGGTACCAAATGAAATCCGATCCCGAAATGTAAGCAATATTTTCATTATTATTTTATGTCTTTATATTTAAGTACAAAGGGAATGAAGTCGAAATCAAACTAGTTTTTACGAAATTCTCATAAATTTTGTCATGAGACAACTTAGTTTATTTTCTGAAATAAAAGATATGTCATTTGCAAAAGCAAACTTTTTCAAATAATGATCATTCATTATTTTACCCACAATTCTGCATGTCTAACATTTTACGCAAGAAATAACTCTGGTAAAACAAGACAACAGCTTTTTTCAAACAAATTTTGAATTTTTTATATTAAGGTAAAAATGCGACGTATCATTATAGATGGTTGTTTGATATTAGGTAAGGGGTTATTTACACATTCTTTATCAAAATTTTCAATGACTGTTTTTCATAAATGCAGCTGAATTTCGTTGACAAAGCACTCAATGTAATCCAAGTATAACAGTGCCAAATTACTGAATCTGTTCGGACATTTCTGATCATGAATTTACACAGTTTAATTTAAAAGTCGACTCATTTTGGGGTTTGCCGCTTTATAGCTTCAAAATTTTGAACTCAACCAGAAGACGGGAACCCATCCAGAAGACAAGAAAACTCCTATATCAAGCATTGGGAAAAACTCGATTTGTTTTTGTTGTTATAATTAACTGGCATTTGCATTACATTGAGAGGAAAACATCACACAGTTAGCACGTTGGAAAGGATAGATTCTAGTTCAAGATCTGTGAACCACTGAGAAGCCAGGAGCACTGCCGTTTTAGCAGCGAGTAAGCAACTTTAAATCCAGCAATGAAATTTAACCCCACCACAAAATTTGTAAGCTACAAATCATTTGTGGTTGCCTCCTTTTAAACTGTGGACGCTGGGACATTGTGAGGACAAAGTGGGAGATAAGGATTGATAAATTTATGAAGAATTAGAATGCAAAAAGCCTTATTTTTCCATTTGTTCTTGTGGAATATAACATTTCTTTCAATTTGTTTTCGTGGTGTATCTATTTCATTGAGGAACAAAAAATTTGTTTGGTGGTACTCATGCACAGACTATTTTTACTCCCTAGATAAGCTGGTACCTTTGAATCTAAATTGGGTTTACTGAACGCCACCGACTGGTATAGAACCCTAGTTCTTCCCAGTGATGTGCGATTAGGGTTCCGCGCACCTCAATGAAATAGATACCTCACCAAAACAAATTGAAAAAAATTTTATATTCCACAAGAACTAATAGAAAAGTAAGGCTTTCTGCATTCTAATTCTTCATATATCTATTACCATGCGTCCAGTGATTGCAGCTATAAGGATTGGCGGTACATTCCCGCAAACTATCATACTCCCAAGAAACTGTCCCGAGAAAAAAACAAAATAAACCACCAACAAATCAGATGAAGACTATGTACCGAAATATTGAGAATCGAAGTTGAAGTGCATAAAATCACCCAGATGGGAAACATAATTTAGAAAGTTGAAGGTACGAAAGAAGTATGTGGGTCCGAAAATGTGTAAAAAGATGAAGAAAAAATAATAAACAGAAAGAAAAAAGGAAACGAATAAATAGATATAAAATAAATTCTAAAAATATTAAATTTAATAAATTAACCTCGTGACTTGGAATTTTATATCCTATACTCTTTCTTCGATTTTCATTATGTTTGTATTAATTTCTTAAATTGTATTTATATATATATATATATATATATATATATATATATATATATATATATATATATATATATATATACCGCCTCCTGGAAAAAACATGGCTACGGCCGAATTGATTGCAGAACACGCTTTATATTACATTGCTAAAATAAATTAATAAAAGGAAAGTGACCAAGTATTGGAATATATTCGCTTCTCGAGAATAAAAAATTATTTAGAATAATTTACTTTTTCAAATAAATGCATGCTTTCTTTCAGTTAAACCGAGTATTTTTCTGTTATAGGTGGACAGTGATGTTTTACCCCATTATCCTTATAGAGATTGCGCCACTATGATATATTTGGCTATACGAAAATACGTATCAAAGATCATTCATCGATTTTATGGTAAGGAAAAACTATTAAAAACTATTGTATATAAAATTTTACTCCCTGTACGAATAGATTTACAAATAGATAACAAATATTTTCAGATAGTGGTGATAAAGTGTTGCATGATTATGAGCTTCAACAGTGGAGAGCAGAGCTTGTCAAGGATCGAAAATTAGGTGGCTGCGGATTATTGGTACAGAATAATTATTCTTTTTATTTGATTCTGGTTTTAAAATGTTTTAAACATGACATCACTATGATGACGGAATTAAGTGTGGTTGGAGTTGTATGGTATAGTTGACTAATTGAAGATTGTGATGAAAACAGGATGATGAAAATTGACATTTGAAAATGAAAACTGGATCATAATTATAATAAAACTTTTATTTAATATTTGTAGAGCTCGAGATATAAAATTATATTTTATCCATAATAAGACTTTCTAAGTTAAATAACAAATTTTGAATGATAACATTAATAAGGACAGGATATGGGAGATGAAACCTCCATGATCAGCCTAAACAAAAGGCCAAATTAAAAAGTGATTGAATTGTTCCCACCTGACAGTTAGGAGCATGGAAAGAGATCCATGGTCTGTGATTTATCGAAAGATAAAATAACCGAAAAATAAAATCAACCCCCTATTATCAGTATTAGGTTTGAAAATATCTTGGCGAAAGTCAATCGCCAAAAAGACTGTGAGAATTAGTATAATCATGTAACTGAAACATATTTTTTGTATTAAGAAGTAAAGAATTATTAATAGATTTTTGTTTTAGATTTAGTGAATTAATGAGTCTTCGTTAGTATTGTAATAAAAAGTTAGCCGTTACATTGATCGATGAAAAAAGAATAAAATATTTCATGTTCGCTTATTATAAATTGTAATAAAAATTAAATAATTGACTTATTTTAATTAAATTCCGCTTAAAAAAATAAGTTTAAGAAATTAAAGAAATTTTAAAAGCCGGGAAATATGTAATGCCTATTGTGGCATCGCAATCATATAATTCAAATGTGTGGATTAATTCAATCATTAATAATAATAAGCAGCGTAAGTTAATTCGGAAATTTCATCTCAAGACAGATTAATTTGTTCATTTGTACAGAAAGCTTTCTTAAACCTAATCTTAATTGAATAATAGTATTTTTTTTTTCAAAATGAAAAAATGTAATTTATGTGTTAGGAGGAAACATTCTTCAAAACTTTATTTTACTTAAAAAAGTAATCAATTTTAAATTTTGATAATTTGAAAAACCACTTTCTTTGTTTACGTTATCTTTATCGTGTTTTTATTTACTGTTTCTGTTGAAAAAGTTTGATTTTTTAAAAACAAATGGTTTATGTATTAGGGTGTGCCAGGTGCCGAAAACAACAGATTCACAGAAACAGAAGAAGTAGTTGACACTGTTACCTCAATCATCAGCACTTGCAGTTTAGGGCATGCAGCGGCTAATTTTCAACAATACGATGATTATGCCTTTCCACCCAACTATCCAGGAATTTTACACGGAGATCCACCGAGGGATAAGGTGAAACATTATAACTTGTTTTTAAATTATAACCTGCGCTGAACCGCTGACCCTTTATAGTTTTTCTACGGTTGGAACTCCCCCTTCCACAAAGTTTGAGGCTGTCTGCTGCTATGGAAACAAGAATAGCGCATTTCAGGGAGGGCAGCTCCTCTTTACTCTAGGGCTAACACAATAGACCGAAGAAAAAGATTCCCTTTCTCTCGCGGACCCTAGCCAAACCCTGTCCTAAACAATGATCCCCACACCCCAACTTGAAATAGTTATACCTCGTTATCATAGTCCCTGCCACGTGTCCAAGCGAATGGCTAGGGGAGTTCTTACTTTAGACAAACTATACAACTACGTGTGTCCAACTCCGTAGCCTTGTAATTTCGAACCCGATCCAGAAGACAAGGGAACTCCTGGATTAAGTATTGGGAAAAATTTGCCTTCGTGGAGGTCTTTTCTATGGAACTAAACCGTATTTGCGCTACATGAAGATTTAAAGCAAGTAAACCTCCCACGGTTAGCCTATCGGCAAGAGGACCCATTATTCTCTACCACTGAGGATATTTTACGTCAGCACTGTGGCCGGTGGGAGCCGGTTGCGGAATTCGTGTCAATCAGCTATCGCTTCGAACCCGGATCACCTCATTGGGGTCCCTTGAACCACCACGGCCATTATAACTTGTTGCTTTAATTGATGGTCAAATATTGTTATTGCTATTTGAATCTTATACCTAATTTCACGAAAATTTAAATCGGAAATACGTTGAGAAGTTTTATTTTTTATTTAGCAACTTCTCAGTACTGTAGAAAATACTCGTTTTGCAGCCTTAATTTAGTCTTCAAAAATAAATAATGAAAACACTATGTACACATTTCCAGTTAGTACTTAATGGAGGGAAAATAAAATTTTTATCAAAATCTGGGGAATCAGTACCCTAACAACATTTTTATCTTGGACGTAGTTGAACTGAAAATTAGCTCAATAGGGATCCTATAAGAACCAAGAGACCCATATTAGGATGTCTAAATTTTTTAATATTGGTCCTAGAATGGCCTGTATTGGCTGAATAATGAATCTAAAATACCGGGTGAATCTGCCAGTTCTATATAGATCCGATATTGGTTGTAAAGTGGCTATAAAATATCGAGTGAATCAGACAATTTTATATAAGGCCAATATCAAAAAATGACGATCATTTGAAGCCAAGATTCGTGAATATTGGTCCAATGAGAGTTATTCTGCTGCTAGGGTAAAGATAAAAGTAAAAACATCTGAAACCTTTATTATGCCAGACCTGAATTTGATAACTTGAATTTGAACAACTTTCACCACTTGTTTTCCTCTAACAATCAAAGTGGTGATGTTTGTTGCTTTTCTCGTTCATAAGGTGCGTTCCTTCTGACTTTATAATTAATTACGGACCTACTGTATATTTCGAACTTTATTTGTATTATTACGTTATCTTTAATGATAAAATTTGTCTGTGAGTCTCTCTCTTATAACTCTAGAATCATGTTTGCTATTTTAAAAAAAGTCTGATATTTCGATTTTTTTAGGACCGATTCCGTTCACATTTCACCTCATTAAATTATACGCCTTAAAACGATGCAAAAATTGCTTTAACTTGTTATTAAAATTCTTTTCGACCATAATTATAAATAGTAAGCAATTATTATAAAATTTATTCTTTGCATGGAACTATCTTTGGATAAACGATTATAACTGTGTGCAAAATGTTTTTTTTTAATTAATTAGCATATTCGGGGCCTCACGCCCAAACCTTTAAGAATAAGTCCAGTACGTGAAAAATCTGATCATTAAATCAAAAGTTATTCAGAGTGATTCTTTTACTCACTGTGCGCTTTAAAATGTATTCATTCTTGGTTCTCATCTAATATATAAAATAATTTTGCTTTCAGGCCCCAATGGGAGAGAATGATATTTTAAATTGTATACCAAATAAAGAGACTACATTGGATATAATGGTGATAACAAAATTGCTGAGTACAAAAGCTACAAAATCATTAGGAGATTTTGAATCACAGTTCATGTATCACCCTACATGTGTTCAAGCAACCGAAGAGTATGTGTTCATTTTTTATTTACGGTATTAGTGTATTGTTTTTTTAATTCAACAAAAAGTACTTAATTAGAGTGTCCAATAAGACCTCAAACCAAAATATTTTCAGAGCACGATTGGATAAAAATATTTTGATCTTATTTACGAAATAAGATCAAAATATTGATAAGAATATTGTTTATTTTTATCTTATCTAAAATTACTAATTACTTATTCTAGACTATAAATATACTTGTTAATTAAACATCTGTATTACAACCGATTAACTGAATTCCTAAAATTGACGTGAAATTAAAGAAGTGATTGAATTCCTAAAATTGACGTGAAATTAAAGAAGTGATTGAATTCCTAAAATTGACGTGAAATTAAATATGTTGATCTTATTTACAGTAAAAGAAACTGTGGTGACAATTTGGGTAAAGTATAGTGGGACGATTGTTACAATTTAGTACTAATGCATTTTTACAACTAAGGCCTATCCCAAATCATCACCAACACATACAAATAAAGTATAAAAAAAATATCTGTCCAGAAATAATGATCACAAGGGATAGAATTAACTTAAGCAATTTTAATGATGATCAACTCAATTATCAAGATTTACTCATGAGAATAAATTTGACCATGTGGCATAATAAAAATAAGATCATTACAAATTATACTATATTACTATATACTATATTAAATTATACTATATTAAATTATACTATACAAATTATATTATATCAACATGTGACAAACAGATTTGAAGAATCTTTAAGAAAAGGGAATCACTGCTGGAGTTAATAAAATCTAAAGTCACTTATCTTGCACATGTGCTTAAAAATGTTGAGGAGCTGATGAACTATTTGTAAGTGGCAGGATATTATTCGCTGGATTTATCTTAATTGTTCAGTCCTGTTGCAGCCATTCTTTCAGGGTAGATGTATCTTTATTCTTCAGAATTTTCTACCAAAAATCCTTTTCTCCTCTTCTTCTAGCAGCTAGTCCAGTCCTCTCCCCTCTCTTCCTCACCTCTCTCCTGCCCCCTCTTCACAGGTTTTCAACCCTTACACAAAAATTGGCAGACCAAAACTGCTTAATTTATTTACAGAGAGGCTATCTAAAACAGTCAGACAGTTTGGGCAGAAATAGGCTCACTGATAGTCATAAAAAGGAAAGAGAGTTGTAGCAACACTACATATATCATCCCTTCTGGAGAAAAAAAAATTAATTTATTAATTTTTTTTTTTTTTTTTGAAAAAAGTTAGTGCTTATGTTCAATTGTAGGTCACTTTGAGATCGGTCACTAGTGCCACACAAAATCACATCAGCTTGTAGAGGATAACATTACAAAAGCATAAATGTTTCATCGTCTAGATCGGTCACTGTTTGTCACTAATGTCACACAAAATTACATCACTGTTTGTCATACAAAATCACATCAGCTTGTAGAGGATAACATTACAAAAGCATAAATGTTTCATTGTCTTGATTAGTTAGAGAACATAATAAATATGTACATACATAAACACAAAATTAACAAGAAAAATAAGAGCAAATAATAAATCTATATCCATATGCACACATATATTTATTTCACAAATCCATGTGCGTCCCTAGGACGTAGATTATACCTTTGATTTGGTGTTGATTCTCTTGAAATATCAGAAGAATCGGAAGAAGAGCTATTGAGGAAAGAAACAGGAGAGACAGAAGTGTCTCGAAAAAAATCAAAAGAGTTGTCCCTTTCCACAGTAACCTCACCTGACAATGGCGCATTATTTTCGAAACATAATAAGTCATTAACTTTAAAGGGCTTTAATAAAGCAGGAAATAACTCTCTATCATCATTAGATAGCTCATCCTCACATTTTCTTTTAATAGTTTCATGGGCCTTAGATTCTTCTGGTGTGATAGCGGCAAATGAAGGAAAAATCTCTCGCATTGGAACCTTTATTAATCTATTAATATGAGCCATGTTCATCTTTGAGGGGTTCGCTATTAAAGTTATCTCAAAAATAACAGGAGAATATTTTTTTGTCACCCTATAGGGCCCATGGTTCATTTTAGAAAGCTTTTTTGATGTATGTACTTTAATTTTTGGTATATGAAGATAGACTATATCACCTATTTGTATGTCTTTAATTTGTCTAGATATGCCAGTTGAAGACACTTGATTATCAGCAGCCTTTTCTAAGTTTTCTTTTACCAAAATGAAAGTTTGTTGTAATCTGGGAATTAATTCTTCGATATAGGTGGGATTATCATTATAGGTTTTAAATCTTGTTGAAAAAATTAAGTCATATGGCATAACTAAGTCACGACCATATACAATAAAGGCTGGAGTTTGTTTTATAGTGCGATGGAAAGCCGTGCGAAAGGCCATTAGAGCCAAAGGAACACGTTCACACCAATCCGTTTGGTTTATGCTAACCAGATGGCTCAGTGAATCAATGAGTGTTTTGTTCAACCGTTCAACTACACCATTTCCTTGTGGATTATAGCTGACTGTGTGCTGTTTATGAATACCAAGTGCATCATACACTTGCTGCATTGCTTCAGAAATGAAATTTGTTCCTCTATCAGAATAAAAAACTTCCATGAGTCCATGGCGGGAGATAAAATCAATTAGCACTTTAGCAACAGTAGAACTTTGTATATCAGGAACAGGATATGCCTCGGGATATCGAGAGAAATAGTCTGTAATAACAATTAACCACTTATTTCCATTCCTCGAAGTCACTAAAGGACCAACCGCATCTATGCTACACTTCTGGAAAGGCCTACTAGCAGTAGGAATCTTTTGTAAAGGTGCCTTGTTTGATGGTCTAAAGCCTTTACGTGCAATGCATGAAGTACAGGAAGCAACATAATTTTTTACATTTTTATACATATTATACCAAAAAAAATTTTCTTTGACTCTATGAAGAGTCCTAGATAAACCTGGGTGAGCCACTGTGTTGTTATCATGACATTGTTCTAATACAAGTTGAATCAGAGTTTTTGGAACAACGAGTCTCTGATTCAAATTATTTGTACCAGAGCAGAGTAATAAACCATTCTCAAGAAAAAATTTCGGAGAAGACGGAGAAAACTGGGCATTGTTTTTAAGTTTCCTAACAATTCTCTTGCATTGAGGGTCATACTCTTGCTCAACTCTCAAATTGTCTCTTGAGAAGTTGAGTAATTGAAAGGCATTTATATTATTGCTTTGTTCATGTATATAATTTATTGTTTCACTTGTTTTTAACCTTGATAAATAATCGGCCATAAGGTTCAATTTTCCTGGCTTATGAATAATCCTATAAGAGTAAGATTGCAAAGTCATGACCCATCGTGCAATTCTTGAGTTATGATCCTTTAAATTTAACACGTACGATAAACTCTTTTGATCACAATAAATTGTGAACTCTTTCCCAATTAAATATTGCCTAAAGTGTTGAACACCAAAAACTATAGCTAGAGCTTCCTTTTCAAATACTGAGTAGTTTAATTCGTTGGCTTTTAACTTTCTAGATGCAAAACTAACGGGGTGCTGAAATCCAGTTTCATCTTCTTGAACAAGTACAGCCCCCAAGGAATGTTTACTTGCATCAGTGCATAGAGCAAATGGTTTGTTAAAATCTGGTAAAATCAGGCAAGGTTGTGAAGTTAAACAATTACGCAGCCTTTCAAAAGCATTTTGTTCGAGCTCAGTCCAAACAAAAGGGACTTTTTCCTTGGTAGCATTAGTAAGGGGTAGAGCTAGTTTAGAATAATTCGGTATGAACCTTCGATAGAACCCAGTTAAACCAATAAAACCTCGCACCTCTTGCTTATTACGGGGGGGAAGGGCCCTTTTAATGGTATCAATATTTTTAGGATCAGGCATCACTTTACCCTCTATAACTCTATGTCCAAGATACGTTACCTCATCCTTAAGTAAAGAACACTTCTTGGGCTTAAGCTTTAGGTTTTTCTCTCTAAGACGCTTAAACAGAATACCAAGTTTTTCAATGTGTTCTTCAAAGGTACGACTTGCAATTATTACATCATCAATATAGCAACCAATAGATAAATCAGTCAAGCCAGCTAGTACAAATGACATTAACCGCTGAAAACTAGAGCTTGCATTCTTTAGGCCGAATGGCATACGTACATATTCAAAATTTCCATATTCGGTTGCAATACCCGTTAAATGTGCATGAGCAGGATACATTTTCATTTGATGAAAACCCGAAGTTAAATCTAAAGAGGAAAAGAATTTTGATCCAGATAGCAGGTCTATCATTTCCATTAAATTTGGAATTGGAAAATTATCAGGTAAAGTTTTTGCATTTAGTTTTCTCAAATCAGCAACTAATCGATATGAACCATCTGCCTTTTTCACAAGGAGTACAGGAGCGGCATAACTGGATGTTGAAGGCTGAATAATTCCAGCATCCAACAATTTGTTAAGCTGATTCCTCATTTCAGCCTTCAAGTGATAGGGGACACGATAAGGTTTTTGCCGAACGGGGATATCATCAGTTAATATAATGTGGTGTTCAACCAAAGAGCAAGACCCTAACTCACTTATCTCATTAGCAAAGACAGTTTTATATTCCAGTAAAAGATCAGATACTCTTTTTTGTTGATTTTCATCTAAATGTACTAAATTAAAATTTTTAAGAAAATCCTCATTATTGTCAGTAATGGTATTTATTGCTGAATTCTGTGAGCGCTCTACTTCATCAACCGTCACACCCTTGATCCTGCAAGTTTTCGAACTTTTATTTAAAGTAATAATATCCTCCGTAGGGTTAAAAATTTGAATCAGACATGCTGAATCATCCAACACTTCAGTCACAGCATGGGCAACAAAATAATCATTTTGCATATTATTTTCATTTGGTTGCACATATACGATATCTCCCTTAGCAAGTTTACTTGAATTAGAAATTTTTATGTGTACATTACTCACTGAGTGCGGAGGCAACTTCAGTTTTCTATTTAGGATACCGAAATTTTGTGTTTTACATATATTTGAATTATTTATACTGTTTAAACTATTACTAGCCTTAACTGATACCATTTTATCCCTCTCTATAACCTCACTATTAACACTATCCAACCATTTTATTTTAATCGAATGATTATATATTACACATTTTGAACAATCAATAATGAAATTAAAATCTTTTAAAAACTTTAATCCTAATATCAAATCAAATGTTGACGATAGTGGTTGGTTACAGTGGCGTAGCGAGCTTAACTCGCGCCCGGGGCACAATACCCTTTTAGCGCCCCCCCCCCCATTCAAAAACTATATAATATTATATGTAAAATATACTCGCAAATTAATAAATAAATAAAGTAAAATAAATAAAGTCAAGTTAGGCTTTAAATTTGAGACAAAAAATGTAGTTGAGAGAACAAGACTAGATTTTGAAATGTATATGATCATCTAGAATTAGTTCAAAAGATACCTATTATTTATTTTACATATTTATAAAGAAATATTTTAAAAACACGCAGTTTTAAAACAATAAAAAGTAAATATTTATTATCTCTAAGGAGATACATATATTTAATAATCATATGATTATAACACATTAATAAAACTAATTATTGTATCTAAATTTTCCGTGCTTTTGATGAAGCAAATGTATCAATAATATCATCAAAATTGATCATTTAAAATTTTTCTCTTTCCACACTTAAAAATGATAGGTCACTAGACAATCTGTCAAAATTAATTTTAATTTGCTGAATGAACGTTCGCAGCTAGCAATTGATACTGAGATAGTCAGGAGTATTTGAAATACCGCTCTCAGATTTGGAAAAACATCTTCTCCATTCGAGATTGATTATAAAAGCAAGAAATTCTAATGGAGTTTTAGGTTTAATTTCTTTTCTACTGTGGAGTAACATTTTGCTGTCACATATTTTGATAAAAAGTTCTATTACATTGAAATCTGTATTATAAAATTCACCCAGATTTTTGAATTTTTTTTTCAAAGTCGTTATCAACATTATCCTTGTTTAATAAATTTTCAACGTCTAGTAGAAATCCAAATTTGAAATTAAGGTCACTTAATCGTGTACACATTTCTTGTTGGAGACGATCAAGAGTGCTTTTCATAACGCGAGAAATTTCACTTTCTGCGGAAAGACCACCATAGCCAATTCTCCAGGCACGTATTGTTGTATCCATATCCCATTTTTCACAAAGAGACTCTGCTTTTTCTATTGCCTCTTTACAGAGCTTGTCTCAAATTTCGCCTAGTTCAGTCGCTAATGATTTAAGATCATGGAACACTTCTCTAAAATTCATTCTAGGATCTTGTAATCTGAGCTGCACACGATCAATCCTTCTTAAGATTTCATATCAGAAATGAACTAAAGTTATAAAACTGAAGGTTAGTATATTTTGCAACAGAATTGTAGCTTCACTTCTGTTGTCACTTGTGGTGGTAGTGTGCTCTATTAGTTCTAGTGGTGGTAGTGTGCTGTATTAGGTGGTAGTGTGCTCTATAATTTTTCTATTAGTTCTTTTATATTCTCTAGCCCATAGATGATAACGATAACCACTTGTATTCTGGCGCTCCATCGCGTTTCAGATGCTTGACCTGCCATCACGGCAGCATTATCGTAACATTGTGATCTGCAGTTTGTTAATGAAATTTCATCGTAATTTAATTTCTCTAAAATTGTATTTTTGATCGAGGCTGCATCTTTAGCATGTATTTCAATAAAACTCAAAAAAGATTCTTTGATGGAAACTTTTTTATTGATAAAATCGGCATCTACATACCTAGCGACGTGGGACATTTGTTCTCGATGAGAGATATCAGAAGTTGAATCAAACAAAAGTTCATAATATTTATTTCTTTTGATATCGTTCATTAGTTAATTTCAAACTGTAGATGCCAGAAGATGAATGAATTCATTTTGAATCTGTGGTGACAAATATGAGAACAGCAAATTTTTCTGTTAAGAAATTTTTTCATACTCTATTCACTTAATAATAGAATCGTCGAGTAGATGTAGAAGGTAATCTTATTTGATTTATTACTTACCAATAATGAAAGGTAGTAACACAGTGAAATATACAATATAATTTATGCTGACATTAAACTTATACTATATAACATTTGATATTTACATTTCATTTTTATTCTAAGCAGAGCGCGATGACAAGGACGTGAATTAAATATTGAAATATATTTAATGTGAATATAAATTTAATATAATATTTAATATGAATTAAATATTATGAATAATATTTATGAATTAACATTTATTATATTACACTGGCACTAATTTAAAATATATTTTCCAGAAATCAATTATAATAAAGAAAAAAATTATCCAGCAATTTTTTTTGTTTTGTGGACCATTTGGCGCCCCTTTGTGAGTAGCGCCCGGGGCATGATGCCCCCCCTTGCCCACCCCTCACTACGCCACTGGTTGGTTAGAAACAATAAGTTCTGTTAGGAATGTCTCCTCACTAATAGATATTTCAGTATCAATAACTGAACTAGTACTTATACCTACACCTGTTACAGCAGTCAAGCTAGAATTGTAATCTTTTACTTTAAATTCCTTCAATTGCTGAAATATATTAGGGGAAATAACATTTACAGTTGCACCTGAATCAACAAGGGCTCTGCAGGTTATATTATTAACATTAATTTGTATTATAGGTAGAAAGTTTTGATTTAGATTACAGATGAGGTTATCGTCTGGATCAGGTTGGGGATTTACTGAAAAAATTGATCCATTACCTTTTCTCCCCTCTAGTAGTTTGGGTGAAATTCTTTGGGTCGAGTGCCACCCTGATTATTTGCTTCGGTTCTATGTGTGGTGGTGTACAAAGGAGATTGTTGAGTTTGGTAATAACTTTGTTGGTCATTTGCAAAATCCTTATTATATTGTACCTGAGTGGTTTGAAATGGTACCTCAAATTGCTGTTGGTGATTGAATGAACTCCGTGAGTTCTGCCGGGGTACTACAAATGGATGCTGCTGATTAATAGCAAATTGAGTGGGTTGCTGATATCTATTATGATTAATGCGATTTTTAAAATTAGCTCTTCTCTTCTTTCTGCACTCATTTTCTTTATGTCCAACAATTTGACAGTAATTACAAGTTATTTTCTGAACTTTATTAATATTGGCAGCAGCTAACTCATTGATTTGAATTTGCATCTCACTTATCTGCTTAGTTAGGAGTGTTAAAACATTAACGTAGTCATTTGGCATATCATTAGTTTTATGTACTGGAGGGGTGTTAAGAGCATTTACGTTTGAACTTAAAGTTTGTAATGAGTTTTCTACCCTATTTGAAATTTCAATAGCTTCATCAAACGATAGGGGATTTAAAAGAATAACTTGGGCTTTTAAAGCTGGTTTTAAGCCGTTAATATATTGCGACATTTTTACTTTCTCCTTAAAATCTATAGGCAAATTTGCCAATTTTGCTAATCCCTCAATCCGCATGGCAAAATCCCTAGCTGTTTCACTTGTGTTCTGCTCAGCTGTAGAAAATGCAGCAAAGTTTTGAGCGAAAGATGTAGTAGGCGTAAAATAGCCTTTAATTCCCTTTTTCAGAGATTCGTAATCCGTAACTTTCCCTTCTAATGAATTGTTATAAAGATTCCTAACAGCTCCTTCCATTTTTAATTTTGTTATAACCAATAGTTGTTCCTTTGTCCATTCAGCTAATTTTGCTGTGGTTTCCAAGGATTCAAAAAAATCATTATAATTTTGATCATTTAAGGTGGGGATCAAAGACAACAAAAATGGGGATTTCAAACCTTCAGCCATATTTTTTTTTTTTTGCTTAAAAATAGATAATAGAACCAACTAGTGACACTGTTAAATTATATATGTGTTAAGTATATGTGTGCACTGAATTAGGTTTAACAAATATTTACCACATGGTCCAAAAAATTCATAATAAACTTATTCCCTCAATAGCCAAATGAATGTGAAAATAATATTTAAATATATTAATCTACAAACTTGGAAATTATATTTAACACAAATAATTGCCAGACCTATTATCCTGGTCACGGCACCAAAATACATGTGGTGACAATTTGGGTAAAGTATAGTGGGACGATTGTTACAATTTAGTACTAATGCATTTTTACAACTAAGGCCTATCCCAAATCATCACCAACACATACAAATAAAGTATAAAAAAAATATCTGTCCAGAAATAATGATCACTTATTTACAGTAAAAGAAACGACGTATATGAAATTTTTACAGCAAACGAGATTGCATAGCCTTTATTCCAGAAAAATTGAAAAACTGGTAGGAAATTATTGAGGAAACATTTTTTTTTTTACTTATTACTCTAGACTATAAACATACTTGTTAATTAAACATCTGTGTTACAACTGATCAACTGAATTCTTAAAATTGACTTGAAACTAAAGACGTGATTGAATTCCTAAAATTGACGTGAAATTAAATATGTTGATCATATTTACAGTAAAAAAAAACAACGTATACGAAATTTTTACAGCAAACGAGATTGCATAGCCAATTTAAGTATTTATAAATTTTTGAATATGAATGGAAAAAAAATGCTAACTGCTTTTCTCTTTTTATATTTTAATACAAATATAATTTCAATAATCTAACAGATCTGTTTAGTAATTATTAGACTGTTTTTTTATCATTAAAAAATACCAAAATATATTTTTAAGAGAGTCAGAAATATATATATATATATATATATATATATATATATATATATATATATATATATATATATATATATATATATATATATATATATATATATATATATATATATATATATATATATATATATATATATATATATATATATATATATATATATACAAAAAAAAACACGAAGAAAATTAAGAAAACCAATAATTTTCATTTATTGCGCATAAGCTGCAAGTAAACAGAACTCGTAACATAAGTTCAACATGAAGATAAAACAAAGGAAAATTACAGACATATGAAAAAAGATTTTTTAAGAAATTTTATCCTTTTTTTTTACCCCAGCTGGTTGATATTTTTTTTTCTTTATTATTTTTCTTTCCCCCCTTTTTTCATATGTCTGTAATTTTCCTTTGTTTTATCTTCATTTTGATATCTATATATATATATGTATATATTTCTCTTACACGGTGACAAAAAAAGCCTCATTATAACTCCCCAAATGCCAACGCTAGAAAATCGACCAATGATTGCCGCTAAAAATGTCACATACAAAATCTAGCTGAGGTGGCTCAACATATAGCACTTTTAAAAACGGAAACTTAAATAACCAGAGAGCATCAGCTGCGGCAATTTCATACTATTAAGCTAGGCAGAAGTGAGTAGTCTTTGTCGATAGATCTCTATTTTAGTATTTTGTCGAAAGCGCTTTTTTTTCACGAATTTATATATAACGAATTTATTTGACGATTTTTGATTTATATCACGAATTTATTATTGTTATTAGTTATTCATTGAAAAATGAGTCTCAGATGTGCTGTTTCGCTTTAAGAATTTATACTATACCACATTTCTAATAGGTTTAACGAATTACATGTCATTTTTTTGAATTCAAATTTATTTTAATGACTTAGTATTTACTAAAAAGATGTAATTTTTTTTTTTTAAAAAAAGTTGTTATATGGATTTGAATTATTGTTTTGAATTCTTAGAATTTTGTGCATTTGCAATGTACCTAAGTTAGTAGCGAGCGAAGCGAGCTTGGTTTGCGAAGCAAACCATGTAAGATTGCGTAGCAATTTTCGGGGGTTGGCGAGCAGGGGGAGCAGCCTACTAGTATATTTTTTTAAAAGGGACACCGGTGTCCCATCTGAGTTAAGAGTTTAATATGCATCTAATTTATGAGACTGTAAGTCAGTGAAATATCTGGTATATTAAAAAATAAACTTTAATGTTCTTGAAATAATTGTTTGTTGATTAATTTTCAGATTTCGAGAAGAATTGCAAGAGATCAGCCGTCAAATCCAGTTGAAAAATCGAAGTCAGGCTTTCCCTTATGACTGTTTAGATCCAGAATTCATACCAAATGCTATAAGCATATAGTGTCACCGTGTTATGCATAGGACTTTATTTTCATTGTTGAAATCCATGTGTGTCATTAACATATATTCAATAACTTCTGATTGTTATTTTATGTGAACTCTAACATTTGACCACGTCAGGAGATGGAAATGTGTACATAAAAGAACTGTTTTACTTTTTTGTTATTTTCTTAAAAATGGCTCAATTAAATACCATTCTATGTTAAACAGCTCAGCTGTTCAAAATGTATATAAAAAAATAAAATACTAATACTCAACTATTTTATTTGAAAGCGTCTCTGTCAATTATTCAAATGATTTTTTAACTACATTTTATCCATACGCGAGACAAAACTAAAAGCGCTCTTGTATCTTTCTCATAATCATGTATAAATTTTAAGACCATTTTACTCACGTGTGCCTACTTTGATACATCTTAAAAATAAATTAATTTTTACTCTTTAGTTAACTCAAAAAACGTTTTAAAATAAAAATTGAACTTTTTGTTTAATTTGCCATTTTATTGCAAAATAAACTTTATCGAAATTATAACTAGCTAGAGTTATCACATCTTAACTAGAGCTCTGCCTTTTAACAATTTTCAAATTTCAACTGTTTTCCGACTTCTGCGAATACTATTTTTCGCGCCATTTTATTGTTATGAAAAATTTCTACCTCTTATCACATAATTAGACTATATAGATTTCAATGGAAGTTTGGCTGATGACAATTGTTTCATGAATTTATCTATAACAAAATATTCTCAATTTTTTGTGGTCAGCTAAAATTTCGACAACCTTCCGCCGTATGAGGTGTTCCAAGTTCGAATCCCATCCATGGCTAGTCGAATAGAATTCTGCACCCTTCTCGCAGCGACCACATTACTGACGTAAAATATCCTCAGTGTTGGACGGTTCATGGGTTAGACACCCCATGCCGTCAGGTTGACCGTAGGAGTTTTTCGTAGTTTTTCTCTCCATGTAATGCAAATGCTGGTTAGTTCCATCAAAATGTTCTTCACGAAAGCAGTTTTTTTTTCACTATTTGATGCAGGAGTTCCTTTAACTTCTGGTGTAGGTTCAAAATTACAAGGGCTATGGAAATTCAAAATGTAAAGAAAACATGGAAAAAATTACAGAATAATGAGAAATGAGAAAAATAAAATTATTTAAAAATTCTTGTAAGTTCATTTGAATTCGCTACTCGCTTTATAAATTTCTTTTTATGTTTTGTTCTTTTTTTTCTTTTCTGTTTCTTTTCTATTTTCTGTTTTTTTACTTGATATTTATTACTTAATGTGTTCTATTTTATTTCGTTTCAATTTTTTTTTTTTTTTTAGTTCTCCTCACACTATTGTATTATTTTGCTTTGGCATATTGATACAATATTAGAAAGCACTCCTTTTTGCGGATATAATCGTGTGAGCTGATGAAGAGACTATATATTTTTTTTCGAGCACTTTACGGTAGAACAGTTTAACAAGGACCGATATCGCACACCCTCGGTCCCTCCGTAGTATGGGGCAACACCCATCCGCTTACTGACCGCAACCAGTGATGCTTGATTTTGTAAAACGTAAATCTGAACTTAATTTTTAAATTACCAAATTTAACTAAACATATTATAAAAGAAAGAAAACGCAGGCACAGAAAGTAGCCCTTTAAATAAAATATATTGTGAATTTATTACGATTAGCGTGACATGAAGCGAAAAAAAATCTAAAATAATATATTAAAATATAAGAGCGTGTAAAAATAGAATTATAGCGTTTCAACTATTTTTGTCAAAAGCGAAAATCAAAACAATCTTGAATATGAAGACATATTTCAATATGAAGCCATATTTCTATGATCGATATTTCTATAAGTAGAATATTATATATTCCAGTGCAATTCTATTGAATTATGAGAAAAGTTTTATTATTTAATTGCTGAAAATTATTTGTTTGTCACCACAATGCGTGTTAATGAAAGTGCCGTAAGAAAAATGTAACAGAAGTTTCTCAAAAAAGTCTAATTGTCATGGTACAATATCTAAAAGAGTGAAGTCGAATACAAAATCAACAAGAAAATTAGATTCCTTTACAAAAGTTTATATAATTGATGTAAAAACTTGTCATAACATTTGAATACAGGTAGTCTGTAAAGTAATAAATATATTCTTGAAATTAAATCTCTCAACTAGTAAAAAAAGTTTCATTTCTTTTTGTAAAGAATGATTTTGTATAATTTCTTTTTTTTAAAAAATCAGTTTTGTGAATTTTAAGCAGATTTATTCAGCACGTGGCGCCCTTTTTTATTTTAAGATTAAATTAAAAAATCTGTATTAATAAAGCATGCAAATCTTAGAACTTATATTTTATTTCAAATGTTGCCTCGTGCCAGTTAAATATTCATTCATTTCAAAAAAAAACAATTTTTATGAAACAATAGAAATTAATCTGAGCTTTATCTCTTAAAATCTATTCCTATTCTTTCATTTTATATATTTATTTATTAACTTAAACGCTAAACTTTCGTAATATTCTAATACTTGATTTAGATTTTTTGAGTGAAAATAGAAATGCATTAAGGAGTGTGGAAATTGAAAATCTATAAAATTATAATAACAATAATACTCTCCTATTTTAGTAAACTTTTATTTCCTTGCAACGTGTTATACTTATTGTAAATTGTAAACTTGTTGTATGGTACTTGCTAGAAAATAAATTTTATTAATTATAAATGTTTTACAATTTTTTTGTGGGATTCAAATTACGTTTTTCAACATTTTAGAATATTTTCCTCTAAGATATTATAAAAAAAATTTTAAATAATCAGATATAATTTTACAATAATGTTTATATACATTTTAGAATGCCATCTAATAAATTCAAACTGAACTGAATGATTCTGCAATCATGATTAATAAATTTAAGTAAGAGATTTTAATTTCTATATAAGTGCATATAAGGAGATTCATAATACTATTCAATTTGAATATTAATCAATTCTTATATTTATTACATAAAAGATAGCTAATAGAGCTTAAATTTAGGTTTAATAATTAAAATAGTACTAATTTGATGTTTTACCAAAACATTGTTGTTTACCTTAAGGCCTGGTTTCTTAGGACAGGACGCCGTCATCTGGAAATCAGCGCTAACCTTTGATTGGTCCATTTGTGAGCTTGATAGTATACGTCATCGAACGCTCATCTTGAGCTACAATTGCCGTCCAACTCAACTGCAGTTGGATTACAACGTGACGTTAACCACAGAAGCAATGGCGGACAACATCCAACAGCACATTGAAATCAGCCAAGATTTTGATTTTGATATTAAACATAGCTTCTTCATTAAACATAGCACTCTTCATTTAGCTCAGCTATAATGTGTTTTTTCTTGGACAAAGTCATTATTTGCTCTCTAAAACACTGGTCGACAATAACAAAGTCAATATAAATTCAAAATAAATATTTGTTTACGTTATTAACGCATGCGCAATGAGAGATAATGTCTGCGTTGGACCAACTGCTCACGCTGAGCTAACAAAAAAGTATTTTTTTGGAGTCAGCTCTACGTCAACTTTCCGCTGACGCCCAGATAAGGCGCTTGTCCTAAGAAACCAGACCTTTACATTTACCTGAAATTCATAACATTAATATTAAAAAATATTAATTCAAATTAGATTAAATAAAGCAAATTAGATTTTAAAAAAATGTGTTATTATTAAAAGACCATTGATGACGCTATTTTTTTTTCTTCAAAATTTTAACATTTGTCTTAGAATTAGTATGAGAAATATATTAGAACTGACTTATGATTGATTTAGATTTTGTGAACAAACCACGGAGAAATGATGTTAGAGTTGTTGTTGTTGTTGATTTACGTCGCACTAGAGCTGCACAATGGGCTATTGGCGACGGTCTGGGAAACATCCCTGAGGATGATCCGAAGACATGCCATCACAATTTTGATCCTCTGTAGAGGGGATGGCATCCCCGCTTCTGTAACCCGACGACCTGCACGCGAAGTCGAGCACTTTACGATAGAACACAAATGATGTTAGAGAGGAGCTACAAAAAGACTTAATAGAAGGTAATGCCGAGAAATCCAATCAGCGAGCTCAAACTTTCTCTTTAGTTTCTGTAGATGTAAAGGTAATTTACATGCTTACGGGTCACCAATAAGGGAATATAATTATCGACTGTCTCACCCTTCATCTATCAAAAGGTACCTCATGATAGAATCAAATTAACATGTCTTATATACTAGTGAATCGGTATTTAATATATAATTTAATATAGTGGTAGTATATAATATAATAATTATTGTATTATTTACCATCATTATATAATATAATAATTAATATAATATTATTATATTATATAGTGGTAGTTACGCCACAAGCCCTCCTCTCTGCAATAAATCAAAATTCTGATGGTAAGTCTTCTATCCTGAGGTGTTTCTTAGACCGTTACCAGAAGCCGATTGTGCTGAGGTCACAACATAAAAAGTTTCCTTTACTTGTCTAAACCGCCATTATGCTGTATTGGAAACATAACATGGTGATTACAAAGAGAATCTATTAAAAAAAATTTAAACTTATGAAATTTACAAACTTTTCCAATATTTTTTACCCATTGGCCAAATGGGTCTTGGTTTGGATTTGATGGCGTCCTCACACTTTTCAGCTACAGTAATCGAGATTAATAGTAAACAGTGCGCATGCCCCCACTGCTGTTTGATAATTTTTTTTAAATTCTTTTTTCCACTTTTAATTTTGTTATGCAATCAGTTAGTGAGTTTATTTTTGAGATGTGGGGCCAGAGAGATCCCATAAATACTTCTTGAGTTGTTAATAAAAGAGAATTTCCTCAGAATTGTTTGGTAGAAATTCTAACCTGCAGCTCAAAATGGATCGTTTTCAATACTAATTCAGGCGAATATCACAAATAAAGAGGGTCCAAACTGATTGACACGGTTCCTAAAAGTTAGAGTTGAAGCAAGAAAAAAAACGATGCCAATGCCTAAACTTACCGAGGCTGAAAAACCAAAGCCAAAAACGTAGACCGGAAAAACTTAAACGTTGCACACAAACAGAAAAACGGAAGGATTCCATTCGTAAACGCAAGCATGAAACCCGTCCCTCATAAAAGTACCAAAGTGGTTGAGAGAATTGAACCCTACCGAAGAGCGAATGGTGGCTCTCCGAACCCCATTCATGCAAATACGAGAACTGGGTGTTGATCACCAGTTAAGGATAAAATGATCCGTACCCAATGACAAGACCGTAGACTGTCTTCCACGCAAGATAAATGATTCATTCACTATTCATGTAAAATTGGATAGCTTTCAAATCTTATTTCATGTATGAACTTGTGAATCCGAAACGTGTGTATGATGCAGCTTACAATCTCCATCAAACACCATTGTACCAATCCGAAAATGTTAATATTGATCTCGATTGGCTGTTCAATGTCTATTCTGTCATCAAAAGAATTTACACAGAATTTGTCTGAGATGCATTCAAATATGTCTGCGAAATTGTGTACAAAGCAGTTCAGGATTAACAGTTAAAGATGTCCAAGAGGAAAACACAATAAAGTTGCTTTTCTAAAAAAAATTAGACAGCAACCATTTTGCCAACGGGTAACCTGTGATCGCCTTGCTTTTTTTATGCTTCAATTTATTTTATGCTTCTTTTTATTTAATTTTCCTTTCTTCAGAATTTTTAACTAAATATTAAGGCATTATTTATTTACAAAATTTGTTCAAATTTTGAATTACCATGCCACTAAAAACAGAGATTATAAATTAATACAGCAAAGAAATAATAAGATTAAAAATTATAAAAATAATAGTAAAAAATGAATAATGATTAATAAAATGAATAATGTTATAAGAAAAATTGTTTGGAAGAAGAAAAAAAACTTTATTCCTGACTGCCTCCTAATTTATCTAAAATTATTCTCCAACTAGTCTACACTTAGTGTGATGTATAAAGTTATTATGATAATAAATAAAGCTACATTTGAATATTATTGGGTAATATGTTGGGCCGTTTCCGAACAAAATAAAAATATAAATTGGACAGAGAATTAAAAAAGTAATAATAATGCTAATTAATTTTAAAAAATTAAAAAAATGAAAAGGTATAATAATGATGAAATTAATAAAATAACTTTCTGGGGGAAAAAAAATTTAATAAAGAAAAGGATATTTTATCTTTTAACCACCTACAAATTAGTCCAGGTGTGGTATATAAAATATCGTAATAAAAATTGTGACCGATTTTTTACATCATATTCACGTAAACCTTTTTTTTTAATTATTTTGTGGTAGTATAATATGTAGTTTATTTACGTCGCCCTATAAAGTTGTACAATTTTCCATTGGCGACGATCTTAGGATACATCTCTGAGAATGATCTAAAAGCATGCCATTGCAATTTTAAACCTCTGGAGAGGGGATGGCTAATCCGCTTTGGTAGCCCGATGGTAGAAACGAGGGACGATACCACGCACCCTTGGTCTCTACTCAGACTGGTCAAAGTGAACACCCACCCACTTGCTGATCGTGGATAGTGATTCCAGATATTTTTATCATTTATTCTTTTTCAAATTGTGGATGCCAATTATTCTAATCTAAAGAAAAAAATCATATTTTTTTCGTATTATCTAGATTGGCGATCGAAATGGGCTATAGGTGGCACAGAGTAGAACTCTCTACCTATGGCCACACTTCGCATGCTTTCTGCTACAACGTGAGGAGACTTATAGGAGAAATAAGTAAGTTAATTCTTATCTTGATTTTGAAATATATTAAAAACTTTTAAGTTAGAAAACTAAATGGAACTGAAAACTACATTGGACATTAGATCGTAATGGAAATTTTAAAAAAATATTTTTGTCAATTGAATATAAAAAATATTAAGAAAGGGGAAAATATTGTAGTATTTCCCTATACAATTGAGAATAGGAGGTGAGGAGAGGGAGGAAGGTCAATGCATGGAACTGGTGTTCTCCTGGCCGATTCGAACATTGCGATCGCATTCACTTTGCTTGAGATTCACGCAATTATGATTGTCATCGGGCGAGAAATAGGAGTTTTTATCGCTGGAGAATGTACTTAACCAATCAAGTTTTCATTCTCTTTCGATGGTGATCCCACCTGCATGAACCACATTCAGCCAGAATGGCCCTTTACAGTTGCACCGCTCTTCGCAGCTGCGAAATATAATTCATATTGGGCCACTCTCGCATAATGTGCTTGACGCATTTCCGATTGCGGTCAAGAGAGAATGAAAGAATGATTTCACCTGATTGGTGAAGAATTTTTTTTTTTTTTTCGAGAACTCACTAAACAGATTTTGGTTAAATTAAAGAAAATTTAATGGCAATGTAAAATTTCATCTGATTTTCTACTACTGTTGGTGTTGTTGCTAAAGGGGAAACAAAAAATCGGAATGTTTTGTGTTAAAAGGGTGTTTCTTAATATATCTATGATTAAATGAAATCTATATTGCTTAATATTCATTGACTTTGGACAAGAAAGCCCTGTGCTGTAGAATTTTATAGTGTCTTGTCATAATTTTCTTTATACTTTTATTTGTTATCGTCTGTTTTATGAACTTATATTTACTTTCTATTATGTGACGATAATTTCTAACTCAAGAGGATGGCACCAGTCTCCTTTCACTCGAAATAATTTTTTAAAAGTATTAAAATCTGATTTTGAACATTTCTTGCAATTTAGAAAAATCACTATATGCTAAAAAAAAATTTATGTTTATTTTTTATTTATTTATTTCATAATGAAGCACAACTTGTAATATTAGTTTTAATGGTAAACTTAATTTGCAAAATTATATCTATTTATAGCAATGCAAGTTACATATCAAAGTATATCTTTATTATCTGGAAATCTCCTTACAGATTATTTCACTTACTGATAAAAGGCCGCGTAACATTGTTTACGAAGTTCCCATTTAATTATTACAGCCCTGATTTTGTAAAATTAAACCGCTATAATAATCAAGCTATTGTTATCCATTTTGTGGTACCTAAACATTGTTATGAATAGTAGTCTAGCTAATAAATATCAAATATCTTTGCTGCTGAAATAGTATTTAGTAAGCTTTAGTATTTCTAACAATTGAACTTTTGTGTTATTTCCAAACATTGCAGCAATACAACTCAAGCAATTAATTGCCGAAATTGTTTATAGCTTCCCTTGTTTAAAGAAAAATCCGGTAATTTATTTTTGTTTCAAAAAGCCTAGAAAAATTGAATTCTTTGTAAAAACCTTTGAATAGTTCTTTAACAAATATGGAAAATAGTCTGTTTTAAAATTAGCCATAGCAGTAGTCAGTTATTAAAATTCAAGTTAAGTAATTTTATTATTAATTGCAAATATTGTTTATAAAAATTTCCCATTTCAATAGTTTATTCCCTGCAGTATGTTTACATTGTTCATACTTATAAGTATATTAATATATGTGTGTGTATGTAAAATTTAAGATTGGAAATAAAATCAATTAAAAATGCATATTTTTGATGAAATAATTACTGTTTAGCTAAAATGTAATCTGAAATTTTGTTATTTTCCTGGAAAAGACAAGAAATTCTATTTCTGAAATTAAGTAGAGAGCCTTGTTTAGAACTAGTCACTTTAGTATCCAAATTCATGAAATGAAAATAATCATGAATAATAATGATCATTTAATCAGTATTATTTAAATGTTTTATTAATTGCTTTATTTTAACTATTAAAATCTTATGAAAAATTAGAAATGAAATAATAGTGATATGATAGCAAAGCAACTGTGTTTTTATAGTAGTATGTTGTAACACTAATTTATATAATAACAAACTATGATAAGTATAGATAGTATAATGATAAAAAATAATAATCTGATGAATTGACTACCGTAGTTTTGTTGCAACCATTCCATTTTGCCAAATTCTCCACCCTAATAATTCAAAACCATCAGTTTTATTAAAACATCATCTCTCAAGCTAATTGCTGGGCAAATTTCTTGTACTTATAAGTAAGTGGCTATACATATTGTCATTATGATAAAAGAACCTGTAGCACCAGATTTTTTTTCGGCTTTCTGTGGCAAAATTCTCTAGCACTAATATCTTTCTGCAAGATACTTTTATTAATAACAAATGTACATGTTACTAGTTTAAAATAACAAAAGCATAATGCTTACAAAAACAAAACAAAAACTTTTCAGATAAACTATAATTTTTTAATTGAATACGTAATATTTCTAATATTATGGCAATATTCTCACATTATCTAGGTGTAAAAATCCACTACTTGTTTCCTTTTTCAAATTTTGTAAATAATCATTGCATTTAAAAATCGTGAAATTCCTAGTGGTAAATACCGTAAACAAAATTGCGCATATCAAACTCGTTTTGAGTTTCGACTTTTGAAATTACTAATCTATTAAAAATATTGGATTTTAAAAACTATGTGGAAACCAATAGAACTCCCCGATAAATTTAATATTTAAATGTGCGATTCAAATTTCCCATATTGATAGAAATGTATTGGTATATTTAAAAATAAAAATCAATAAATGACAAAATACAATCAGAACACAACAACTACATGGATTTATGATACTGTCATCATAAATTCAATGCATCAAACAGTGATTATTGTGTGGTTCAAATTTTATACATAGAATTAATATCAACTGAGAAATAAACATAATTTTATAAATTCTTTGGAATAATAATTATTTCTGTATTTTTTTTAAAAGAAAGAACAAGAGAATAGCAATTTTAACTGCGCAATAAAAGACCATGATTTTTAAAAAATAAGCAAAAATTTGTAGCAATAATTACCAAAAAAAAATTATCAAAGCGCTACATATATTTACGATGGAATCTGTTTAAGTTGTGAGCGATAAAGTGAAAGCTCAAATACGTGATTTAGAATTTTCATGCAATGATTGATAGCTATGAGGGCTTAACAATAATTATTTTACAAATATCATTTATTCTCATTTTTATTTATTATTATTTTTATTATAATGAGTAATTTTAAAATTCTATTCAGGGTATTCACTGTGTAAATTATACATATCTGCTTGTAGGGTTTTTTTTTTTTACTGTCATTTAAATATTATTGCACAATTGATTGTAAAATAATATTTTGTCTTCTGTTGTAGATTTTATAAAAATTATGGGGTGAAATCAACATCATACTTCTTGTTAAATTATGGCTTTGTCTGAGTATCATCTTGACACAAGGATACGACGTCATCATGTGCCTCTCACTACTCAACAGGTAATTATCACTGTATTTAATCACATCTTCTTAAACTATATTTATAGTTTCCTCTCACACCCTAATTAAAAACAAATAAACATGTTAAACATTAAGCATGTGTTGCTGTTTTTTTCCCTGGATCTCATGTATACTGAAACTTCCAAAAAAAGTGCTTAAAGGTGTTTATTTTTGTTTTATAAAAGCCCTTAAAGGTGCTTTTTTCATTAAGTGTTTTTACAAAGTGTTTAATTTTTCCGTTTTCAAAAATGAGATTTTTTTCTTTGCCACATCAATTTTCGTCATGTATTATGCGAAACATGCTAGTTCACATTGTTCTATTCAACGTTTTCACAATTCATTCAACCGCAATCTATTTCGGCATACCTTCGGTCCGTACCATATGAAAGCACCAATCATTTTACACATTTGATGAAATACTGAGTTGGGTTCAGTACATAATTGCACTCTCATGTGCAACTCTGCTGCAATTTCAAGATATTCTCAGTTTCATACTTCATTTTTCTCCCTCTGATATCCAGCCGAAAAATCTCTTGATCTTTTTATAATGGCTTATATAATCAAGAAAAGAGTTTTTTCTCAGAAACTGGTTATTTTATCATAATTATCTAAAGTTTTTAAAAATTATTTTGCATTTTGTTAATGTATATAATGCTTAAAAATATTTTTTGTATGCTTAAAAAGTACTTAAAAGGTACTTATTTTTTGTTGAAAGATTTGGATATGCACCCTGTTATTATTAAATATTAAACATGCATTATTTTTTATCCCCTTGATCTAATTTGTACCAAAAATTCCCATTTACAGTCCAAATATTGCAAATTGGAAATTTTGTTTAAATATTTGATAGTTTCGAGACTTATGGGACACACTATATATTCTGCATCATCATTAAAATCCTGATGCTTCTTCTGTCCCTTATAATGCTCAATGCATTAAGAAACTTGCAGTATTTGAAGAATCATAAACAAGAAAACATAATTTTGATTAATGAAAATTACTCATAAATTTAAATGAAAATTACTGAGATTTTAAAAAAATTAAGATGTTTATTTATTCATATTTTTTTAAAATTTTATCAGAGACGACTTAGGCATTTGCGAAGCATATCAGCAAGAAACATTCTAAATGAAGATGCGGAAAAAGACTCCAGTTTTGGTGTTGCTTATACCTTGCACCAGGGTACTGATTTACCAGGTATTTGAAAATTATTTTTATTTCATATGAATTGCATGTTTTTACTGATTTAAATTTTTCAATAAGATTTAAGTTTAAAGTATAATGAATATTTTGTGAATAATCTACTTCAAAATTTGGTGAATCTGAAATTATATTAGTTTGAGTCCTGGTCTTTTTTGTCGGACTCCTGTTTCTGTGAATCTGCGAACACAAAGTCACATTTTTGTGAATATACACAACAGACTATGTTGTCAAAGAGTTTACAATTGTGAAGTAAGTAGTTTTACAATTGTAAAATAAAGTAATCTTCCACTCCTATTTTCAAAGAAGAAATTTTGTAAAGATTCATTTTGAAAATGAAAAATATTGCAAAGGGCTCATTTTTAAAATAACAAATTTTATGAATATTCTATTTTTTGTGATGAAATAGTTGTAAAGGTTTATCATTTATTTATTTTTATTTTTGGAAGTGTTAATTTTTACTATTTAAAATTTTGCGCATTGTTGCATTTAATAGACCCAAATTTCTCTTACAGTGATTTCTTTTTTTTAACTATCGATAGATATTTTAACTCCCAAGTTGTTTTTATGAATAATAATTTTTATATGATAATTTTTTAGAAATATATTTCTTACTTGCTCTTTAAATTCAGTAACTTTATTATTTCTGGAACTTGCTTTTTAAATTATAACTAGGAACTGAGTTTTAAACAGCTTTATGCTCATAAAACTGCTTAAAACCCATAGTAATTTGAAAGGTTTATGCAAATCATTTTTTCATTCTTTTTTTATTTAGTGGCCATTTTCACCAGCATAATATTGAAACTTTATTTGTGATTAAAGATATGTCTAAATATGTTTTGAACTTAGAATTTGAAGCAATATAGTGAATGATAAAAGCAATAGAATTTGATATTCATTAGTTATGAAATAAAATCAAATGATTTGTAGAGAACAGTCATGAAATAAAATCATTGAAATTTATAAATGTTTTAAACAATTGACTAACTTCACTTACAGTTTTAAATATCATTATGAGAATCAAAACCAAAAATATTTTAACAAAAAAAAAGTTTTTATTTTTCAGCTCTATAAATTCAAGCATCCCTGACCCTAATTTTTATAGGGTATAAGAAATTATTAATTCAAGATTGCTTTGAAAGAAAAAAAACTTAATCATAAGGCTTGTTTAGTGCACTCTTATTTTTATTTAAATAAATTATAGATTTTTACTAATTTGTGTAGATAAGATTTTGTATGTTTCATTGTTACCTAATTCTATTTTTCTTCCAATATTTAGCTTTCTACGCAAGTGAAATAGTTAGAAATAATATAGTAAGTAAAGTTTTTAAACAAAATTTGATGATTTTAGTTGTTTTGTGTGTATACAATTCCTTTTTAATATAATTTCTTTGTTTGATCATTTATTTAAATAATACTGAATGAAACTGAAATAATAAGTGACACAATGCTTATGTGAACTGTCATCATTATAGCAGAAACTGTTTTTGAGATTGTTGAAATTATTACGAAAAATTAATCTCATTTATTTTCATTTCTAAATATTTGTTTATACTAAACAAATTAGTTGGTAAAACTTTTGTGTTTGGTTTGTGCACTATCAACTGCTGATATTGTTTTAAAATAAAATAACGCTTAAACTTCGTACTCTTGGATTATTTACTATTCTACTGCATGTCTAAAAAATTAAACAAGGTCTTAAAATAAATGTTGCACAGAAAGAAAAGAAAAGGCAGTAGTATGATTTACTTAAAAAGTTGGCCCTAGTTTATTGTATAGTGCTCAAATGAAATTCTAATCTAATAATCCTATTTCTGCATGCTTTTGTAAAGTATAGAATTGACTTTTTTAAGTCAAAAAATGGTTTTGAACGTGACAAGCACAGAAAAAGGGGGTTTGAAGCATCAAAAACTTGAAATGCTTAGGGTGTGAGTTAAGGATAAAAAGTCTTAAAAGAATGGGAGCTGTACAGTTTTATAGCAGAAAGGTTAAATCTTATTAAACTGAAGAGATAGTAAATGCTTTTCTGAAAAATTCAATTGCATTTAAGAATGTATTCTTTCAATAACAATTGGATTCATTATTTATGGAACTAGTAATCATTTCTTTTGATGTCCAATAGCACCATAAGGCCCTCAATTTTGTTCTCCACCCTTCCCTGTTAGCCGTAGCTATTTTTGTTTACTGCCCATTGGTTAATTCAGCCTCATTCCTCACTCTTTTCATCCTCTTGTGCCATTTTACTTTTTTGTGTTCTTTGTCTTTTTTCTTTTCTTTTTTTCCACCTCATACCCAGTTGCGGGCAACACTGGGAATTCTAACTTTATCCAATCTTTATACATTGTCAGTAAAGCACCATCTTCTATTTTAAATTTTTCCATCTATGAGTTTTATTACTGTTTTCTGTAATGGCATTTCATTGATAATGGTGTTAGGCCAAAGAACATTCATAATAATTCTCCAACAGTTATTTTAAAAAACATTTAATTTTTTAATTTGTGACGCAGTCAGTTTTCAGGTTTCTGAACGATACAAAAATAACTGTTCTTATTAATGCTTTATGCAAACTTAATTTTTCTCTTAAAGCCATATTTGAACTCTTCCACTGTTTATTTAAATTTTTGAAGCAGTAGCGGGCTTTTGCAATTCTATTTTGAATGTCTACATCAGTTTCACCTTGAGCAATGATCATTGCACCTAGATATAACAATTCCTCAACATTTTCTATGGATTTATATCTAAGATGTATGTCATCATCTCTTTTATTATTAATTCAAGAGCTCTTAATTTTGGTTCTAGTGATTTGTAATCCTATTAATTCTGCATTTCTGGCCAGAAGAAAATTTGCCTTTTTAAGTAAAATTTTACACGATATCATTTGCAAATGATTGAGCACAATATTATTTGCGAAGTCTAGATCCTCCAAAACAGATATAAAATTCCATCTCATTCCTAACTTTTCCTTAATTGTCAATGACAATAAATAAAAGTCCTCATAAAGCTCATCTTTGTCTAACTTCAGTCTTAGCTAAAAAGAATTAGTCGGTTTTCCATTTACTTACTTTAGTGCAAGTGTAGCTATTGCTGTACAGTTCTTTAATAGTATTTATAAACTTCTGTGGTTGTGGAATTAGTGCAGGCAATAATTTACTTACGGAAGTAGGCATTCTATTAAGGGAGGTTGCTGTAACCTTGAAAAATATGAGAAATAGTTTATTTCGGAGATTGCACTTAACAATAATTTTGTTTATTACTGTACCTTTGCAAAAATTAACAGGAAAATATTTATGCAAAATTAAAAGTTTTTTAGTTCAAAGTTAAGTGGCTTGCTAAAAATTATTTTAAAAAATTATAGATATTTTTAAAAAAAAATTTAACAACAACCATATATAATTGTTGCTAGTTATAAAAAAAAATGAAAAAAACTATCCTTTTAAACATTATTTTAACTAGTATAATTTATCATAAATTGTTCAAATAGTTACAAAAATCTTTCAAATTTTTAATTAATTTTATTTAAATTTTAGTTTTTGTCATTCAAAATTACATTAAATGAGATTAATTAAAGGAAATGTATTTTATAATAAAAAAAAAAATTCAGTCATTTATAAATTAAAAAATAAAAAATTTTCATTGATTTTTTTTTTTTTATGGAGTTATATTTGCAAGCAAAAGTTTTATACTTGTATAGATTTAAGTGGATTGTTTCATTGATACGGCAAAATATACAAAAATAAGAGTGAGTGGCGTTACTTTTAATTGCTATCCTGACTAAATTATTGCTACTATAACTTTCCACTTGAAGAGGGAACAGAAATGTACTTTTCCCATCATTACAGAAATATTAATTTTATTCAGTGTTACTTGTGACATGAGCTCTAAACTATGTACCAATAATTGCTAATAGTTACCTGTTGATACTTTTTAGTTCTATATTAAAATGTACACTTCATATTTTTTAGAATCCATCTTGGAAAGAATTTGAAAGTAGCAACTTACCTGATAATGTTGATACTGCCACAACATGTATCCTTTTTCACAGTAAATAAATCTTTACATGTGTTGCACAGAAAAATGAGTCAGCGCAAAAATCTTCATTAATTTTTTTTTCTTTTATTTGTGACAAAACATGATTTAAAACTTTTGTTGTTAATCTACTTTCTGCAGTTTTCTTCAAGTTTTAAAAAACAATTGCATTTTTGAAAAAAAAGCTAAATGTAGGCATTTGTTTCAATACAGAAAGTTAAATTAAAAATGAAACAGAATTAAAATATTTCAGATGGAAAATTTTTCTTCAGACTAGGAGATAAAAACTTCAAATTATATATTTTTATACATTCCGTCTAGAAAGAGAGTTTAAAGAAAACATGCTTTTTGCATTTCTTATATTTTTCTATGATCTATATCAGTGATTCTCAACCATTGTGCCGCGGCACTTTTGTGTGCCGCCAAATTCTTAAAATGTGCCGCCAAATATTAGAAATGATGCAATAAAAATTATAATACTTTTTTTTATTATGAGTAAAGTTTAAAATAAAGAAAAGTTTATATATATATACTTTTTATAATTTTCCCACGCTTTAACAGCGTGATAGCATCTTCGTCGGCGATTTTATTGTCTCTGACAATCTTAAAATAAGATCGAAGTGTTTAACACACAATTTTAAAAAATGTTGTAAGAGCTGATCATTAAAGTAAGCTATGCAATTAGTAAGCAAACTAACAAAGAATAACTAAAAAAACAAATATATAAAAACAAATTAACAAAGGATAATTAACAAAAATTAAGCTAACAATTAATAATTAGCAAAAAAACTGGTCAACGAGAAATAAAAAAAACAGTTAATAATTATAGAAAACAAGCTAACAATTTATAACTAGCAAAAAAATAAATAACTGTTACTAACTAATAAAAAATTGGTCGAAAGAAATAATTAATCCCTTTATAAATGTGATTTTGTAGTGCATATTATTTTATTCCACATTCAAAACTATTATCACCAACTATTTAACACTGTGTATTATAGGTAAGTAAACAACTTTTAACCCACTGACGGTTCTGCACGTAAAAAATCGCATTTTAACCTGCAGTCTTCTCTGCATAGCAAAACCGGTTTTCCCATGTTAACTGATAGGGGAACTGTGTGTAGGGGAGAAACATTCTCCCAATTTTGCCCATTTCCTTAACGCCAGTGGGTTAATCTAATTTTTTCATTGTGTGCCGTCAAATTTCGAAATCGTTAAAAGTGTGCCGCAACGAAAAAAAGGTTGAGAATCACTGATCTATATAATGATTCTACTTCAAGTAAATAATGATCTATTAAAGTTATTTTAGATCTCTAATGATCTAAGGTAGAATTTTGTATCAAAATGAATAATGTTTGAAACCATGTGTAAGTGATGTGTTGATCTCAAATTTAAGGAATTAAATCATCTAGTTAATAATTTACTTCCGTCGATTTGATCATTTTCTTAACTGTAATTTTAAGATGTAATCGTGAAAATCTGGAATATGGACATAAAGGAAATTCTGATAGAGTGGGTTGTATTTTTTTCTGGATTAGTGTATCTTGGAGAACAGGTAATTTGTATTTCTTCTTCATAATATTGATTACATCTTGCATTGAGTTTCATTGTTTTTTATTATGTATTTTAATAATAATTGAAATTTTTTGAACTAAAAGGTGTATGAATTTTTACATCACTTTGAACTATGTAATTTTAAATGATAAAATCCAAAATTTGAGTTTAATCAGTCAAATAGTTTCTAAGTAATAAAAAGTCAGTTTAGAATTTACATTTCTCAAGAACTAAATGACTGATTCTTCTTAAATTTTGGATTCTGTTATTGAAAGTTTTAAGAGTTATAAAAATTTATGTATTTTACTGAATTTTTTTCTCTCTCACTGTTTAAATAAAATTTAAAAAACATAATTTGCATTCTTTGTATCAATGAATTAGAGTTGTGTGCAAAAATGTTTTGATTTAATTAGAAATATTTTCTTAGATATGGCAAACTACGCAAGAAGTTAAATTAGCATTTGAGGAGGTCAAAATTGCAACAGTGTTCTTTACTAAAATATTGAGACCTTATTTTCCAGGGTGCCATAACCCAGAGCTGTTTTAATAGTATGCTGAGCCCCAGGAACGAAAATGTTTTAAACCCTTGTAACATGCCATATTGTTTAAAAATGAACTGAAAAAACTTCACATACATAAAATAAATCATTTTTAAAATATGATGCAATAATTTTAACAAATTTAAACACGTTTTGATTTCCTTCAAAACATTTTTAAACTATGAATAATTATAAAAAAAAAACATTTGAGATGCTAACCAGTTGTAATCCTAAAACAATTTTTAAAACCATAGACTTTTATTAAATTAAATAAAGGTATAACAAAAAATATTTCAAAAGGTATAAACTATTTTGTCAATCTAAACAGTTATTAAAACATCTTTCAATGCCCAAGTACTTAAAATTTTCGGTGGAACGTAGTAAAATAGATTTTGGCTGCCTTTTTAAGTTTTCTTGGTGATAAACTATTTAAATTATTTTTGTTTGCGTGATAATCAATTTCTATTTGTAGAGAAAAAAATTCACGCATTATACAACAGAATGTATTTATTTTAAAAAATATATATAAGGTTATGTTGTTTTTTCTAAACTTTTTTTTAATACAATTTATAAGAAGTTAGATTCTTAAAGGCCCCCCAGGCACTGCCCGGGTATGCCCATGCATAAAGACAGTACTGACATAACCCCTCCTCATTTAGATTTTTGTGACCTGTGCTTTTCTCAGTTTAATCACTTTTGAAATGAAACACAATTATTAGGTTACTTAAATTAATGAAATAATTTTTAAAAAAATATTTTTTACTTACAAGTTTTTTTTTCATCTGATGGATGAAATTTGTTATTCTTATCTGTGTGCCTAACTAATTTTAAATATATAATAAAAAACTTGAAGATATTGAGGATGCCAAATTTTTTATTATTCTCACAAACAAACAATTTGAACCCTAGTTTCCAGATGGATTCAATTCCCATTTTTTGAAAGTCAAGAATTAACATTTATTGAACAAAAATATTCTGAAGCATTTTTATGTGTGATTTGATCATTTAAAAGGTATTTCTTATTTGCGTGAGATTAGATCTTAATATATTGCAATTAGATTATTAGATCTAAAGATGGATTACTGAGAGAATAAATGTGTTTTTTCCCCATCCTATTAACTTCTAGAAATCGTATTTGTCATATCCTTAATTTTTTTTTTTTTTTTTTTTTTAAAAAACAGTTTTAATTTTACTTATTTATATAAATTTGATTTTAGGTACCAAAAGAAGGGAAGAATTTTAAGCCAAATACAATTATTTTTGGCATGTCGGAGGGATTTTACAGTTGTAGCGATTGCTATCAGGTAATTTTTTGCAATAAAATTTTCATTATACGAAAAATATCATCTGTGTGCCGAAAATTTATCGATAGTACTTTAAAAATAAAATTCAGGTCAGATCATTGTAATTTTGGAACTCTATACACTTTTTTTTTTAATTTGTTCCTTCTGAACATTAATTAGAATAAGACAAATTATTCCATTCTGTTAGTTTTGACCCAGAAATGAAGCATTCAATTAAATTAGCATATTTTTCATAACTGAAGTATAATTTAATACTTTTGAAAAATTTACGTTTTATTAAATGGAGACTTAAAAAATGCAGCCTCTACCTTCCAGCCAAAATATTTGTAAAAAAAAAATACGTGTGCAGAATGTGTAATTGTTCTTTTGACTTATTTCAATATGATGAAAGTAAATTATATTCAGTGGGAAAAAAATTTTAAAGATTAAAAATATATAATTGAAAACATAATATGATATTGATAAATTAAAAAACTTTTTACATTTATATAAGGAACAACTTTTTTTTATGGGAAGAGAAAACATGCCCAAAGCCTGCAATTTTCTGAATTTTGTCTTTTAATTTTAAAAACTAATTCATAAATATATTGTAGCAATCTGCATAGCAAAAGAAAAGTAAATAAGTTATTGTTTATTGAGATAAAAACTGAATCTCTCCGAGTCTAAATTAATTTTACTGTAGCTCTCTTCTGGAATAGGTTGTGCACTAATAATGTAGATGAAGCTTTGTTGAAAGATCTAAAATCTTAATATTAAAGTATGTTGTCTGTAAAAAAACATATGATACTCTCTTTCAATAAATGTATTGTTAATTTATGTTATTGTTTAGCATACTGGTGGAAGTAGTCATAAGTCTAGTATCACTGATTTACTTGATGCTGATGGTGCTAGCTTACGAACATCGTGCACATTAAGCACATTATCTAGGTAAAGATTATTCATTGTATTTGATAAATTAAGGTGTAAAGAATATTCTTGTAATGTATTGTTTCATACATTTTTTTGGCTACTTTTTTTAGTTGCCTGTTCTTTCTAAAATTTGAAGACTAGATGCCTTTTCTCTCCTTCCATTCATCAACCCCTTTCAGTGCTTCACAGCCAACTTTTTTTTTTTTTTTCAGGAAAAATTTGTGGCTTTAAACCGTTTAGTATTTCTTTGAAATAATGACAAACTAATTTGAAACATAGTTTATTTACAGGGTATCTGCACACCTGGAAAGTCATGAATTTTGATGTTGAACAAAATTTGTCATGATTTTAACTATTTTTTAAAAAAAAATCATGGAAAGTCATGGATTTAGGTCACTGAAGCATCTAATTTTTAAAATGGAATCCTCCTCCCCCCCCCCAATTTCATTATGTTCCGAATATCTGAATTTGCAACAAAATCTCTACTCACAGTCATATTTTATTAAAATATAAAATGTTTTTATCGTGTTCTTGAAAAATTATAGTGTTTTTTCAAACAATGAAAGAAAAAATATCATTTCTAGAGTGAATTAACTTTTGAACTTCTATGATTTCAGAATTTTTTTTTTTTTTCATCAATTTAAAATTTTAGCTGAAGCAAGCCAGTCATTGGCTACTTTTTTTTATTCTGAAATGAGAACAGAAAAATTAGGAGTATTTCTTTCCTTTCCGATGAACAAGAAAAGTATCTTTAGGATATAATTCTGCAGAAAAAGAATATTATTTGCTTTTGTATTTTTTTCAGCTATTTTATTGCTTCAACTCATTCTTTACTCTGTTTTTTTTAATTTAAAATTTATAAATATGAAGATGCAGAGTATAACAGTTTTGGTTATACCGATCATTTCAATTAATGTTATCATAATGCTTTTTTAAATTTATTGTTGTGTTTTTGTCGGAAAAAATAGTAAGCTTCGTTAAGTCATGAAAAATTTTTGAAATTAGTCATGAATTTGAAAATCTAAAATATAGCAGATACCCCTATATTTAAACTTTAAATTAAACTGAAGAATAAGATCATTGCCATAAATTTAAACATCTTTACATTTTGTAAACCCCAGCAATCCTTTCACCTGGCAAGCAGGGATTTAGTCTAACTTTGATGTCATAGGCATTGGTTCGATATTTCTTTTTATTTTCCTTCTCCGGAGAAATTTGTGGCTTTAAACCACATAGTTTTTCTTTGAAATTATCACAAACTAATTTAAGCCATAGTTTATTAAAAGTTTAAATTGAGCTGAAGACTAAATTATTACCATAAATTTAACATCTTTACATTTTGTAAACTATATGATCCTAGCTACAATCTGAAAAGAGAAAATAAGCATATTTTTATTTCCCTTGACTGTGATGTATTAGGCATTGGTCCAATATCAAATCTCTGATCAGGTTATTTTTCCTTTCAGATAGGCTTTTCTTAAGTCTTTGGAATTGTGTATATGTAAGAGACTAAAATTTAAATTTTTTAATTTTTAAACTATTACTCACAAAATTTTTCAATCTCATTACTATTATTATTGAAACTTTTTAATTTTAAATCCACATTCACTTTCTAGAATATAAATATTGGGACAAACTCTTTTACTTAGAGGATTGTTAGAGTAAAACTGACCAGCATCTATATTTTACAAAAAAAATGCAGGTTTCCCAAATAAGTTACCTCTTAGGTCCTTTTTTTACCATTAAGTTTGTTTTGTGTCCTTGTGACAAGCTTTCCTCTTTCCCCACTACAGCGCCTCTGGCGGTGAACTACGACAGTCTGCCAGGAACCGCCGTAAAGTATGGACGTTTAATTCGAGCCCAAAACCCCCTCTTCCAAATTCTTGTATTTTTTTATTCTTCTTTTATTTTATATGTGTTTTGTCCTTTCAATAAATAGTTAGAGTTAATTTCTGACCTTTCTGTATTTATGTGAAGTGGTAAAAATACAAATAAACCCAAACTTCCCCTACATCCTCTATTTTTTAGTGTTTGATGCCTCAAGCCAGTTTTTTTTAGTCATTTTTAATACATTATTTTTACCTTTTTTAGAAACAACAAGTTCTATTTAGTAACAGGATTTTTAGTACTTTATTGATTTCTTCAAAAAAGAAGCTACATTGATAATTTTATAATCACCAACTTTTACAGTGTAGAGTTTAAGTTCATTGACTTATTTACTACTTTCAGTAAATTCATTATTACATTTTGTTTCAAAACTTTTTTTTTTTTCATTTAATAAGTTTTATTAATAGTTCAAGAGTTGCTGTAATTTCAAAGGGGAAAATGTGGAACTGTTCACTTAATTATTTTTGTATGAAAGGTTTTAGTTGCATTCCCACTATATTTTATTTTTGAAGATATTTGACTGTTTCAATTGTTTAACTTTAAGAATTGATTTACGAAATTTTAAAGAGGAAATAATTATTGCCTTTTTCCGCCTATAAAATGTGAGAATATCGCCTATTTTATTAGAATATTAGAACTATTTTATTTAAAAAATAATATTTTTGCAATCAAAACATTTTATATATTTTTATTCTGCACTTTCTTCTGTCAACACAATGTTTCTGTTACTTTAAATTAGTAATTATTATTATTGAAAGTATTTTAAGGCAAAATATATGTATATTAGTGCCAGGGAAGTTTGTCGGAGAAAGCCCAAAAAAGTTCAGAGTTTATTAGTAGATATAAATACGGAACTTCTAAATTTAATAATTTATAAGCAAAGAGGTTTAAGTTTAAAGCCAATTCTTTACAGTGAGGGAAGTTTTTAAAAATTCTTTCTCTTTCAGAAAAATAAATTCTTAAAAATAAAATTAACTTTAGTCAAATGAATTTCTTCTTTAAGTTCCAAAAAATATTTAAGCAATACTAGAAAAAAGTGAACCTATAGATGGATTTGTGTTAGTATTTCAGCGTGAAAGTCTTTTGTAATGGTATCCAAATATTGTTTTAGGATCAAAACTGTGGAGAGGGCAATCAAACAAACCCGAGCTGCTGTACAGAGGAGGAGAAATAGTATCAATGCCAGACTGCAAAGTAGTCAAGAAATGCACCATATCCACGCTCAGAGAGAATTACTAAAAATAAGAATATCTATTTTGAAAACTGAACTACAGTATCAACAGAGAAGTTGCTTTGCGCTTGAAAAAGATGTTACTGCCTATAGAGAGGAATTAGTGAAAAAAAGTATGTATACTTCTTATTTAAGAAAAATATAATAATACTTTGCATTTAAAAGATATTTAACATGGAAATTAGTATCTTAGCATTAAAAAGATGTTCAAACCATGAGATTATTATCATTTCTATCACCACCCTAACTGCTTACTTTATAGTGTCTGTTTTCCAGTAGCCTACTGGATTTTGCCCCTTTCTGCTTTATTAATAAAAAATTCTTGTATTTTTCCCTCACATCCAAAAAATTAGAACCTTTTTTATGAGTTCATTAGGACCCTTAGGGTATTTTGCCATATGCATGGTTTACTTTTTTTTTTTACATAATAATATTTCTTTGAATATTCAAAAATACGGTTACTAACACATATTATTAAGGTCAACTGTTAAAAAGAAATTTTTGTGAAAATGTGAATAGAAAGATGAATTTTCTATAATGGACCCCATTTTGTTTAGTTACATGATATTGATAATGTAATTGATTATTGAGTGAAACATTATGCTTCAAATAAATTGTTTTTTGTTAAATATTGATTTATTTCAGCATTTTAATCGCCTTATGACTTATAGTAAAAACTTATCAGTTCCCATAGTATTTTCATAAACACAAATAGAGTCCAACTTGACCTCTTTTTTTTAAGGGAAGAACTTCATGTCTAAGTTATTCTGTCTCACAATCATTGAATTTTATTATTTTTTTTATAATGTATTTTATGGTTATCTTTTCTAATGTAATATTGATATGTTAAAGTGTGTATAAAATCGATTATATCTTAAAAACACGTCCCACAGAGAACTGGTCGTAAAGACATGGTTCCCTGTAGAACACCGTAGTCAAGCGTCACCAACTGTGGTCAGTAAGCGTGTGGGTGACCACTTTGATCAGCCCTCGGAGGGACCGGGGATGCACGTTATCTGGCCTCGTTAAACTGTTCTACCATAAAGTGCTCGACTTCACACGCAGGTTGTCTGGCTAATGAAGTAGGAATGCCATCCCCTCTCCAGGGGATCAAAATTATGATGGCTGATCGTGAGACACAATTCCCAGTTGAACACCGAAGTCAAGCATCACTGGCTGTGGTCAATATGTAGGTGGTTGACTTCTCTGATCAGGCTATGAAAGAACCGAGGGTGTGTGGTATCGACCCTCGTTAAACTGTTCTGCCTTAAATTGCTCGATTTCGACCGCTGGTCATTGAGCAACCAAAGTAGAGGAGTCATCCCCTCCGCAAAGAAATAAAATTGTAATGGCTTGTCTTCGGATCATCCTCAGGGATGTTTCCCAGATTGTCGCCAATATCCTATTGTGCAGCTCTAGTATGATGTAGATAAAATGCCCTAATACCTATCTTAAAAACACAATGCTTTTTCCTCAAGATTCCACCTTACATTTGGGAATTTTTTGACAGATTTAACATTTTTATATTTTTAGTATTTAATGTAAGGTTATTTCATGACACTTATTGGTTGTTATTAATTTTTAGAGAACGAATTGAATAAAAGTGTTGAGGAACAGAAAAGATCTGTTGAAAAATGTGTTGAATTATCAAAGTCTCATGTAGACTTCAGGGAATCTTTTTTGAAAACTGAAGCTCAACTGAACTTGAGAAGAAAACAATTAGTATCTGAATTAAGTTGCATTTATCCCATTGTAGAAGTAAGCTAAGTCTTCTTTCTTCTTCTTTCTTTAGATTAAAGAAGATTATTCATAATATCAGTATTTCTTTTCCTTTATTAGTTTCCTGATCGCAAGGGCTTTAGCATACATAACGTTCACCTTCCAAATTCTGAAAACTTTGCTGGTAAGTTACGAAAATATAATAAGAAAGTAATCTTTCATCTAAAAATACTTTTTATTTCAGCAAAGATATTAGGAAATATTGAAGTTTTATATTCATAAATGATTTTACGTTGGTTGATTAACTGTTGTTGGTTTTTGTTAGATATTTGTTTTGTTTTGGAATTTGCATTTTCATATAATATTTGAGTTTTCATACAGGTTTTTCTAGTTTGTTTTATAATATTTTAACCATCCCATTATGGGTACTTCATTTTTGTTACTGTTTGTGAATAAAAGTTTTTATAAGAAACAGAACTGTTATTTATATAGCTACACTATGCATAATTAAATACTAATTTCTATTTATAGCTTTTTAAAAAAAATTACCCTGATTAAAAATTTTATTAAAAAACCTTTACTATATTAGCGCAGTTTTATATTTTAATTGTGTTTATTAAAATTTTAAACATGTTATTAAGACAAGGGATAAATTTTTATGCTACAAAATGTCATTTCAAACCCTCATAGATTTTAAATCAAAATGCCTGCTTTAAAAGTTTCTTTGGTGTACAGCACAGCTATCTCTCTCTTGCAACATCTTATTGTGGATCATTCACTTGTTAATTTTTCTCACTCTGTGTTGTGGTCATTGTACTGAGGTTTTTATGGTCAGTTTTGCTATCTGAACCCTTCGCTATCTGAACCTATGTGAACCCTTCTCTTTTTTTTCAAATGCTATCTTTCTCTTCCTGTTGGAAATATTCTATGTATCAAATTCTATAATTCTCTTGTTTTAAAAGTTGAAAACTTGTTGTAATTTATTTTTATATAGTATTTAATGTGATTTTTTTTAAACCGGTTTTCTTTCTTTCTTTTTTTTTGAAATTTTATGTCTGATGTTCTAACAAATATATCTTATTTTTCAGGTCATGATGATGTGATGATTGCAGTAGCCTTAGGATATGTCTGTCATAGTGTTCTTATGATATCCCAGTTCTTAAATGTTCCTCTAAGATATCTAATTAATTTCTATGGCTCTCGTTCCACCATTGTTGATCACATATCAAGTTGTTTGCCTGATAACTCTAGAGAGTAAGTGACCCCTTTTTTTTTTATTTAATATTTTGCTCACGTGCCCCAGTCTCTTGGTTCAATTCTCGGGTCAGACAAGGTTGACTCAGCCTTCATCCCATCATTGGATCCATAAAAAGAGTACCGAGCATGCTTGGGGACTATACACTGGCGGGGGTCCGCATTCGGGTGACCACCCAACCGAAACATCTGCTCTTGTACCCCAGAGCTCAAGGTCAAGATAACTGAGAGGGATACTTATGGCCTTGGCCCTCTATGGGCTGTCACGCAGCTGAGTTTAGTACAATGGAATAGCTAGTAGGATTTTATGCATTGTTCGTTTTAAGGGAAGGGTCAGTGTGATGGTGTATGTACTAAAAAACATATACTATTAAATTCTTTGTAATTGTATTTTTTAATAAATTTGTAATTTGTTTTCCCAAAATTGCTGTAGCATGTCTGAATATCTAACTAATTATTAATTATAAAATATGTTTTTACTTGATACTGATGATAAAAGTATTTGGTATAAATAGTTCCAAACAGATATAGTTAGTAGATTTCAAAGCAAATTATTATGACTATTTTATCTAATTAATGTAAAAAAATGAACCATAAAGTTAAAAATTTCATTTATATTTATCATTTCATTTCATTTATATTAAAAATTTCATATCATAATATTTACTTTTTTAGCAAATGTTATGTATCTTTGGGAGTTTTTTATCTTCTTTTTTTTGTATTAATTATGTTATTCATTTTTTTATGGTAACTATTAACATTTTTTTAAACTTTGGATTCAAATTTTACCATACAGCGCTGCTTTGTGTGAGATTATGCAACTGACCTGCATTCAAAGTTAAATCAATTGGATGACGTAAAAAGATGCAAGTGACTTTAAAATGCATTGTAAATTCTATTGGCTGGTACAAGGTATCTGCAGCAATTTTCTGGGTTAATTTGAATTTTTTTATTATAGATTTCCTTGGCATTTGAAAGGTAGGGATAAAAAGGCTTTTGAATATCTAATTAGTATAAAAAAAATTGAACCGAGAAATTAAAAATTTATTTATCCTAAAATTAATACTTTTTAAGCACATGTGTGCATCTTTAATAGATTTTAATCTCTTTGTTTTTTTAGTTTGTTATTCTTTTTCCGGTTAACTGTTAACATTTTTTAATTTCTGGATTCAAATTTTATCACATAATGATGTTTAATGTGAGATTATCCAACAGTCCTGCATCAAAGTTAAATAAATTGAGTAGTGCAAAAAGATGCGACTTTAAAATTCATTGTAAATTCTATATACTGGTACAAGGTATCTACAGCAATTTTCTATATTAATTTGAATAATTTTATTATACATTAAAAAATTTATTGTAAAATTCACTTTAAAATTCATTGTAAATTCTATATTCTGGTACAAGGTATCTACAGCCATTTTCTAGGTTAATTTGAATAATTTTATTGTAGATTTCCTTTGCATTTGAAAGGAAGAGATAGAAAGCCTTTTGAATATGGAGTATTTTTATTGAATAAAGATATAGCACAGGTAATTTTATTGTTAATTTTAACATTTTAATAAATTTAAAAAGGAAAACTTTTAGAAATTTTGATGGAAACTGATTTAATAACATTTAAAATAAACATCCTTTTTTTTAAAAAGAAAAAAATCTAAACAGTGAAGTTTAACATCCAGCTCCGGACACACTTTTCTCTCTTTTTGATTATTACAAAAAAACTTTTTTTTTATTATTATTCATTTAATTGTTTGTATAAAAGTATTGCTGCTAAACATTAATCCTTTGACCCAGATGAGACAATTGTGCTTCTTTTATATATTTTCTGATGCTCTAATTACCAGCAAAAATATATTTTAGTATTTTTTTTTTTGTCATTATAAAAAATAGTCTAATAGTTACTAAAAGAAATCTGTTAAATTATCAGAATTATATTTGTACTAAAATAAAAAATGTAGCTAGAATATTTTTTTTCTTCATTCAGATACAAACATTTATCAATAAGTGATTTTGAAATTTCAATGATGAATAAATGTTTCTCTTAGATCTAAATAAGTGCAAATTTGAGAAATTATTGTTAGGAAGTGAGCCATCTTTGGAAGATTTTGCCTTTAACACAGAAAAAGGCACTGGTATTTCATACTGTATTTCATAAACATAAATTATTAATATGCTAACTAATTAACTTCACTTATTCTAACCTAAATAATATAAAATAACGAAAAATGTGTTCAATAAAAATTCTGCTGCAAAGTGTTAAAGTAAGCTTCATTTCATTCAGTTATTTATTTCAATCTTCTAAAATAGTCTTTTTTTTTTTATTCAGCAGAATACTTTATTTTAAAATTAATTACTCTCCATAATAAGCTAGGTGTTTATAAATTTCTAAAATGATAGATTCCAAAATATAATGAACACAGTAAAAATATTTTATTTGCGTTTGTCTTTTAGAACTATGTTCAATGTAGTTTTCAGTTCCGTATAGTTTCCTTATTTTAAAGATTTTTATCTATTTGAAAATCAAGAGAGAAACTAACGTACTTCCTTCTCCTATGACTTTCCACAAGCATGCGAAGTGTTGTGTGACGGGTATTGTTTTTAATTAAAGAATCCAAATTAAAAGTTATAATTATATTTTATTTATTACTTAATCATTATACTGTTATATAAGGAGGAGGACCACACTTACCCATGGCTGCTCGTATTGAGAGTCTTTCTTGCAATCGGACTGTATTCTCCGTGTTTCCTCTTTTATGGAGTTTATTTATACATTTTATTTCAAGGGGTCACACGTGATCTCATGTTCTTATCATGCATCCGAAGGTCGGCAAATCAAACGTAATCTTGTGACAAATTTCTAGAAAGTTAAAAGTTCAACTGACCATTGTAATTCGATTGCGAGATGAGACAATGGGATCTTAATCTACTGTTTAATTAATAAAAGATTAACAAGTTTGACCCTGAGAATGGTCACGAGGCAACGCCGTGACAGTTGCCATGGGTACAAAGTTCTGCTCTACGCCACCTGCAACCCATTTCGATCACCAATGTTCAAGTTCATTTAATTTCAATCATAAGAAGGAAATATTGCATTTAAAGTTGTTAGTGTAATATAGTTTTTGTTTCTTATTCACTTTAAAAATCCATGAAATTATCTGTTTAAAATGTTTTAGATGTTGCATAATAGTACGTGTGAAATTTACATTTCTCAAAGTCTACTTGATTTTTTCCTTTTAAAGTTGATAGCTATAGTAAGCATCATTAACCTAAATGATTACTTTGCATTTTGACTTTTTTATTGTATTATGTGGAAAATTGCTTTAATAAAAAAATATATTATTTCCTTACGCAGCTTCGTATTTTGTTCCGGCTGACCACAAAAGACTTGAGTGCCACATTACCTAATTTGAGTTCATTGATTGAACTAAAGTTCTCTTCTAGCAAGTAAGTTATATTAATTCCGATAACCTAGTTTGTGGCAAACTAATGCGCCTTTTAAATTGAAATATATGTGAGAATAATTGAGATTTTATCTTTAAAATTTGGTGTTTAAAAAACTGTAAATTCATTGTGCATTTTCAGATTTGCATTGAAAAGTACATTTTTAACAGCTGTTGATAAAAAAAAATGTGCTGAAATATTTTTAACAAAAAAGTTTAATCTCTTCTTAAGGGGCTGGGATAGCCTGGTTGGTAGGGCAATGGGCCCATGTCCGAGAGGTCGTGGGTTCGATCTCCGCCGGCCGAAGACTAACTGTGTGTAGTAAATGTTAACTGATGCACATTATATTTGTCGAGTTACAAAGTCTTCCATGTTCCCATAACATATCAAACCTCTGGGGGTACTGATTCAGGAGTTTCCTTGTCTTCTGGATTGGTTCAAAATTACGAGGCTACGGAGTTGAACATTAGTAGTCGTAAACCGTAAAATTGGGTCGTCTGTTCAACGATGGTTATAATCTCTTCATAGACTTGATTATATTTAGTAAGATACCATATTATTCATATTCAGCATAAATTTCTTTGTTTACTTTAAAATTGATGTGAAGAAGCTTTGTAAAATGCACTTAAATTCTGAAATATGTTTCAATTAAAGACAAAATTCGCTCATTTTGTTTTTAGTTTTTTTTAAACATCTGTATTTCTTTTTGGCCAATCTTAAAAAGAAAGCAAGCAAGTAAATAATTTGAATAACCACCACATAAGATTTTTTAGGCCTGTTCTGCAAATCTCTTGACCATACAAGTCAAAAATTTGTATTCAGGCTAAATTTTCAAACCATGTACTGTTCAATGCTATAATTTTTTTGTGTATTAAAAAGAATTGTCTGTTGTTCAATATTTTTCGCTTCAATTGAACAGAAATTAACTTCATTGTATGGAAAGTTCAATTGAAAGAAATTAACTTCATTGTGTTCCCCTTCATTTTATGAAGGGGAAAAACTCAGCTCATTTAGAAAAAAAATATACATTTGAAAGAAAAGCTATATTTAAATATGAAGTTTTACAGATAATTTCTTATTCTAGCAATCTTATGTCTGTTAAAACATAAAATTTTAATAAATAGGAATTATGGTTATCTAATAACTCCAAAATATTATGAGGTCTACATATGTATTTAATGCGTTTCAAAGTTACCTCCAACTTGCCACAGTACGCATATGTATTGGATGTTAAAGTTTCAGAAACAACTTTTTTAAAGTCTGGATGTCTTCAACAGTTTTAATCTGAGTTCCTTTTGCAACTTTTTTAGTTTCAGAGGGTTGTGAAAAAGATTTTTCTACCATACATTTCATGCTCACCATGCACAAACTTTCTCGCCTCTAAAACTGAAAAATTTACTACAGGAATAAACTTTGATGCTGTGGAAAACATTAAAAACACTTCCATTCTAGAATTGATGAATATTCACTTTAAAAATTGGTTCTGAGACTTTTATAACCCAGTACAGATCTGCAGGTTAGACATTACTTTAAGCGGAGATCTACTTTGCATGAACTTTTTCATAGTTATTAGTCTGGTAGCAAAAATCCTCCAGCACAACAGCAAGCTCTGAAGATTATTTTTCATAAAATTTATTTTTAAGAAGCAAGCAAACGAATGCAGAAAAATTGCTAAAACTCCTTTTTAAAACATTTCTAAGTTAAGGAGTAGATAAAAGGATAAAGTTGGCGATAAGTTTCCTTAAGTTTTGCTGAAATCCCATTTCTGATTACCATGATATTCTTTGTTTATAATGACGTAACCTTCGGATTACGGCAACTTTTGTTTACCAGTATGTGATTTTTTATTGGTTTATTTATATATATATTAGTTTATTTTCATATTGCTAAGCATACGAGAACCTCCTATTGTAAACTATTACTAAATTTAAAGAACATAAAGTTTTTAGCATAATTTTTAAGAATCATACATTTGCAAATTTTGCTCTATGTATGAAGCTGCCATGTAAGCTGAGTTTTTAAAATTATAATCTCTGTTTGACTGTGTTGAGTAAATTTGAATTTATAAAGATTAAAGAAAGAAGTGCTGCAGTTTCATTCCATAAATTCTGTGCCAGAATTGTCAGATCAGTCCTAAAAATTAATAGCTTCAAACAGCTAAGAAACAAGCTGTGAGCTTTGTAGAGAAGAAAAGGCTTTGATTAGCAGGCAGAACACAAAGAAATCAGGGAGGAAACAGGGAATTTTATCAGTCTGGAAAAATAAAAGGAAATGTAATGAAATTTGGCTAAAATACCTAAAAAGTTAGGGAAAATTAATAAATGCAAGTTTGGGGTGCTTTTAAAACTAAGATAATGTAATATTTTTTTTTAAAAAAAATTTAACTCTTAACGGCAGGTATAATTGTTTTTATGTATATTTTATGTTTAACATGAAGGCTTAACAATAAACTGGTTAAAATCTGTCTAGAAAGTTGAAGACTTTTTTTTTCTGAGCGTTTATAGCCAGTCGGAAAAGTTATTGAAAAAAAAAAAAAAACATGTTAAGCATTTTGTATGCATATGTATGCAATTTCAATGAATGTAACTTTTTTTTACTTCAGTGATGATCATAGTATCCCTACTCATGAGGATAAAAGGTCAACTTCAAAACCCACACAGAATGGCCTAGAATATTCACTGCGATCCGTCTCTTCCATTGTCATGAATTCCAGTAATGAAGCTGAATCAATTCTCAAGCGAGAAATGGTAGCCATGTTACCTCACAATGCAAACCTTCAAACTGTGGAAACTTCTCTTAAAAGCAAAGATGCATCCAATGCCCTGAGCAGTTCTTTAGACAAGGGACTCAACGAAATAAAGCAACTGGAGAAATCCCTAGAAACACTCGAACTGGAGACGAAGGATATATCTGCCAAAAAGATAATACAATCGAAGCTCACAGCTCACCACCACTCGAGCTTCCCCAACCTCAACTCTTCCTTGTCCGTACCTCACGACGCCAACGGTATTATCGATAGTCAATTGCTTACGACACCTTCGAACGTTTGGACGGCTGAAAGTTCTCGCACAAACTCTGAGGACGAACATGCCGAGGAAGACTCGAAACCCAGGAAACCTAAAGTTTTGAATGATTCGATATTTTATATTCCATCAATGCCTTCCTCGGATACCGTAAAAGAGGGTGCCCAAACTAACATGGAGGATGAAGAGTTTTCTGCTGACTTGTCACTGCGGACGCAGCAGTTGTCAAACCGTAAGTCGAGCTTCCAGTTGCAGAAGATACGCGGTTCATCTGGTGATGAACAATTGTCTGACATTTAATTTCTATGTATTTGTTTGGTGGTATGATAGATTCTACCTTTTTATTTTACATTCAATACATTTTATTAAGATTTTCTTTTGTACATTTCTTAAATACATTGTATATTTTGTTCTAAGTTCCTAATTTTGTTAATCATCTGAAATGAGTTGTTTTAATTTACTTAAATGATCTTTAGACACTTATTTTTTTTTTCTTTTTCTAAATATTAAGTAATTTTTAACTTAACTGTGATAAATGTATTTAGCAAAATATATTAGTTCATAGGTTAAATATATTTTCAGATAGAAATTAACTTTTTTAACTCGTATAAGTACTAAAGTAATAAAAAAATATATTATTGTATTTCGAATTGATTTTTTTTCCCTTTCTTATATACATATATATATTTTAATATTTATTTGTTGTGTTGTTCTAGAATCAATCCAAAAATTAAACTAATCATTAATTAACAATTTCATGTTCTTTTAACTAAAAGAAAATCTGATTAAATTTATTGCTAGGGAGCTCTATGTGCAATTTTTCTCTCTGAACTTATATTCCAGAGAATTCGTTTGTCCTGTATATTTTTTAAAATTTTATTAAGAATTTTATGTCTGTTCGAAAAATTTATAAGAGTAATTTTTCTCTTGTTAAAAAATCAGGGTTGCCTCTCCACTGGGAAAATAAGGAAAAGCTGGAAATTACAGGGAATTAAAAAATTATCTGAAATAACAGGGAATTTTGAAATTTTCCTTATAAGCTGGGAAAATACAGGGAACATTTATTTCTTATTCTTCTTTTATAAAATGTTGACCTCTCAAAGTGTAATCTATGAGATACATAAAGATACTTCAGCTATGCTATACTATTTCATTTGCTGTATTCTTTTTTTTATATATATGTTGAACTGTTCCTTATTTCTTAGTTTTTCCAGCAATTAAAACTAATATTAGTTACCTAATATAGCTCACACATTTGCACAGTGATTGTGTTTTTCATCTTAATATATTGTGTATAATACAGAGAAAACACAGGGAACTTTTTTTTTCCAGAATTGAGTGGCAACCCGGAAATTTAAGTATTTTTCATTATGTTTATTATGTTATTCACTATGTTTAAAATGTTATTCACTATTTATATGTTATCACTATTTATATGTTATCACTATTAATATGGGACAAAAAAATTTGATGTGTTTTTGATTTGTTGATAACATTTTTAAGATACATATGATTTTATTGCATCAGGTTACTCTAAATGTTATCAAAAGTGACGTTACCATTCTTAGAAGATAAAACAATGCAATAAAAATTCCTCTGAATAAAATATTTGTGTTGCATGAAAATTCTAACTAATCATAATTGGGTTAGTAACATTACTCTTACTATCAAGAAGAAAAAAAATTGTTTTTATGCTTTGATTATTTTTGTGTTCAGTAAAATTACAATCCTAAGAAAAATATGAAAGGTTTATAAAGTTACAATTTTTTATTTATAATTTATAGTTTCTCTTTAAATTCTATACTAATAAATCGCAAAAAGGAAGAAAAATACAATAAAATTGGAACTTATCAAAAATCATTAACTTAAATCTTATAACCTAAGAAATGTTCATTATACATTATTTTTTGTGTTTAAAAAATCTTTGCATAAATTACTACTAAAGAATTATTGTTATAAGATTTTTTTTAATTGTTTATGTGCCATAATGTAATTAATGGTGGTCTTTTGAGATGTATTGTTAAATAGAATTGTAATTTTGTTTTTCAAGACTATTATTATTGCTATCTGTTCAACTAGTCACTGTATTGAGTTTACATATTTAAACTTAGGATCAGGAATTTGTACATAAATTTAGAAATATAGTTTATCACCTGTGATAAAGGTATTACATTTATTTCTTTCATAAAGAAAATTTGTAGGAAAATTATTCCTATTGACTGTGTAAAATTTTGTTGGAATAATATTTTTATTCATCAGCTTTGAGTTTTCTGTTGATTTCACAGTGGAATTAATTTAAATATGTTTAAGTTTTTAGACATCATTTAAAAAGTGGTTATTGTTCATAGATTCAAATGTATGTGGATGTTGGTTTCATGCTTGTCATTAATTTTTTAAAACATTATCAATGTTTACTTATGAATTGAAAAATCGAAATTTGTTTTGGGAACATCAAGCACATTTACTTATTAACCTATTTTAGGCCAGAATTAGGTAGAAATTTTATGAAATATATTATTTTCATTGAAATCTGCTTAAATCAATTCATAAACACAAAAAAAAAAATATCATGCAGGAAAAATATTTTATTTAGAAATAAAATGGTGAACCCACAATTGGCCAAATCAATGGATTAATTACTTAGTTGAGCTCTATTTTTATATATATAAAGATACTTTAACTTTATTTACAGAATTTGAAACTTAAATTCACCATAAAAATATATGATTAATATCAAGTGGAATAATTATGCATCTTGAAAAAGTCGGAACTCTTCGATAACTGTTTCAAGTTTTTAAAAAAAGCAGCGTAATTTGAAAATTGCTCAACAGGAACAGTTACTTCAATTGGATTACTTATATTTTATAGATGTCTTTAGAACCCTTGACAATAGTAGAAAAAAAAATTAGTAAAAATTACATGACACGGTGTTAATAAAAAATATTTATTAAAATTTTGCGTTTACACACTTTTGGCCAAAAATAGGTTAGGACAAACATTTATTTACTCCTTTAATTACCAAATACAAAATTTATTCAGGATAATATTTGGTTTTATTCCCTGCATAGGAAATTTTGTAATATGATTATCTGTATTTAACTCTGGGACTGTAGCATAACAATGAAACTGTTAAGTAATATTTTTTTTAAAACACTATTTCCTATAAATGATGACACACCATTTCCTATAAAGAATGCTACACGGTCATTCTTTTTCTTTCTGCAAATTTCGTTACTAGTTGATAGGTTGATGGTTTCTAGGGATTTTTCATAATTTCTGCAGCTCCTGAAAAACTTTTGCCCATGCAATTATGCCCATAAAACACTTAAAAATTACTGGTAACTCCAATTTTATTTTTTTGACTGCATCTTATTTTCTGATATTTTTCTTCTTTTTTTTGTGAATGATTGCTTATTTTTTTTATCTCTGTTTACAAGATACTTTAAGGTGGTTAATTTAACTGCATTTCATATTTTATTCAGTATTATTGATTTTTTAGAGTTTGACATTAAAAGTGCACCGACGCTGTGCCTTACTTATTTCCTCATACAGTAATATCACAAACTACAAGATGTCAGATTTTTGTCATGTCATCTTACATCTTAGTCATGAAAAAAATACTTAATACTAATAAACTTGTTTTTCTTGGCTTAAAAATTATTTTTTACCTCTAAATTATCAGGAAAGCTAAAAAAATAATTTGTTTGAGAGAGGGATCACGAAAATTAAATTTTTCAATAGCTTTTGAAACAAAAATTTTAATTTATCATACAATGTATTTTTTTCTTGTACTGATAAAACCTCTACATTTTTGTTTGTCTTTAGTTTGGTTTTGAGCAACCTTTCCATGACATTTTTATATAATTAGTGTCAGGGGTGTGCCTAGTGCTTTAGCGGCCGCCCAAAACATATTGGCTACATTTTTAAATTTGCTATTGAACATACTGGAATGTTGAAAGACATAAAACCTAAATTTTTTAAATTCTTCAATATATTGCAAATTGTTTGATTGTATGACAAAGAAAACTATAGATATATCTAAATTATATTCTAAGAATATATGTATTTTAAAATTGATTAACTTAAACCCAGTAACTGAACTGATTTTTTAGTGGCCCTGGGTGGCCTAAGCACAGCCCTGGCATATTGTAAAATGTGCATAAATATGCTATTTTTTCATAGCGATATGAACAAATGTAGTAGCATTTGAATTCATAGTATTACCATATATTTAATTTTTTTTTTTGAACTATAGTATGGATTTATTTGTAAAAAAAAATTATTATTAGGAAACGCTCTGTGATATGAATACATAATTATCAGTTCTTTGTATATAATAAATATAATTTGTTTACTTTTCTTGTTCTGTCATCATATTTAGTGTGGTTCATTGTGCAGCTTTTAAACAATATATTACGTTAAACTTTTTTCTAAACACCCTATTATCCAAAGCAGGATTACTTGCTGCATGGTCGTACACAAAAAATACTAAAAAAAAAAAAAAATCACCTTCAGGCATACTCACTTTTAGGCAGTGTATCTCAATTTGGGTTTCACAAAAAGTTCTCCAATGTGCATAAATTTTTGACTGTTAATTAATATTGCATGTGTTTTTTAACTACGAAATAATAAAAAACTAATGTATATATTTTTGGTGGGCCTATAAAACTAGTACCAAGCCTGCTTGGGGACTAAACACTGGGGGTTCCGCGTTCGGCCGACCACCTAACTGCCGGAACATCCCAAGAGCCCAAGATCAAAAAAACTGAGATGGGCACTGTAGGCCTTGGCCCTCCATGGGCTGTTGTGCCACTGAGTTTAAAGTTAAGTTTATATATGTTTGCAACTCAGTGCAAACACACATCACATGAGACATACATTATGCTGGATGTTTTCTAATAACTGGTTTTAATATATATTTTTAGAATCGATCTCAAAAATAAAGTAAAATAGTATGCATGTTAGGGATCGATAATTTATATTACAGCAAGGTAAAATAAAAAAAGTATCACTTTTGTGAAAGGTGTGCTTTAAAACATCAAAACCTGCTTCATTGCTGGAAGACAAAGGATTTGAAAATCAATTACTAGAAACGCCTTCAAGCTTCTGGTAATCAAACTAGTATTGGAGTTTTTAGTCCCGTTTTCCTTGGTAGTGATTCATCGAGTTTTTGATTTTACTTTTGACGATTCCAAAAATATGCGTAAAAGATGGCCGTTTCTCAAAATTTCTGTATTTGGAGCTTATATTTAAATTAAGCAAATCTGCTAGTGGTGAAGAAAAGTGTCTTAAAGTGATTATATATATTTTTTATAAAAACATCCGGAAGTTGTACTCAATTTATTCCACAACTTTTTGATTTAGAAAAATTACATTTATTTTTGTGTTTTTAGTCAAGTCATTCTTCCGATTTTCTTTGTCCCATTCATTATAGTTTATTTTTAGAAGAGAATGAAAAGTTTTCTTTTGCAAGAAACGGAAGTTTTTAAAGAATTTATGCAGTTAGCTATGTATGAATGCTTTGGTGCAATATAAAGTCACATTTTCAAATCTAGGAGAGTGGGTTTGTGAGAGCATTTTTTTTTTATTGTACTGTTGTGTAATAAAAGTTCTAGAAACTTCTGAGGTATCTTAACTGGCATCAATATTAAGAATTTATCATACTAATTAGTAATTTTAAAAGCATGCAAAGTTAAACTGCTATTTTTTTCTCCTTAAAACAGAATTCAATTGCAATCTCGTCTCTATTAATCTTCAGAAACATATAAGCAAAGTTTATTTAGTACACAGACTTACGAGAGATGGGGTGATAAAAATAATAAGTAATAATTGCGTTTATGATCGATTGTTTAAACTTTTCCAAGTTTTAAAACAAATAAGGTGGATGGGATTTTGTTTTAATTACTAGAACAGCAATATTTTTTTAATTATTATAATTCAATTATTGGAAAAAAATATTCTGATAATTATTGAATTATTAGAATATTATGTTTCAATTGTTAGAAAAGTGAGTGTGCTTTTATTATATTTTAACCATTTTTTTTCTAGTACTATATGTTAAAAAAGTCTAGAAGTCAACAACGAAAAAACAGTTAAAGGCAGTTTTGAAGATGCTGGCATTAAAAGAAATCTTTAGAGCTCTTTTCTAGAATGAATTTAAATCATCAATGCATTAATCGAAATGCATTAATCAAAATTATCTTATTTTACGTAGATATTATGAATGTGTAGAAGTTCAACTACCATAAAAGTGCTTTGTTAAGGGAAGAAATTATGACACCCATGAAGTTTGCACCAAAACCTTCATTCTACCAGAATTGGGGGACCTACACTATTATGTGATAACTGCTAACACCACAGACTAAATAGGCACGTCATGGCGAACGGCTTTTTAAATGACCCATACGTTGATTTTCACTGACGAATTTTTTATCAAAAAAAGCGAGCAGATGATTGCAAATATTAAAAATTGATGTATAATTCAGGGGTCGCATTCCCCCTAAAATTCATAAAATTCCTAAAAGTATGTGCAAACCCTAAAATTCCTAAAAATCTGATAAAATTTTGTTGGTGTTCCTAAAAAATTAGAGTTATAGGCTAAATTATAAATAAAAAAGCAATAATCTAAAATATAAGAATTTAACTACGTTAATTAAAACTGTTTTAATTTTGCCACATGGGAATTCTGATCCTGAGAGAGGTTTTTCGATAAATAAAGCAATGCTCAATGTGAGTCACCATGAGTATACTATTATGTCGCTTAGACTAATCAAAGATACCATTCGAAATTATGGAGGAGTGTTGAAGATCACCACAACACTATTGAGGGCAGTAAAAGAATCTCACAAATCATATCAAGAATATTTTAGAAAAATGATCATGATTAATTTGTTTTTCTCTAACTTCTAATATAAATTGCTGATTTGAAATCTAATAATATCACACTATAGTTTTTCTTAATAAAGTAAGGTAATAATAAAGTTTTGATTAAGAAGGTAAAAATTAAATAAAAATCCAAGTTGGTGTTAATTTATTTTTTCTCTTGATTTATTCTCACTTTTGCCTGTTCCTGAATTATGCACTTAATTTCTGATAGGTAATATGTAAAGTTGAAATTTCATTTTTACACTTTAGAGATTTCATTCTTGACTTAATAAATTTCAGAGTTTTATTTTATGGCTTGCAACTATTTATAATATGTGTGGATGAATTGTAATAATCTTCTGTTATGTAATAAACTACCGTGTGATCTGTTTTTATCCTAGCAAAATCATATATTACCCCTAAAATTTACCTAAAATTTTTTGAAAAAAGTTCCTAAAATTACCCTAAAATTTTAAAAAACTTTGCTGCTACCCCTGTATAATTATCTAATGTCGAATTCGTAAAAAAGAAGTATTTTCAAATGTACGTTGGACAGCTGCTTTTCTTTTCTGTATCACTACAACTATGTATTACTCGTAACAGTGTAAACTAAGCCGTTTTCTCCATTTCGGACAGTCACAAGACTGAGGTCAAAACATGATGTGACGTCACGTCTTATTGATGCGTGATTTGCTGCTATTACGTCTATTTGCTGCGTGATCATCGATAACCAATTATGAGGAGGTAAGCTTAATTATTTTATAATTTCATTTTCCCGTATAAGATGATGTTTCTAAACAATTCCAGTAACTTCTCCCCCAAATTAAAACTGTTATACTGAGGTGGTTATAGACATGGGCCTTACATGGACTGCAGTCCAGGGCATCTTCAATCAAAGAAGCTTTTTTACAGTTTATAAATAAGAATAAATAGCAGGATTTCCATTTAAAAAATGTTTAAGGTTTATTTAACATAGAATTTTTTTCACTCATTAGGTATAGTAAATTTTAAATTTTACGCACATGAGTCCTTTATTTAGGGTTATAAATTTCACAATTTATCGAGAAGAGTTAGCAGAATAAACATGGAGCTAATTTTTTTTTGATTAATTAAGTTGTTATTTTTATTTTATTTAGATTTTTATTTTAACCAAGTTCCTAATTTTCGAGGCGTTAACTGTTACATACGAGTCCCGCAGATCGTTAAGACACGGTTCCCAGCAGAACACCGAAGTCAAGCATCACTGGCTACGGTCAATGTGCGGGTGGGTGACCACTTGGATCAGTCTGCGTAGGGACCGAGGGTGGGCGGTATGGGTCCTCGTTAAACTGTGCTACCGTAAAGTGCTCGACTTCTCGCGCAGGTCGTCGGGCTACCGAAGCGGGGGTGCCATCCCCTCCGCAGGGGATCAAAATTGTGATGGCATGTCTTCGGATCATCCTCCGGGATGTTTCCCAGATCGTCGCCAATAGCCCATTGTGCAGCTCTAGTGCGACGTAAATTAACAACATCAGATTGTACGTATTATTCAAGATTAAATTATCTATTTTAAATATATTACTCATTTTTCAAGTTTTAAGATATTGCTCAAAAAAATTAATAAAAATTTGCTAGATGAGGGAAATGCAACATTAAAAGGGGACATTAATTGTATTTTTTGTTATTTTGTGTATTGTGTTTTTGTAATTATGTGTAAACTATGGTTTAGGAAAAAATATTAGTAAATTTTTTATTCATTTCACCTCGTCTTCCACTAATTCGTTCTTGAGGGGAAAATACCTCTCGCGCAATTTCAAAAACATTTTTTTTTTCTTCATCATTACAGTTTTTGTGCTCTCGTACTTTTTTGGAACCAAGATTTACTGAATCATAGTGTTTAATTTTTATTCTTTTTGTTTCTAACTAGCTGAATGCCCGTTCTTCGTGCGGGGAGGGGAAAAAAACATCAATAAATCTGCACTAAACAACACTACAAAATTTTCAGACAAATACCGGCACAAATAATAAAGTTAAAATGTTCCCAATGTTTGTTTTTTTTTATTTATTATTATTTGTTGACTTTCTCAGTTGCTTTACATTATTAAATTAAGCAGAGCAAAATTTTAGCAGTTCATCCTATCAAAATAAAGGCTAACTGTATCCAGCATCATCCGGCATAATGCTGTTGCTCAAGGCGACTCGTGATATTTAAAATTTGCACAGTCTATCTACTCTATCTATATACATATCTATCTATCTACTCTATCTATATACATATCTATCTATATAATAAATCTGTCATAAAAATGCATAGTATTGCTGCAGTTGTAATCTACACCAAGTTTACTCTAAAATACGTTGTACCTATATGAGAGAATATTTGGTATCGTTCAAAACTTCACCTACATAAAACTAAGCCAACTACCATAAGGCCAATAGTGCCCATTACCAAAATTAAGCATTATTGGTATCAATAATAGTATGTCGACGGCACCCCTGGTTTTTATGGTACCCCGTGACGAATACGTACATTTTCTTCATTAATTTTTCTTTTTAGCTCATTGCGTATTTTTTTCCATTTAGTAAATATTATTAAAATTAATTAAGCATCATTGATATCAATAATAGTTTGCTGATTTTTTACGCTCTCTTAAGCCAGCTGAGTAACATTTCTCAATTAATTTTGCCTTTTAGTACATCGCTTATTGTTGTAGTTTAATTAGTAATTTGCAAAAATTAATTATCCTTGCCATCAATAATAATATGGGTGTTTTTTTTTTTTTTGTATGCTTATTCCTCAGCGAATTATTTCCATTTTTCCAATAATTTTATCTTTCAGTACAAAACTTTCGTTTTTATTTCAATTACCGTCCGTTTTAAATTGTTTAGTTTTGTAAAATAACGACTTAAAAGCATAACTTTAAACAAAATAAAAACGTGGTTTCAGAAGAACTTAGAAATAAAAATTTGGTGTTGTAGTTTGCTTTTGCTTATGCTACCACGATCAATTTGATCTTTCAGATAACCTGGCATAACGAATTAAAAATAATTAAGCGTTTCAGAATGTGCAATAAAAACTTTTTTTATTAGAGCTATAAGCAAACAGACACCACTGTTGTCTTTCATATATTTGTCAAAACTGAATCGTTTATGACTTAGATGGCTTCCGCTAAGCCAATGAAAAAATTACATTTCTTAAATGTCTCCGAATTTAAAAATCAATAATCGGGCCTCTTCGTTTGCAACTGTACTCTATTTTAAAGTGACCACATTTTCATTGCGACAAAGCGGGACAAATGAGATGAAATGAGAATTACAATTTAATTATATATATTTTATTGTATACATTCATACACTTGTACAAAAATGTACTTATTATTAGTTATTGGTAACTTTATAGTTACCAATATACAGTAACTTTATAGTTACTGTTACAAATATTTGTAAAAAATAATAATTTGAACATCATGATTTTTAATCAATTTAAATTTTTTACTTAAAAAAAATTATGATTTTATTTCACGTCATATTTTTGATCCGAGTGAATACTTTGCAATAGATTCGGATCATTTATCAAAAAGTGTCATGAAATATTTCACATGAATTCGTGTACGTATCGTACATTCATGTACATACGTACATTCATGTACATTCGTAAAATATAATTGTGTAAAATATAATATAATTTGAATGGTCAAATTATATTTTACACTTAATATAGATTTTAAAGTTTTAATGTTCAACTGCGTTTTTTCAGTTGTCCATATTTTATTGTTACTAGAAAAATCACGTTCTGTTGCTGCATTTGTTCCTGGAAGGGAGAGCGCGAATTCTACAATTTTTAAAATATTTTGATAAGGAATATTATTCTGTTTAAAATGAAGGAATAACTCCGTCCATTTTTTGTCTGTTTCCACAATTGCAGACAACCAACATTTAATTTTTTCATCTGTAGGGGAGAGTGGGGTCAATTGTAACAGGGTACGATTGTAACAGAGCAAAAATTTCGAGCATCGGGTTCTAGATTTGGTTCCTAGGTGGCGCACAAGGTGTATTTAATAAATCTACATGTTCACCCCTGATGGCAACCATTTTTATGTACTTTTGAAAGAGTTACATCACAAAAGATATTTTCCCGCCACGCAAGTACTTTTTTTGGTATTAGAATATTATATTGTAACAAAGTAATTTTGTTTAAACAAATAAAAATTAGTAACCGAATATGTAAGCGGACACTTTAGTTAACATTTCAATAAAAAAAAGATTAATTTTGCTAATTAACTAGCATTGTTTTTAACAAATGAAGCTGAAATGGCGTCTTGGGGACAATTGTAACAATAAGTAAAGGGACGATTGTAACAGCTGAAAATAAATAATCTTATGTTTACAAACCATTACTTAACTCTTTAAGAACCACCAATAGTTTCCTATATCATTTATATTATGTTGCATGTGCATTATTTTATTTGTCACCTTTCACAGCATAAATTAAAATTTTTAACCCCTTAAAGTTAAAAGTTTGACCCTTTAGGTTTCTGCTCATTATTATTTTTACTCCTAAAATATTACTACTATTTTGATCAATAAAAAAATATATCACAACTATGATAATATGTATAATTAACTATGTTCTAGTTGAATTTATGAACTGTTACAATTGACCCCGTAAGTGGGGACAATTGTAACAACTGCACGACTGTCAAAAATTGTTAATAACTTATATAATAATATTTAAAATCAGGTATTTATTTTTTTTCTAGTAGAGGATAGTCTACTTTACTCGTCTGTCAATTAATACTAATAATATATTGGATTTTTTGTTAGCTAAAAATAGTTAAGTAAAAAATGTTACAATTGACCCCACTCTCCCCTAACATATCTTTTTACCAATGACACCTCATCAAAAAGATCATTTTCGCAAATACCATTTTTCGGAAAATGGTTACTAATATATATTCAAAAGATTTTTCCAGATGTTCCCATAAAATCTCCTTTTTTCATGTCACCGAATGAAAATTTTTAATATCTTCGAATTGAACTGTCCATTCTTCAAGATATTCCAAGCAGTTATTGTAAAAAATTTTGACATGTTTCAGAAAATCAGGTCGTTTAAAGGCACCTTGTTCTTCCAACCTAGTGATGTCATTTCGAATAATTAAAGGAATGTAATCGTTATCAATTCTTTCTCGTAATTTTGTTTTTAAATTATTGATTTCATTTGACACTTCCGTAATTGAAATTTTGGTTCCCTTCAACAATTTTCACAGCATTGTGAAATAATGTAGCTTGGTTGTGGATGAACTGAAGCCAAATTTGTGATGTGTCATTTTCAAAAAAGAGCTGCAATATTCTTGGACATTTATCTTGTGATAAAAAGTATGATTTTAATGGTTCGTATAGTTTTAAAATATTATCTACAGCTGGTAAAAGAGCTAGCATTCGTGGTTTGCTGTAACCAAGAATTCTTTTGTATTCGATTTCTGCGCTTTCACAAAAATCCTTCAAACTTTCAACAAGCACAGTATATATATAAAAATACGAATAAATTTTTGCAATAATATTTTCAACATCAACTGGAAGTAAGTCAGATGCTGTTTGAATAGTATTATGTAGAATGTGTGCTGCACAATCTACTCCAATAAATTTTTGGTTCAAATGTTCGTTAAGTTTCGTAAAAACGTTATTGATGCCTCTTCTAGCTTTTCCACCAAAATTTGCGTTAGTGTTATCCGCACAATAGGCAATAATTTTATTGTTCAAATTATTCTTTTTTAAAATAGTACTTATTGAATCAAAAATTATTTGTGAAGTTTCACCCGGCAATGAAACAAAATCTAATATTCTAATTTTAATTCCTGTTTCTGGATCAAAAAATCTAACAATTGTGGGAAATAATTTTAAATCTTTGTGGTTGGAAGCATCAGAATATATGGATATAAATGCGCATTTTTCTAATTCTTTCTGCAATTGTGAAAACGAATATGGTGAAAAAACATTACAAATAATTGCTTCAGTTTTTATCTTTTCACATGCAAATTTTTTGTCGTATAATGTTTTGATCATTTGCAACGTACAATCCATTGATCTGAAACTTTGATTGTGGTTTATGATGTGGAAAGCAAATAGCCCTTCCGCTAATGCTAGCTGTTTTTCCGTGTTGCCAAAGCTAACACTGCGAAAAAACTGTTCCATTTTGGAGGAGGAAGCGGCATTATTCAAAAATCTTTTGTGCCTCTTTGTAATATCGTTTTTTCCGCCATGTGAGACCGAAAATTCAGCATTGCATTTATCACACCGTACCATCTATTTTGGTTTTTTAATAAATGGAAATTCTCTGCTTAGCTCTTCATTAAATTTGCATTCTCTTTTTTTACTCATCTTTTATTCTAAGGGTAAATGCTAGAAATAAATAAAAAATTTACAACAAAGGCTAAAAAAGAGTATTAAATTTTACCTTATTGACCGTTACGTTGTGGCGACTATTGCTCTACCACTTCCTTCGTCAATCAAATAATGAGTCAAACCGAACGTCAAATTGAAAATAACAAACCGCACTGTCTGCACTTATCTGAATTAAGTCGAGACGTAACGACAATGATCGAACACCACCGAGTAAATCTAACTCGGTACATTGCCTTATTAATTTACTCTGCATGCATTTTAGGTGTTTTTTTAATGTATTTTTTATTTCTTTATATTTACCATAATACTTTATAAATAATAGGTAATATATTTTTACAGTACATTTAAAATAAGAAATGCAGATATTTTCTAAAAAGCGGGACATTTTTAAAAATCGGCGGGACTCGGGACAGTTCACCAAAAAGCGGAACTATCCCGCCAAAATCGGAACTTGTGGTCACTTTACTATTTACCTTCATGTTGAATTTATATAATTAGAGTCCACCGTTTACCACAATCCGGCATACAGATACACACACACAAATTCTTTATTTTATTATACGTAAAGATAGATTGATAATTCTGCTACGAATAGTAATTTTTGCGTATGCTCTCAAGCTACAAATATGGAAAACCTGTAAGGTGCCAGTTTATTTTCAAGGAGTTTTGTACCATGCAATATTTTATGCTGCAATCCTACTACCCATCATTTAAAATATGTTTATTCTTATTAAATTACCTTTTTCATAACAAACATTTTCGAATTGTTATTAGATTTCTGTTGGGTAAGTTATAGAACTTAATATCTTAAAAAAAGATATGACACAAAATAGTTTTTATTTCATCTTAAAATAAAAAATATTATTATTAATAATTAAAATATTATTATTAATATATACTAAAAAATATATATAAATAAAAATATTGAAAATAAAAAAAATTATTTTTATTTTTAAAATGTTTCATCAGCTGTTTTGTTTTCTTTGTCTTTTGGCTCAAAATCTAAGCCATAATTAATCGATTAATTAATTAATCGGTTTATTAATCGAGTTATTTAATCGATTTAAACGTTCTAATCATTCCGTACTGAAATACGTTTCTTAATTCGACGAGGAATTAAATTTCAATAAATTGTTTTCTGTTTTCATATCGTTATTTATTCCCGACAAATTTATCCACTGAATATATCAACTAATAAATAAATAAAAAATTGTACATAAATTCAGCTCCAATGACAAATAAGATAGTTCAATCAAATTAATGAACCGGCAAGCGTTTTCAATAGACAATTCAATAAGAAATCGGTGAAGCCTGTCTGGCGCCAACTACAATTGACGTCATAAAAAAGATTTTTCGACTAATTTATGCATAAGAAAAAGAAAATTTTGTTTGGGGTCGGGGGGGAGGAAGCAAACGAAACTTGTGCTGAGAAAAAACTGTGGCGGCGTTTTGTGCAATGTCAAGGCCTCCTATAAAACTTTTGCGTCAATGATTCTTTCAGATTGAAGAAGAGGGAAATTTTGGCGAAATCGCGTCAAATAAATTTCCTTAAGTAATTAATGTCTCTATTACACGACATTAGAGATACTTTCCTACGCAAATGATGCCAATTTTTTCCGTTATTATTATTAAGTTTAATGGTCGTGTTTATTTTTTAATTTCAATCAGTGTAAATAATGTAAACTTACCGAGTAATTTTGTTCATTTCATTACGGTAAATAAATAATTACTGTTTTGTAAATAATAATTATTTTTCAAAATGTAAATATAATTAGGAACACATGTAAATATTCTTTTTACATTAATATAAATCATAATTTCATTTTATTAATTAATTTAATTATTCTTTGTTCGACGTACATTTATATTGATAAACTAGGAGGCTTCGCCCCCTGTTTATTATTTTATAACTATAAGTTTTTTATTTTTTCACAAAAATATAAAATGCATAAAAAACAAAGAAAAGAGTAAGAAAATGAGTATAGTCATAGAAAAAGTTAAAATTATAATATAGTATTTGTCAGTTAAAATAAAACTTTTTGTTTAAGTCATTGTTAACAATTCAAATTTCTCCTAAACCTTAATTTTGTTCTAAATGTCAGTATTCAGACACACAACAGAAGTTTAATATGAAGTTGTAAAATGCATATATATATATATATATATAAAGGATCATAGTAATTATGTAAGTAAAAATTAAGGTAGTATTGTTAAGTTGAAACACAATATTTTTAGTTTTGATGTCAGCAATACAATTCAATTTTTCACAAAAACGATTGTTTCCATTATTAAATTCAGTGTCAACAATTCAAATTTTTCTGAGGCAACTCGTAACCTCTAAATATTATTTTTTTTATGTACACATTTCTAAATGTCAGTATTCAACCACGAAACAACTTAAAGTTCTTAAATTTAGCATGAAGTTGTAAAATGTAATGAAAGAGGTTCATAGCAATAATGTAAGTAGAAGTAAAGTTAGTACTGTAAAATTAAAACAATATTTTTAATCAATGAGCCAAGTTCTTCAAGAAGCAATTGTAGAAGTAGCTGGATAGAAGTTTTTTTTATTTAAAACTTTTTATAGAATTTCTTTAAAAACACAATTGTTAATCTGGGCATTTGGCGATACAACACTTATAGAATTGAAGGATTTGTTACGTCAAGCGCTCAGGTATCATAATTTTGATCTAGTTGCCCTTCTATGTCATTTTGATTTATTAAGTTAACTTTCAAAAAATTCTATGGCTGGCAACAGCATTTTTATTTTTTAAGTTGTTTAATTTATTTTTGTTAGAATTCGTTATCTTTTTAGCAAAATGTTTTTTAACCTAACAGAATTCTTTTCCGACTGATATATGAAGAAAATAAAGTAAATATCTAAGTGCTGTGAGAAGAATCTTATTTAGTTGTACAAAGTACTTCAGCCGAAATTTGGGAGCCACGTAAGAGAATTATATATATTAGATCAGAAACACATCATTAAAAGGCAGAATGCTTTGATGTTTTCAAAACGTAAACAAAACAAAGCAAACGTTGCCACCGGCGGAAAAGAAATACAGCCAAAATTTGGGAGCCACGTAAGAGAATTATATATAATAGATTATGAATTTTAAATAGATTTAAAAATTATTTTTGCATATTGACAATATTTATTTGTCAAAATGTTAATATTGCTTTAATTTGACATAATTTATATTACTGCCTACCTTTAGATAAATTTCGATGAAGGAAAAAGTTTAATTCTTGCATTTATAAAAAAAAAATGCAAACGTAACCTGCGTTGAAAGAAGAAATGTGGCGGCGTTTTATGCAGTGTCTGAGTGAAACTTTTGCGTCAATGATTCTTCCAGATCGGAAAGTGGGAAATCTTGATGAAATCGCGTCAAAAAAACATTATTTTAGTAATTAATGTCGTCATTATACGACACATTCGAAACACTTTCCTACGTAAATTGTGCTTATTTTTCCGTTAATATTAAAAGAATTTTGTGGTCATAACGTGTTTATTTTTTAATCTTCTATCAATGTAAATAATAATGTTAATTTACACAAAAATTTTCCTCATTTAATTTTCCGAAATGAATAAATAATAACTAGTAATTAATTTTCAAAATTTAAATATAATAAGAAAGTACGTTGATATTGTTTTTTACCAAAATAAATATAAATCATAATTTTTGAATTTTAATTTATATTTATTAAGGTCAATTTAGTATTGATTGATTTAAAAATATTTATTAATAATGTTATTTATTATTGCAGTTTATATTTCTTTGATTTGCCCATTTTTTTCTCCTCACCATATTAATGTAAATTCATATAAAAAAAGTTTAATTATCCAAATTTAAGTTTAGAAAGTGTTCCCTCTTCTTTCAATAATTTTAAGAATCCCTTGTCCGCGAAATGTATTGGTTACATTATTTTATAGGTCCTTTTTCCTACTCTCAGTTCCAACCGACCATTTAACAGATAATATTTTTAATCATGCCTTCTTTGTTAATAAATAAGTCGTCAGATTTTGGTAACATTTTTGTATTTTTTTCTACATCAATATTAATTAGCTATCCCCAAAGTGTATATTATTTTACTTCATTTTAAAATGGATTCAAAATAAATATTCATTAAGGGCAGTGATTATGAAACACGATGCATATGAGTTGAAATCCAAAATTCCTATCGTAAAAAAAAAGTGGATGCATCGAATTTATGTACGTTCCATATAAAATTAGGCTTCGTTATTTCTAAAAAGAGTCTTCTGAGAGCAACGTTTTTTATATTTTTGGTCAAATTTTAGTCCAATTAGCTTAACATGATCGACCAGAAAGATCTCCCCCTTTGATAATAGTTTGTTGTAAAAAATATGCGGTGGCTAGTTTATACTCAAGCGCAATTCGATCTGTCAGCAAAGTGTTAAAAATTTAACAACATGTCATATTATCATGCTAATACCTTTCTATTAAACACAGGATTTCTTCTTTTTTTTTTTATCGTACTTCTAGTTTTAATAATGAACTTTTATAAATTAAGGCTTATTACTACCATCAGTCATCATTTCGTCAAAAGAAAATATTATTTGAAAACTAAGAGGTCCGGTTATTAATTTTCTGGACTGAAAACGTCACGTGAATTACGTAACTATTTCATGTGTTTCGCAGTAACCTCCTTTTGTACTTCTGTAAAAGTGTTTTGAAACATATTTCAAGTTCAGAATGCTATTTAATTCTGTCGTTGTTGATGACTTCGAAAGACATCTGGTTTCTTAACTTAAAATAACACCTGCGCTAATTAATTAGCATAATTAAGATTAGACCCTTAAACCATTAAAATTGTATCCTAATATGGGATCCATCCATCATTAGATCAAAAGTTATTCAGGGTGTTCACTTTTTTATTCTGCTCTCTGTACATAAAAGATGCTAAGTGCAGTCGATACCTTGTCAATAATAGTTACGCTGATGAATTTCTAGGACAATTGACTAAGTAATTAAGCCTAGTAAGTAAATAGCCTATTCAATACGAGGGTTGCTATTTATATTTCTGGCCTAATAATGAAAAAACAAATATGTAGGATCGAAATTGGTTTTATTGTTTTTCAAAATATTCTCCATGATGATCAATACACTTTTGCATGCGTTTGAACCAATTTTCAAAGCACTTTTTCCAGTCCGATTGAGGTAACTCCAAAACATGCGTTTTGAATGCATCAACTGCTTCTTCGGGGGTCGAAAATCGTTGTCCACGTAATTTATTTTTGATGTGTGGGAATAAGAAGAAGTCATTGGGTGCCAAATCAGGGCTGTACGGCGGATGACCCATCAGTTCGATCTTTCGATCCATCAGAAATGCCTTTGTTTGAGTCGATGAGTGAGAGCTCGCATTGCATGATGAAGAATAATTCGCCTGTTTTTCTGCTTTTTTCGAATTTCTCCGATGACTTCTGGCAAACAAATGGTCGTGTACCATTCAGAATTGACCGTCCTGCGTTGCTCTAACGCCACTGTTGCCACATGACCGTTAATGCCGAAGAAACAGGCAATAATTTGTTTCGATGTGCTTCTTCCTCGAACAACTTTTGTTGGTTTTGCCTCGTCTTGGAAGACCCATACAGTTGATTGCTGTTTTGTTTCCGGCTCATATGCATAGATCCATGATTCGTCACCTGTGTAGATGTTATACACAGCCTTTGATGTAACTTGAACGTATTTTTCCAACATTTCCTTGCACCAATCCACACGAGCCTTTTTTTGAGCGTTTGTCAGATTATGCGGGATCCAACGCGAACAAATTTTTTTTACGCTCAAATGTTCATGCAATATTTTATTGATGCTAGTCATACTAATGTCCAAAGACGCCTCTATCTCACGGTATGTCACATGACGAGCTTGCTTTATCAGTTCACGCACAGCATGGATCTTTTCTGGCACAACAACGGATTTTGGACGACCTGCACGGGATTCGTCCTGGATCGAGCATCGACCACGATTAAATTCGTTATACCAATTTTTTACAGTGCTGTAGGATGGCGCTTTATCGCTGAATAAAAAATTAAGTTCAATTCTAAGTTTAATTCTTGTCTTGACAATCCACGTCGAAAGTTATGAAAAATAATGGCACGAAAATGTTCACGATTCAATTCAATTTTTTGAAAGAGAAGAACTTTTCAATTTACTGTCAACAGCACAAATGAAGCTATAATGGTAAATCGCCTGCTGAATTTATGTTTGAAAATATCAAGCTTTCGATTAAAATCGTCTGCGGTCGCCTAGCAACACTTACTGTTGCCAAGGCCAGAAATATAAATAGCAACCCTCGTATACTATATCGATTATTTTGAAAATGACTTATTCAATTAATGATCAAATTTTCGATTAAAAAAATAAATAAAAGTAAATAAATAGAAAAAATTATAGAAAAACTGAAACTGACCTACTTACATAGGGCATTAGTATTTTGATTAATGAAGAAATAAAAGAAGAAAAATAGCATTGATTTTAACCTTACATTTAGGTTTAAAATTACTTGTAGAACAATAAAAAAAAAATGGAACATGTAGTTTACTTTAATGTTATGGGAAGAAAAACTTGCCAGGGGAGTCGTCACGGATATTGCAATCCCAGTTTTACAAGAATATACTGTAGTTTAAAATTTAGGTAGAACTACATAACAATAAATTAGACTTTTTTAGACAATCAGTATTCCCTTTAAAATAAAACTTTTTAAAATTGAATTTTCAAACAACTATCATGATTGGAAATTTAGGTCGTGCGTAACTCAAGTTTGTTATTCTTATTTTTGAAAAATTATAAAGTTTATTTCTGATTCTTCCTTAAATTTACAAGAAGATGAGAGAAAAAAATATCTAAAATATTTCCTTCTTTGAAATTACCCTTTTTTTCCTGTATCGCATAGATAACAAACATTTCGACAAAAATTAAGGTTGTTGAGATATTTTATGTTTTATAACTGAAATTAATGACAAGAGGAAAATTTCGATTCGAAAAAGCCATAGAAAAATTGTCCTTCGCATTTTTTTATTTTAAATGCGTCGCATTATAATCTATCGATCAATGATGTTTACGTTTTTAAAACAAAGAATTTTATGGAATATTCTAGAAGTATGCCATCGTTACCTGTCTCAGTGATATCTGATTTCTTACCAGAAAATCAATTTTTTTATCCACTTTTTTTCCTTCTTTTCAATTTAACTTGGTTTCAGTTTTAAGAAGGTTTCATTTCACAAAATTCAAATGGTGTTGACACTTGACAGTTTGGGGTTGTTGGAAAATATTAAAACTCGTTTGACAAAATCTTATTAAACGAATTGATAGTGAATGTTTTTTATTTGAGAGCTTTGAATCCAAAGAATAAATTTCACACTTAATTAGATTTAAAGGTAGATTTTTCAAGCTCCGTTCTCGCTTCTCTTACTAACATTGCTTGGCAATCTTTTTTGCTTGCAGCTTACATCTCAATTAAAAACTCTGCAATTAAAAGGGGAGATTTCTGTATCGTGATCTGTGGTAAAATAAACGCCAAGTCTTGGCAACTTCAGGGCAGCGACTCGCGAGAAACTAAACAAAACATCATAGAAATGTGGAAAAGTACCAATTTGAAAGGTATAACTCGCAGCCATCCCCGGGCAAACATCTACATGTTCTTTTTTTTTTGTTTCTTAATTTGCAAGTTTAAAATCCATTTAGCACCTTGGCGATTGTAATTGAATCGGCTTATCATGATACGGAAATATCACCCACAACTTTTTCGTTGTGTTTATCCTGAATTGGTTCCACAGAATTGGTTTCCTATTGTTTTGATATATGATATGAACCTAATAATTTTGCTAGGTAACCAATGTAGCGTCATTGTTAACTTGTTTTTGAACTTAATTGTTTAATACAAAAAAAAAAAATTTAGTTGCTTATTTGCCACTAAATGGATCATTTAGCAATAGTGAGGAAAATTAATTCCTATTACTGCTTTAAACTTTTAGATAGTAATTTTGAATTGATTGCTTTTATGGCATGCTAGGAACGAACAGAATTTTATATAAAATTTATTATAAATGCAAATATAAGTTATTAAAAAGAGAAAAAAAAACTTATTTACCGTTTAATGATTGAGAAACGTTGACTAAATATCTTTATCATGAAATGTTGTTTAATGAGATAATATGACGTGAAAACTTTTTAATATAATTTAAGGGCTAAGCAGTGCCTGGTTTATCATAAGGCCTGAGAGGATCAGGGCCTTCACATTTCTGGGGGTCCCCTAAATGTTACAAATTATTCATTTTTGTGTTTTTCTTAAGATTTGTCTATTAGAGTAATGAGTTAACAAAAATTTAAATATATATAAACTCAAATTTACGTATGTATCGTAATTTATTTGCTTTATAAACAATTTAAAATCGCTTCAATTAAACAACATATAAATTCAGTTTAAAGTAACGACTTTGGGGCCCATGATAGTTCTGTGTCTAGGGCCCCCGCATTTCTAGATCAGGCTCTGCGGCTAAGTCCCTTGTTCGCCCTCGTTCACCAACCCCGATAAATGCTCCGCATTCAATTGTTATTTCTAGCATAATAATACAGTTTTTTCTACGGAAGTTTAAATTGTTTACTTTAAATGTGGGTATCAAAAGAATTGTGTTTACTTCCGCTTGTGCCCCACAAAATACTTAATTTATGATTCAATTAAGATCTGTTAGTGAACAGAAATAATTTTGCTCATTAATCATTTTTTAAAATAACATTTGAAATTAACATTTAAAATTAAAAGTATTTTTTTTTTTTAAATTGGTGAATTCGCAACCGTTGTTTAATAGTTTTGCTTAAGAAAACAGGGTGAACATTAAAAAAAAAATGTGACGAATCAAAATTACATTACATTGTGCATGAAACTGATCGTTAAGTTCTTAATCATTTAACGAATCTCTGTAACGGTAATTTATAGTAGTATATAAATGTAATTTACACCAAAAAATAATAATCGTAAAACGATTCATAAGTTTAGAGACGGATTTAAATTAGTTTATCTTAAAATGCTGCATAATAAGATAGGTAATATTATAGAATTGTGATATAATAAAGAAAAAAAACTTGTAATTTTAAACTCCTCATTTAGAAAACATTCAAAATCAGAAACGTATCAGTAGAATATCAGAATATATTAATGGAATTTTTTTAATTTAGGTTTTCTCTTTTCACTAGCATTTTAATTAAAAAGTTTCATAAAAATAACGAAAATATTAAATAAATAATGGGTAATTAATCAAATTTTAATTTAATTACAAGTTTCGAAAATCGTAAGTGATAAAAGTTTGGGATCCCCTATTATCGATTTGGGAACCAGCTTAAGCAATAAAATAAATACTACTATGGAATTATCTTTAACAATTTTGCTTGTTAATTAACCTTGTTTGTAAGCACTTCCTAAAGGCCACATTCTTATCCGGTCACAGAATTGATATGAAAAAAAATTAAAACTGATAGTTAATTTAGTAAATTTGCTTAACCTTCAAAACGCTCTCTCTGGAATAATAAATAAACACCGGAAATGTTTGGAACTCTTTTTCCAGACGAAGAAGTTTAACTTTATTTTTATAATGTATCTTATCGAATATCGTTCTTTGGAAGTATCATACGTTGACCCGGAAAAGTCAAAAACTACACACAAGAGACCTACTCATCCTTGAAAGATACCCAAATATTTCGTTGTACACAAAAATGAGCGCAGTCACTGAACTTTTCAAAAATTGTTTTCATTATTAGTGTATCGAAAATAGAAAAAAAAAATTTTGTTAACTGCTGTTGTTTGTGTTTATGGTCTACGCATTAAGCTGTGAAGAAAAAGGAAATTTTAACAACTCTTCCTGACCTGACAGTTTTTTCCTACAAATAGAACGATGTTTTCCTCACGACCCCTCTGCGTAATTTCGAATGTGAAGGAAAATTATTGCACGATTATTAACAGCACAGCATGCAAATTTTTTAAAATTACCGTAATCTGGTGTTAAGCCACGCTAAGCTGACCACCACAGCCGAAGTCTTTCCACAGCATTTATAAGCCTCCACATATTTCATATATTGTTTTCTATTTGAAGAAGATTTCGTTTTTTTCTCATCTACTGTTTCGTTTTACACATCCTACAAGAAATTCTCCATGTAAAGTGCTTTGGCAGTAGCCCGTGTTGAAAACTATCCACAAGCAAAGTAGAGTATAAAATAAAAGAATTCTGATGACTCGGGCAGTATTGTGTACTATTACAATGTCATGAAAAAGGAAGATTTCTCCTCCATTAGACAGCAAGGTGGAGGCACGTTAATTGTGTGGGAAGGCTCCAGATCTGATGATAAACCTTACCTGTCCTCTTCCTCAGGCTGCGTGGATGCTACCGATAATTAAAAAATGCTTGAAGATGATTAACTAACATTTGAAGGGAGAATTGTGAACAAAGTCGTATTTTCCAGCAAGATAATATCGTTAAATCTGGGATAAAGATATATTAGCAAATAAAATATAACTTTATAACTTATGATTATTTTTTGCTTATACGAACCAAAGAAATGTGGATTTTTTTCGTTAATTAAGAAACCACATTATGTGATTTTCTCGCCAACGGAAACATATGGAAACAATTTCATTCTCGTTTGATGTTAGATAGAAAAATGAAGGGTTTAGATAATTTTGACCAACTGAAAATATAAATAGTATTTCAACAAGAATTACAGAACTAATAATCAAACTAGCTAACAATTATTCTAATAATTATACAGGCAACTAAACCTTCAGAGCTATTCCCTTTTCTACGTATTTGGAAAAAGTATTAATAAATAACGCTAAAAAAATTTCCGATAATAGAATTTTTGAAGTTGGATTTTAGAAGAAATTTGAGACATTTCAAAAACATCGTGAGAAATAGAAAAATAGTTTAAAATAAAAAAAATCATAATTGTTTTTAATAATAATAATTAATTTTTCTGCTAAAAATAACTAAGTTATAATATAATAAGTTTTCCGTATTGCGCAGTCAAATTTATTTTTAGGTTATATCTGATACTTTCACTGAAAAAAAATTAATTAATGATAAATTACTTTCATGGTTTAGTCTAGAAAGACAATTTAGAATAAATTTATTTTAAGACGCAGTTATTGTTTCGAGAACTAGTGAATCATGACTTAATTAATTATAAAAAGGAACGATTTCAAAAATCATCCGAAGAATACATTTGTCCCGCAGTCATTTTTTTTAAATAATGCAATATTTTATATTTACTTGCAATATTTTTGCATTTCAAATTACAACTTAGCATTATTTAAAAAATTTTAATTTGTTTCTTTAAAATAAAGCTTCACAATTAGTCTTTTAAGGAGAGGTTCACCTCGGATTAAAAAAAATAAATCATAATTTCAACAATGATTTTTGATATAATTTTACAACAAAAAAAATTAAAAAAATAAATTCCAATAAATTATTATTACACATGAATTGATTTTTTCATTAATGTTGAACATTGACATTAACTTTGAAAAAAAATTATATTTTATTTCTTAGAAAATGTGTTTCGCGGAGTCCTAGGGAAGACATTCCCTTCCGTGGAAATGATTTTCCACCAGTAAATCAATTTACTAATGTTTCGAGTATTTTCATGAAATTATGTAATTAAATGGCATAGAAAACAGCAAAATTTTAAATAATGCTGATAACAATAATATTATTAAAAAGCTGTGGATCTGTAAAAAATTTTATTAGTATTTCGAATTTTTCAATTCAAAACAAATTAACCAAATTCAATAATAAGGAAATATGTTTGCCGGATCACTTTTCGTAACATTTATTGCAATTCTTATTCGTCTTCATTTCGACGAAAATTACAATTCAGCTTATTTTATTCGTTTTCAGCTTATTATTTTAGCAAAGCAAAAATTTTATTCTACACATTAAATATTTTAAAAACATGTAGTGTGTAGTCTTTCTTTTTTCAATATGCTCACAAGCAAAAAAAATTTTACTTATAAAATCGGGTCGATCATTTAGAGTGTCACAGCCAAAATAATGAAAAGAATTTAGAAAATTATAATTAGAATAATATTATTTTAACTATTTTTTAATTAAATATGATATTTTGCTTGCTGTTATTTAACTACGTCAGTAGTTATTTAATAACGAAAAATTATTTTCGAATAAACGAACTTTTTTAAAATATATTTTCATTGTATTAGGGTCCGGCACAGATTTGAAAAAATTTCAACAATGATTTTGTATTTAATGAGAAATTTTGTTTTCCATTTCCATATTTTGAACGTGGAAGATTTTATTTACTTGCATGGTTTGTCTTACTCTGATATCTATGTTTTGAACACGTATATTTTGCATGGACAGAATTTTTACACGCTGAGGTGTATGGTCTAGAAATTTTTTGTGGAAGATTTTCTTTAAATTATTCGAAACATTACGATTATAAATTAAAGCGCAAATACCGGAATCATCTTTTCTATACTGGGAATTTTTTCCAATAGGGGTATGATCGTGAAATATTTTGTGGATGATTTTCGTGAAGATTTTCTTTAACCCTTTAATGGGCCCTTTATTTCAAGTAAAGATAAATTAAGGTATTTTTGGAATTGAAATTGTTTTAAGAACAGTAACTGATATATATATAAAAAAAAACTCATTTAGTTTATAAAAATGCCATTTTTTTGGTGGTAAATATATTTAACATGACCTATTAGGAACTTACTGACTTTTATTTTTCTTTATTTATAAAATAAATTCCTTAAATGCTACAAACTTCAAAAGGAATTATGTATTTTATAACTTTTATACTTTTTTAAAAGTGACAAATGGTTACCAATTTTATTCAAACTCACTTCAAGAAAGCTGAAGCTATTGAAAAATGGAAACCTAAATTAAAAGTGGTAAAACGTGGTGGTAAGTATACTTACCACGGCCTTCAAAAGGGTTAAATTATTCGAAATATTATGATTATAAATTAAAGTGCAAATAAGTACAGAAATGGACATACGGAGTATGGACACTGTGTACATGACAACGCGAATTAAAGTTCAGAAATGGACATTAATTTGTCCATTTCTGAACCGTAGCACAAGGTATTCTTTATTTGGATATTATGGTTGCGTGACATGAAACACTTTTTAACAGCTGCATTATTTTTCAATTCTAACTGGTTTTAAACGGCAACTCTAACCAGTTTAAACCGAGTTTTTTTCTTCTTCGCAAATGTGGTTTATAGTGGATTGATTTATACTCTCAGATTCAAGTCGGCAAAGTAGTAAATTCTCATCCCATGTGATACAAATGTGGAAAAATGCATAGATGTGCAAATTAGAGAAAGTCTCTTGTCATCTTTATGCCTCGCTTCATCCTGATCATGAACCCAGGGACTGGGGACACACGGAGTAGTTCTCCGAAATTCCATTTGGGCTTTTTTCTCTCAATGGGAAATAATGGCTCTGTAGTAGAAATTATGGGAAGAAACGGAAAATAATTTATGTTTGTACCATTTACTCAGGTATGAAAAGTTTTATGTCTTCATTGTTTGGACGTCTATGGCGACGATTTCCGCCCATTGTCAAGAATAAAGTGACTTTCACTTTCAAAATGGAAGTCGAGAGTAGATAACTTTTCAGAGCTTCCAACAGGAGAAAAAAAAAAACCCATAAAGGAGAACTTCTCCGTTGAACCAGAATGAATGGATCGCAGATAGGTTTGGTTAACTGAATTGAATTGAATTGAATGTAGGGTTTAGTGGCGCAAGGTCCAGATGAGGACATGCTGCGCCAAACAATACGGTAAAATCATTTAAAAACCTAAGTGCATACAAAATTTAATTGTAACACATTTATAATCTGTTAACTGAATAGAAAGCAGAATTTAAAAAAAAAATTTAATCGGGAGGTTGTCGGACTATGAGCCCAGGGGTCACAACGATTGATTGTTATCCCTCACATAGTATAACACCCCTTTTAAGCAAATTATTTATTTATATTTATTTATAACCGTCTTTGAACAGCAGACCTAATTTTTGGGTTTACGACTACTAATGTTCAACTCCCTGTCCTTGTAATTTTGAACCCAATACAGAAGACAAGGAGACTCCTAAATCAAGTATTGGAAGAAATTTGCTTTCGTGAAGGACTTTTTGATGGAATTAACCAGCATTTGCGTTACATGGAGAGGAAAACCTTTCACGGTTAGCTCGACGGCTGGGGGATTCTGACCCATGATCCGTCTACCACTGATGATATTTTACGTCAGTACTGTGATCGGTGCAAGTCGGATGCGGATTTCGTATCGACAAGCCGTCGCTGGGATTCGAACCCGGTTCACCTCATTGCAAGGCGAACCATCTCTCTCCTGAGCCGTCACGGCTCTAGCAAATGATATTTTGAATTTTGTAACTGTCGTTGAACAGCCGACCCAATTTTGGGGTTTACGGCTACTAATCTTCAACTCCGAATCCTTGTAATTTTGATCCCAATCCAGAAGACAAGGATCCAACTCTTGGATCAAGAGTTGGGAGAAATTTGCTTTCGTGGAGGACTTTTTAATGGAACTAACCCGCATTTGCGTTACATGGAGAGAAAGGCCACGAAAATCTCCCACGATTAGCCTGTTGGCAAAGGGACTCTAACCCATGATCCGTTTACCACTGAGGTTATTTCATGCCAACACTGTGGTCGGTGCAAGCCAGATGCGGATTCGTATCAACCAACCATCGCTGGGATTCGAACCATCTCTCCCCTTAGCCATCACGGCTCTAGAAAATTATATTTTGCAACCGTCGTTGAACAGCCGACTCAATTTTGAGGGTTTACGGCTACTAATGTTCAACTCCGAATCCATGTAATTTTAATCCCAATAAAGAAGACAAGGGAACTCCTGGATCAAGAATTGGGAGACATTTGCCTTCCTGGAGGAGTTATTGATGGAACTAACCAGCATTTGCGTTACACGGAGAGGAAAACCATAAAAAATATCCAACAGTTACCTGACGGCAAGGGGACTCTAACCCATGATTCCTCGACCACTGAGGTTATTTCGCGTCTGCACTGTGGTCTGCAAGCCGGATGCGGATTTCGTATCGACCAGCCATCGCTGGGACTCAAATCCGGTTCACCTCATTGGATGGTAGACGCTCTATAACCTGATCCATCGCGGCTCTAGCAAATTATATGTCAGCTTAAGTTTTGCCCATCTTAAACCAATGTGTCTAGTTACAATATGTTTTGTGATTTTTAATGTCTGAAAAGTTACACGCCTTATCTAAATACTTAAATATTCGTAAAAATTGAAAAGTATTTGTTCTTTTTAACGATTTTCATCTAAGTACGGAAATAGTGGCGATTTTTTAATTTTTTTTTTTTTTAATATTTAATCTATTTTTCTGTAATGCTCGCATTATAAGTCTGTAAATTAAGCGTCTTACTTCGCATGAAAAAAGTGTTTCGCCACTTTTGATCACGAGAAAAAATATTAACTCATTCTTGTTCGTGAAAGCGGTAGTATGTCACTCATGTGTGTATTTTCCTAATAATGTTAGTTTTGCCTTTTGAAAATGTTTTACGAAAAATGCTTATGGAGAAATATAGGAGATTGTGTTCAGGAAAAAGATAAAAACATTGTAATTTTAATGAAAATGAGTGATATTTTATACGTATTGTTGTTTGAATTTAAAGGGATTGGCACATCTGGAGAAGATGCCTATCCAGATTGAATGAATGAAAAGTTAAAAGAGTTTAAAAAGACATAAAAATGCAGAACTAAAAACATAAAAGTTGTAAGAAATTTTGAAACCAACTGCATAGGGGCAGATTTGATGTAAAAACACTGGTAGGGATTGTTAAAAGCACCGACCCATACTATAATTCAACCCAAAAGGAGATAAACAATTTAAAATACAATAATGATTATAAATAAATAAAATGTATTGCATTAAATCCTTTAATCAATGTTTTACAAAATTAAATTTTAAAATTCGATCCTATAAAATTTTTTTTAAAAAATAATAAATAAAGTTTTTTTATTCTCTTCTGAGAGCAAAGAAACACCGAAAACGTTACATATGAAAAATAACTATATAATGCTTATTTTATTGATTCCAACTTTGCCTGAAAAGCTTTCGAGAAATGTAATGTGGTGATTTTATTAATTTAGTTTTGAATTTTTAATAGCCTGATTGTTAACTCGGGCGTTTTTTGAGTGAAAGACAAGTAAGTAGGTAATTAAAATGAGAAGAAAAGGAAATAGTTAATAAAAATATATCTACATATATATATATATATATATATATATATATATATATATATATATATATATATATATATATATATATATATATATATATATATATATATATATATATATATATATATATATATTTGCATTTTCAATCGTTTCGGAATTAGATTATGAGATTTGAAATAAAAATAATTTTTTAAAGACTCAAGTAATATTATCTGATAATTGGGTATAATATGAAAAAAACACAACTACTTCAACTTCGAAAATTTTACTAGGAATAACATTTACCTTTTAGTTTTATTAATAAGCTGAGTTTTAAATATGTTTACTAAAATCATAAACTTAGATAAAACAACAAAATAAATTATTTCAAGAGGAACTAGACTAATACAATTCCAACCTGCAGAGTAGCGACTTATAACAACACACTTCATTTAATGTTTACTTGTTGCTAGAAATCAGGTTCGCAGAAAATGCTGTTTACTAGTTAAATTTAGTAGGAATAACACGACCTGTGACGTAGGCTATAGTATACCCAATTTAGAACACTTTCCTTCTATCAAAACAAGTAATATAAAATTTAAAAAAATTAAAATCAATTCCAACTTACGTCAACGAAGAAAAATTTTATTTTAGCTACTTTTTATTAAATAATTACAATTATTTCTCCCACATAAAACTAAAATTAATTAATTATATTTAATGTATGAATTAATATTTGAAGAAAACTGTATTAACATCAAGTGGCATCCAGTACAAGTTTTCAAATAATGTAAAGTAAGTACTAAAGTAAGTACAATTTCAAATAATGTACTATAAAGTAAGGCTCCTATACTATTTCAGGGGCTCTACTATAAAAGTATATATTTGGTGACGTGGGCCACACGTGCTACCACGTAATGTTCTTTATTCAATTTATCTGACACATCGAATGCAAAATAATTAAATATTTAAATGGGTGCAATAAGCTA